>NC_090273.1:157903625-158257375 GCF_040414725.1 Anabrus simplex | reverse complement strand
AACAAATAGCGAAAGAAGAAGAATTTTAAATAAAAATTCAGTGAGAGAAAAGTATTTTGAGTAAATAAAATGTAAACTGTTCTCTGCTCGATGATGATGATGATGATGATGCTTGTTGTCTAAAGGGGCCTAACATCTAGGTCATCGGCCCCATTGCTCAGGTAACAACACTTCATACGCTGGCCTTACCGTCATAGCAGTAGTGATTCTTACTTGTCAATGTTTAAATGTTAAAGTTCAGATTATCTTGAACAAAAATGTGTTGTGTTGCTGTCATATGGCAAATACGACACCGCCTAAAGGATTATTCTATGAAAGAAAATTCATGGGTAAAAATGATTAGCGGCCACTCACGGAGGCCTGGGTTCGATTCCTGGCCCTGCCACGAAATTTCAAAAGTGCTACGAAGGCTCGTACGGGGTCCACTCAGCCTTGGGAGGTCAACTGTCTAGAGGGTGGTATCGACTCCCACCACAGACATCCTCGAAGTGGTTTCCCATAGTTTCCCACTTCTCCTCCAAGCAAATGCCGGGATGGTAACTAACTTAAGGCCACGGCTGATGCCTTCCCTCTTCCTTGGATATGCCTTCCAATCTTCCCATCCCCGACACAAGGCCCCTGTTCAGCATAGAAGTTGCGGCCGCCTGGGCGAGGTACTGGTCATCCTTCCCAGTTGTATCCCCCGACCCGCATTCTCACGCTCCACGATACTACCCTTGTGGTGGTAGAGGTGGGATCCCTCACTGAGTCCGAGAGAAAAGCCAACGCTGGAGGGGTAAACAGAGTAAGAAAAGGGAAAGAAAAAACGAAGGTAAATATCCGACATAGAAACGGAAAACTAAGATGTAGTTTTGTCCTGGTCTACAGAGAATTCGTAAAATGATAGTGTCCCTTTGCTTTTTTTTTCCTGTTCGGAATACAAGAAAGGCACACAGCAATATATATTCGAATATTTCCTAACACAGTTAAAGAAAAGCAAATCAACACACCATTAAAAATCGAATTAGCACATAAATTAAAATCCTTGTTCAGTACGAAGTTACAGCGAGAAATCACTTTGTTCTTGTTTCCATAAAATTTCTGCTCGAAGTACGAAAAGGTGCACAAGAATGTCTCAAATTCCAAGATTTGTAAACACAATTTAAAAAAATATAATCACCACACTACACAATAAAAAATATACTCACTAGCGCATAACTATCAGATTTCATTATCAAGCCAACAAGCACCTCATTGCGAACACATTGCTAATATTTACGACAGCAAAACCAAAAAATAAAGCTGGAAATGCGGCAATTTGCGGTATACAGCATCCTGTCAATGGGTAGTAGGCCAGCGCTCCAGCGGCATTATGGTGAAACTTTCCAATGACAGCTTTATGCTGGGCTTCACAAGCGATTGTCAAGGCCGGTATAAGGAGCGCAGCGAGGTATCCAGTCGGCCGTGCAGCAGTTCAAGTAGATTCAAAGATGGTCGGCAGGTAGCAGTCTATATCTTTCATGTCGTTCAGTAGCAATAATAATAACAACGCATGGCCTCGGACAGGCCTGGTGCAGGCCTTTCGTATTGACGCCAATAGGCGACGAGGACGTCTGTGATGCTGGGCCCTACCTCTGATGAACTACTGTATAATGTTTAAGATGGAACAAACACCCAGTCCCAGGGCGGGAGGAATTAAACAACAGACGATAAAATTCCCCACTCCGCCAGAAATGGAGTCTGTGGCTCCTAGAAATAAAGGTCAGCACACTGACCATTTAGCTATTGGGCCAGTAATAATAATAATAATAATAATAATAATAATAATAATAATAATAATAATAATAATAATGGCGTATGGCCACCGGAGAAGCCTGGTGCAGGTCTCTTTCTAGTAGACGGTCTATGAGGCGACCTGCATCTCTGTGAAGATGAGGGCCCTACCTAGGATGATTTCTAATGTTGGATACGCCACACACACACACCGAGCCATTGGAATAAACCAATTAAGGTTAAAATACACGATCCGGCCGCGAATCGAAGCCAGGACCCTCTGAACCGAAGGCAGTACGCTGACCATTCAGCCAACGAGTCGGACATAATAATAATAATAATAATAATAATAATAATAATAATAATAATAATAATAATAATTGTTACCGTGATTTGGTGGATCAGCAGAGGTGAAAGAAGGTGCCGGGGTGAATGGGTCTAACTACTTTGTCAAGAAAGAATTTAAACTGAAATGGAAGGTTATATTTTCAAAAAAAGCTACAATTTAACACTTAGTGAGATAACAATAACATAGTAATTTATAAAAAAGATTTAGAAGAAAAAAAATCAAAAAAATCCAAGATTACACTTCGGCTACAATTTTTGAACTTCCAGAGGAAACATTACAGAGGAGCGTAATTTTACAAAGGGCAGAAATCCCCAAATACCTGGAGCGCTTGCTCCTTAATTTACCATGTCAAGCCTCCTAGAGGCACTTTTACAATACTTGAAAAGAGCATACACGCTCTCAGTTTTTCAAGCCTCTTCAAGGCAATAGTAGACTTTACAATTACTTGCCATCAAGGCACAACTTACAACAGTGACACGGGGTATCTTGTACCCAATCTACTGGGCCTTAGCAGAAAAAGAACAGGTTAAGTAAATGGCCCGCAATACAAAAATGAATGGAGGCGTGTACTTGCACTCCCAAATACTCATTTTAAAACCTAAGAGGCACTAGGCCGATGAAACAGGGGATATTCCCAAACTATGGAGGTGACCGTATAAGAATAATTTAAGACATTACAGAAAGCATGAAAACGCAGTCACCTCAAACCAATATGAAGGGGAGCTCGAGAGGGTAAATCACTCTCTACCCCCGAATTACAGTTGCAGATTTTGATTTGATTTGATTTGATTTGATTTGATTTGATTTGATTTGATTTGATTTGATTTGATTTGATTTGTTTATTTATCATCAACAGAGTTATTGATTCTCCAATTACAGATGATATAATACATTCAAATAATAACAATATTAACAGAACTTACTACTACCACTAATTATAAATAAGCAATATATAATATATACATATTTACAAAACACATTACGAAGGATAAAAGACATGTTTATGAAGTCTTTAGATAAGCCGGCAGAAAATTACATATTTAGGAAATTAGGTTACATTGTAAAGGTTTCTGACCCTTCCCGCGGGTCAAACT
Source organism: Anabrus simplex (assembly GCF_040414725.1). Classification (NCBI taxonomy): domain Eukaryota; kingdom Metazoa; phylum Arthropoda; class Insecta; order Orthoptera; family Tettigoniidae; genus Anabrus; species Anabrus simplex. The sequence goes on along the minus strand of NC_090273.1, from coordinate 158,254,180 downwards.
GCTGAGCTAGCAAGAAAAAAAGTTGTTAAACGGCCATTACCTTACTGAAGACCTGCTGTCTGATGAAAGATGCGCTTCCCGCCTCCTTCTTTACGTCAACACACTAGGTTAGATGTTGATCGAGTGGCCGAGAGACGAGAAAATCAACCGTTTATAAACCCTCGGGGAAACTTCGAGACCTTTCATGAATAATTAAGCCACGCCCTCTCTCTTTTATTGAGTCGCTTAAAGTTACACATCAAATCGAAGAAGAAACCTGTGATAGGTAGGAAATTAATTACAGAAATTCTTGATTGGTTAAAATCAAAACAGGCGGAAAGAAAGATCAATATAGCCAACCCACAACTGAATGAACGAAATTTAGTAAAGAACACACTTATGAATACAAAATTTCTTCAAATAAAGTTTCTTCACTTCGCACCAGGGTGCATGATCATAGTTGTTTAGTAGAGACATCTATGAGAGAGTGTCCACACTTCTTGAGGAACAGAAAACAAAATAAGTTGAAATTCGCACAGTTCTGGCAACTTCATAATTACAAAATTAAGTTAGTGACATCATCTGAGAAAATTTATAATTTGGTGGAGTTTTAAGTTCCGAGTTTCTCCTGTAGAAGAGGTTTTATTGGCGCATGATTTAAAAGTGCGGCGTAAGGGTGTACCTCCCTGTACAATAATAATAATAATAATAATAATAATAATAATAATAATAATAATAATAATAATAATAATGGTGATGATGATGAAGTTCTCGATGTTCTCCTAAACTTCTCAGTTGTACATAATTAACACATCCTACATTTCCTCTTCATATCCTGGCCTACCTCTGCCATTCCCAGCCCCCAGCCCATACTGATTAAGTTGTGGGTGTCTAAAAGTCACGAGATAATTCTTCTCTCACCAACCTGATTAATTAGAGACTACTGTATGCTAATTTTCACGCGATCATTCTATTGATCTCACCGTCCCTAAGCAGTGTACAATAAACACAGGGGTAGTGAATCACAGGCGCAGCAGAACCTGCCCGATCCACTCTACACCGTAGCTTGCATGCACTTCTGCTTCTAATTAGCAACACGATATTCTTAAGTTTATGGTAATAAGAATAACATTCTAGAACATTTAAATAATTCATTATCTAGATAACATGATGTCTTAAGTCTAAAATCATTTGAAGTCTGGTAATTAATTCCATGGCAAGGCATAGGAGAGTCACATATTAAAGAATACTGTATACGGCTGCTAATAACATTGTTTCCTCCTCCGAATGGAAGTATGAAAATGAAAATGCCCAGTTTCATGGAATTTCCGATAACGGTAGTGAAAATAAAATGTACAAAATATAAAGAACTTGAACTCGGGACTTGTTCCTTCAGTTCTGTGCTTATTTGTCAGATGCACCATTTTACTCACCGAACTATTAACGAACAAGGAATATGGCTGCTTCGAAGACTTTCATAAGCTGGATGAAACGGGCGCCAATTGTCTTAACGATATTGTTGGTTTCGGGACGAACTCACATGCAGCTTATATTGTTGATCCTACAGTCCGATACAAAACAAATAACGCAGCATATCAAGCTATTGATGAACACCCAACAATGTTACATTCCTTTCTTGTAAGGAAAAGATCGTGGACGCCATGAGAACTGCCATTTAATTGCCCATGGCCTTCTGCTCGGGGTCCGTGGAACGATATGTCGATTAGTGGCTAATGTCCTCACTGCACAAGTACACTGTTAGAAGGCGGTTAATGCTGACTACATTCACAAGTATGTAGCACGCGTCTTACTTTCAGAATGACAGATATTTTACAGTAACACAATATCGTCATTATGATGATTACGTTGGTACACTCTGGAAGCAAGCAGCTTCAGTTTTGAAGTTAGTCATTTCTCTCTCATATTTATTTACTCGCATATGTGCCATAACCTACCGGTACTCGGGATCAAATACCGAGAAAGGGAGGATATCTCAATCTGTAAGAGAGTAGAAGCAACTATCCGGAAAGGAGTGAAGTAGGGCTGCAGATTAGCGCTATCCTTCGCAATGGTCCTATTTCTGATATAGAACAAGCGCCAAAAGAAATGGAAGAGGAATCCGGGAATTGAAATCATCGATCAAGGAGAAGAAATCAAAATTCTGAGATTTGTCAATGATACTATTACTTTACCGGAATCTGTAAAAGATGCATGGAAATCACTGAATGGTGTGGGCACAGGGAAGGACTACAAGATGAAATAAATCAATGCAAAACAGGAGTAATGAAATGCAATCGACGGTGACGCAGACATAAAGTGTAGAGGGATTAAATGGCAGGATCTATCCTGGATCACTCCTGTGGTATTTGCTCAAATATGTCAGCTTCATGTCGGTAGATTTACGGCCTCGTAAAATAACTGCTATTGGACAAAATTCCGGCACCTCGGCGTCTCCGAAAACCTTCAAAAATAGTTATTCGGACCTATAAGTGAATTACATTATTTTAAAAAATTCTATTTTTCCACTCAGCACTTCAGTGATAAACAGAATGCTACTTTCGCTGTTTGTTTTACACATATAAGTCTTATGGCGACGATGGGATGGGAAAGGGCTAGGAGTGGGAAAGAAGTGGCCGTGGCATTAATTAAGGTACAGGCCCAGCATTTGCCTGGGAAACCACACAAAGCGCTACCTACAGACCGGTTCGAACACACCATCTCCTGACGGCCTGTATAAAGTGTTCCTCCCACCACATTCTCTACCATGAAACTCTCTTGAAAATTGTTGTGCATGCTTCGATTCTCTCTTCGTAAGCCAGCAATGAACTACTCCTTTTGAAAAGTTGTAAGGAAGACAAAATTGAACATTAGTGCTTCTCAGATTTCTTTCTTGACAACAAAACAACAACTATTAATTACATTTGATTCAAACACTTTCTTCTTCTTTGAAATGCCTTCTCCACTACCAAAGGTTGGCCGCAATCACACCGAGGTCTGTACGATGTTCTGCTGTCCTCAACAGTCTACTAGAATTTAGTCCCGTCCAGTTCCTCAGCCAAGACCGCGAACCTACGCCCATCAATTTTAGCCTGCATGGTCAATTTAAGTAGGCCATGTGTTTGAGTACGGCACCATTGGAGACCTGGTCAGTCCAAGAGATCTGTAACATAACACCCACATTCTCTTAATGCTGTTACATTTCGCAGTCCGTGTTTCAGCGCCGTACAGAAGCACTGGATATTCATAGCATCTGACGAAGTTTGTGACGTGTTTTCAAGCTGTCACACAGTAGATTGCTCATTTTCAGGAAGCTAGCACGAGCCATTTCTATTTGTACCCGGATCTCTAAATCCGAGTCTAACTCCTCAGTAATCCAGCTCCTCTGCTACGATTCTCTCTACCAGAAGCTGAAGAATATATTTGAACTACAAAACTAAAAAACTGGGCCTCAAGGAACATTCCGTGTTACCTGGTAAAACATCCATAGATCAAATATCCACAGACAAACAATTCAATGTTTAATATATCCTACGGACATGAGCTACGAATTTAGGTAAATAAGGTATAGACTAATAAAGTGTGAGAATATATTCTTTATTTATTCTAAATATTACAATCCTTTTCTTAATCATAGTTATCCGGTCGATTAGATTACCAGTGTGCCTTTTTCTGCTACTACGAGCGCTAGTGTGAGTCAATTAATTGTTTCTCATAAGCACCACTACGAGCGCTAATGTGAGTTAATGCAGAGTTTCACTTAAGCACCACTACGAGCGCTAATGTGAGTCAATGCAGAGTTTCTCTTAAGCACCACTACGAGCGCTAATGTGAGTCAATGCAGAGTTTCACTTAAGCACCACTACGAGCGCTAATGTGAGTCAATGCAGAGTTTCTCTTAAGCACCACTACGAGCGCTAATGTGAGTCAATGCAGAGTTTCACTTAAGCACCACTACGAGCGCTAATGTGAGTCAATTAATGGTTTCTCTTAAGTACCACTACGAGCGCTAATGTGAGTCAATGCAGAGTTTCACTTAAGCACCACTACGAGCGCTAATGTGTGTCAATTAATTGTTTCTCTTAAGCACCACTACGAGCGCTAATGTGAGTCAATGCAGAGTTTCTCTTAAGCACCACTACGAGCGCTAATGAGAGTCAATGCAGAGTTTCACTTAAGCCCTTATAACTACATTTGTTATGGACATTTTTCAAAAACCAAAGAACACCTGACAGTACTGAACCAAGAAACACATTACAGAAAGAATTATGTAAATGGGTTCGCCTCTGTAGTGTAGCGGTTAGCGTGATTAGTTGCCACTCCCGGAGGCCCGGCTTCGATTCCCAGCTCTGTCACAAAATTTGAAAAGTGCTACGAGGGCTGGAAGGGGGTCCACTTAGCATCTGGAGGTCAACTGAGTAGAGGTGGGTTCGATTCCCACCTCAGCCATCCTAGAAGTGGTTTTCTGTGGTTTCCCACTTCTCTTCCAGGAAAATGCCAGGATGGTACCTAACTTAAGGCCACGGACGCTTCCTTCCTTGCCTGTCCCTTCCAATCTTCCCATTCCTCCACAATGCCCCTGCTCAGCATAGCAGGTGGGGCCGCCTGGGCGAGGAACTGGTCATTCTTCCCAGTTGTATCTCCCGACCCGAAGTCTGAAGCTCCAGCACAGTGCCCTTGAGGCGGTAGAGGTGGGTTCCCTCACTGAGTCCGACCCCGGAGGGTAAACAGATGAAGGAGAAGAAGTTAATTTGGTTAGGATTTCAATAAAAACGAAAAGGAGTAAGGAAACAATCTGTTTTAGGCTGATTTTCCCGAACTGCATCTAGGCCGGAAGAGAAGTTTGTAATTTGCTTTCTTTAGTTTGATAGAGCTAACCAAGACTCATAGTTTGAAACGTGTCCTGGCCTTTAGCCCTTCAACTTTTGACACAGTTCAGGAAACTGCTTAATTTTACGTTTTTCGTAGTATGGGGACTCCTAGTTTGTCTGCTAGCTGCCTCTGTTGACTAGCGGTAGAGTGTCGGCCTCCGGATATCAAGATAGTGAATTCAAACCCGGCAGAAGTGCTCGGATTTTTGAAGGGAGGAAAAAGGTCCATTCGACACTCCATGTCGTACGATGTTGACAAGTAAAAAATCTCTGGTGACAAATTTGGTGTTTATCCGACAAAAATAATTAAATCTCAGCCACAGACGCCCAAGAGAGTTTCAGTTTACTCGGTCTGCCATATAGCGGGCCTAGAGTAAAACAGAACGTCGAAACTGACGAGCAGACAGCCAGATGGCATCAAAACGAAAAGTCTTCACACGGTAGCTGAGGCCATATTATTATTATATTATTATTATTATTATTATTATTATTATTATTATTATTATTATTATTATTTATTACTTTGCTAAGAAATGTTTTTAACATTAAAACTTTTTCACCAATATTCTCAAATTTTGTGACATTTTATTTGTCATGAAACTACGTAATAGACGATAAATTTTAGCAGCTAATAGAAATCTATGGGAGTTCAAAATTACACTCTAGACTCCTCTTAATGGCTGGATGAGTAACAACTAACTAGAATAAAAATAACAAAACCGTAACTAATGAGATACTTGAGATTGCATCACTGAGATCAGTTTATTTTACAGTTTGCTCAGTAATACGCCTATATCGGTCTCCACACGCAATCTGCTGCCGTAATTGTCATGGACAAACACAAATCTTGAACATCCTTCCTCACATATTTCATCGGAGAGCGCTCTAAGAAATTGATGGCTCTCTCGACGAGCTTGCGGTTGTCACGCCGCATTTTAATCCAAAAGCCAGCAGAAGGATATTAGAAAACATACTTTTCACAGCAATGTCACATGCAAGTTCAATAATGTGATCTTTTTTCCACCTGCCAACGTTACCAACAAAGTGTCTCGAAAAGAAACCTGCAGTCCTGGGACTATTACTAAATGTTTTCATTTCTTCCCTGAAGGGCGAGGCGGGCCTCCTAGATAGTAACACCGTCTCTCAAGCCAGCAGATTTCTGTCGGAGAAGATGAGGGGTTTGGTGGCCGTGGCCTATACTAGGAACTGTCCTGGCATTCGCCTTAGTGCAGAACAATGGAAAACCACGGAAAACCATTCTCAGGACAGCCGAAGGCTCCTCTCAGTCTTCCGAATACAGAGCCGGCCGAGCCGCTACCAGCCGTCCTCTGCTCGGTTGGTCAGTCGGAGTGCAGAGCTGTTGGACCACGGACCAGCCGAGGCCACTTGTGGGCCGAGACCAACTCTTCATCTACCGACCAGTTTGAGAGTCAATATTTTCAGATAAGAAAGCAGTGAAATCTTCAGCCAGATGGTCACAGTGGTTTGTTATAAGTGTTAACACATTACGACGAAGCCGGAACATATTCGCTTGTGGGAACCTCTGAATGAATCTCCAAACTGAAGCTTACATTTCACTAATAATCACCTCATTGCGACCAGGGACCACCGTTCGAAAGACTCTGCTCTATGTTATTAAACTATTCAGCTTTGTTTATTTTCCCCTCAAGTCTACGAGTCTTGGCTTACGGCATTTTAAGTTCCCTGTATTATTACGGTGATGATTGTTTTCACAGCTAAGCGTGGGCTCATTCTTCGTGGATCCACGACAGCCATACGTGCGGTGCGGTTTTGTGGCCTGTGAGGCACATCCACAGCATACAGCAGCAGATTACCAGACGGACGTCAAACTCGACACATATTTTGAGGGATTACTGCAGGATTTTGTTGTGAAATGCAGTTTACTTATTCTATTATTTTAATAAGCGTTCCCTTAGAACGTCTTCATTTTAACATCTGTCTCAAAGCGCGCGTTTGCTCTCGCGAACGATATTTCTAAACAATGTAGCTTTCAATAAAGCCGTTTATCTGGAAACCGTCCATGACTAATAACCATCGCCTCATTTACAGTTCCGTCAATACCATTCAAATGATCGTATCACGGGATGCACTGTTCTACCACTCTACAGCGTGACTTCTGGGAGATGAAAACGAAAATCCACAGCGTGTTTCAACCGGTTCAGGAATGGAGCGAATGAAGCCCCATCTAGTGTCGAGGGTAAGAACTGAGCCCGGCTGCCGAAGCCTCTGCGGCCATAAGTCTGACAGATGAAATGATATGGAGACTAGACATGACAGGAGCTTCTGGACTTATGCTGTGCCAAGAAAACAAGGTGAAACTTAACGTTTCGCAGAGAACGTTGCTTCGCGTCTTCAGAATAAAATCTCGACTGAGGGTTTGAATTTAAGAACGCTTTACCGTTCGTCACCAGGTGGCTTGCTATATGCTGGCACAGCATAGATGCAGAGTGGGTCTCGGCCCTCCAGCGGCCACGGCTGGTTCGTGGTTCAAAATCTCTGCACTCTGACCGGCCAACCGAACAGAGGAGCTTCTGCATTCGGGAGAAGGGCAGGGCCGAACTTCACGGCTGGCCCCAACCGTCGGCTGTCCTGAGAATGGTTTTCCGTGGTTTTCCATTCTCCTGCAATAAGGCGAATGCCGGGACAGTTCCTGATATAGGCCACGGCCGCCACCCCTTCACCTTGTCCGAGGATGTCCTGCACCGTAACAAGTCTCCTGACGTGAGAGACGGCGTCACCTTCTAAGAGGCCCGCCTCCCCCTTCAGGGGGGGAATGAAACATTTTAGTAGGAGTAGCTGCAAGCGAGAGCTGTCGAGCGTGAGAAGTAACAGACAAATCAGGAACGAGTGTGGTAGAAGAAATAAGTAGAAACTAATACAAAGCAATGAAAGACACTAGGGTAGAATAGGGCAGAGCTGAAGAATGGAAACCAAGAAAGTGGAGAAAACCAGAGGGTGATAATGATGTGAGACGATGTTGGATGGAGGAGGGAGGGGCATAACCGGTGTATGCACGTTGTGATAGTAAGACATTAACACATGGCTTGGAATGAACCAACTGGTGACGTCTCAATATTGGAGAGTGTTGCTGGAATGAAAGATGACAGGAAAAAGCGGAGTACCCGGAGAAAAACGTGTCCCGCCTCCGCATTGCCCAGCAAAAATCTCATTTGGAGTGACCGGGATTTAAACCGCTGAACCCATCGGTGAGGCGTCTGAGCCACGGAGATTTCATTTATCTATTTAATGCGGCCAACATCTTTCCGCAATGATGCCCCTGCAGTATTTTTTCAGATCTACGGTATAAAACATGAACAAGATGGTCCATTCTCAGGGTTTTGATTTCCTCTCCTTGGATTGTGATTCCTTTTCCAAATTTCTCTTCCATTCGCTTTACTTCCTGTTCTATATAACATTCAAAACGAGGGGGAACAAACTGAATCCTTGCCTCACTCGCATATATTACAGTACGTCCTAAAGTTCATATCACCTCCATTACCGGATGACCTTGTTTACGACTCTGGTAGCTTAGTGGACTCTTCACTGCTTCAAATAACATTAATTTGTATGTTTTATTACCCACAACAAAACAATAAGTGTCACTGAATGAGTTAAACATGGATGATTTGCGTGACATCGTGTAAAAAATAACTAAATTCACTTAGAATGAACTTAAATATTGTACACAAGAGCCAGTAAAGTGATAAGTTTACGTTACTCGTTTGGAAATTCCGCAAACATCTCACTCTTTCGGTAAATAACTACCAAGTTTACGTTTGTGAGTATGTACTGCGGTCTGTTCTGTGTTTGTATCTTGGACAATGAGAATTAAACCAAATGAGGTGTCAGCGTATCGTGTGCTCGCCCCGAGGTGAATGGAGGTGAGCTGCATATACCAGCCCTCCTGCCATTCTTAAACTTCTGGCAGTAGCGGGAATCGAACCAGGGCTCCCGAGGACGGCAGCTAACAACACTAACCGTTACGCTACGGAGGCGGACAGTATGTATTAAACAGATGTTAAGTGGAGAACAAAAATCGCCAACAGGATACCAGTGGAATCCAAACCCATAACCTTCCAATTTCGAGTCGTATACTCTTAGCAGTTCAGTTTTAATGGAAAGCCTAAATACCCGATGAGTAAGTTACATTTTGTTTTCACTAACAGAGAATTTCAAAAATTAGATGTAAGACTTTTCAGGCGTTCGCTCTACAAACCAACGTTTTGTCTGTAGAGTCTACTGTCAGATCTAAGACGAAACGTTAGTTTGTAGAGCAAAGGCCTGAAAAGTCTTACATTTGAGTTTTGGTAGCCAAGAACGGGCGACATGTGCGCACTCCACAGTGATGATGGCGGTACTGTAGGTTAGATCCTTTATAACTGAACGAATTTCAACTAGGACATCATAGCTGAAAGCAAAGGATGGTCATTGAAAATAATCATGAATGACTCCAGGTGGGTCAAGGAGAACAGTTAGAGAACAAAACGTGAGACAGATTGCGGTACATGTGCTCCAATTTTCAAGAGACAAGGGGTCATTAATGAGTGTTCATGATACTGATATAAAGCGCTGGCCGTTCAAGAAACTTACATCACTTAGATTGACTGATTTCAAAACTGAATCGACCTGGGTTGTGGGTTTGTAATTCGAATGCAGTTCACAAAATTGCTAATCAAAAAAGTTACGCACTGTGTAATGTAAAAACATGCTAAATCACAAGAAGTGATTTTGAATTCTGCAACTGCATTTGGTACTGAATTCCCGAACAATACCGTTCCAATTATTTATCAACTGAAATTCTGAATGCCGGCCAATCTGATTTTTATTATGAAATTCACATAGACTGCACACTATCTAGGAACGGTGGAAAAGACACGATTGTGGGAGTGAAATTATCATCTGAAATATCACATTCGCATACATTTAAGCGTCTTATAACCACAAGGTAAAATTCTTGCTCCACTTCTTTTCGTCACACGTAGATAAGTGGCATAGTTTGCTCCCAGAACATGATCCGGCCTTGTAATATACATATATGGTACAATATGTTTATGTGTACGGGTGCAATACTCTGAGTAAAGTAGCCAGTAGAAGAACGAGAGGTCATCTCAGGGGTGCAGTATCTGGCTGGATGGTGGACCCAGTCAGTCAGAGAAGTATTTGGATATTGAAGAGTGTCTGTTCGCAATTGTTATGTATTTCATGTCTTGATAATCAGGCGATACTGAATGATCATTATATTATGTTGTGTTCAAATAAAACAAATTGCGTTTGCTAAAAGTCTTAATTTTCGGAGGGGCGGGCCACATGTAATACGATGTCGGGATGTAAAAGATTTCTCGTGACACACTTGGTGTTTACCGGACTAAATTCTTTAAAACTGAGCCGTAGGCGCCCAAGAGAGAATCGGTTTACTCTGCCATCTAGGATGTCAACAGTAGAACCAGATGACCAGATACACATGGCTTCAAATTAAAATGTCTGAACACGGCAGCTGAGGCTGTACGAATATTATTTATCATTGTTTTGTTTGTATCTATGTTTAATGTGTGTGTAGTGTCATTATTACTACTCGTATTAGGAGCAGTAATTTCGTCAATACTGACGATACAAGTCTTCCGGATGCAGTCGTTCAAACCATTCATATTTTCGGGGTACGTCCGGTATCGAATCCGACCACGCTTACCACTTCACAAAATATAGGTGGAACAAAAAGGAATCCTTTCCACAATTATAGCACTTTACTCGTGAAGCCTAATTACCTGAACTCCAAACTTTCTCTAATTTCATTCACTAAACCTTCTCACGAGACAATCTACTTCTGTCATGGTATTATGAGATCTCCGTGTGGAGCTATTCCTGTTAAACTGGACAGCTCATTATTCAAAGCAAACTGCGCTCACAGCTGAGCCACTCCGCTAAAAGGAGAAATAAATGCGGGCTTACTGATCAAATGTTCGCTGGTGTATGTCACACAACAACATTACACTTGTCTTTCGCCAAGCGAGTATCTGCGCGCTTTGGGTCACGTAGCCATCAGTTTACAATCGGGAGAACTGGGTTCGAACCCCCTATCTCCGCAGTCCTGAAGATGGTTTTAACACCACGTAAGTCCGTGTGCTGTACCTTAATTGAGGCCACGGTGGCATCCTCCCTACTCATAGTCCAATTCCCCTTGTGGGTGGGGCCAGTAGAATAAGACTGACGGTATCCCCTGTCTGTCGAAACTTGTGCAGGTTCCTCACTTTCACGTATCCGACCTTCCTTGGTTAACTCTTGTTTTTTCTCGAACGCAACGGTATTGGATTTCGAGGCCTAGGGAGTCTTACATTTTCACGCCCTTCGTGGCCCTTGTCTTCCTTTGGTCGATATCTTCATTTTTCGAAGTGTCGGATCCCTTCCATTTTTCCTTCTGATTTGTGTTATATAGAGGATGGTTGCCTAGTTGTACTTCCTGTTAAAACAATAATTACCCCAACCACCACCACCACCACCACCACCACCACCACCACCACCAGCTATTCCATTTTCGCCATAAGACCTATCTGTGTTGGTGCGACGTGTAGCAACTTCCTAAAAGAAACCCGTATTTAAGTTTATATTATACCTGAAACAAGAAAGCACCATTTAGTTAATATCCATCTAAACAATGAATAATTCGGCTGAATTGATGGGGTTATCAGAATTTCATAACGTTAATTGAAAACTGTTGTTGACTCTTTGTTTGTGAAATAATAAAAGCCACATACAACCCGGCAAGAGATGTCTTGCCAAAACGACTGCCCAACCCACTGAACGGGTGAATCGGTCGCGGCATTTGCTTCATGTAGCTGTGAGCTTTCATTCGGAAGATGATAGGCCATCAGCAGGTTCCCTAGTATCTGATTTTTATACGAGACACATGTAAAGCTGTACGTTAATTAAGACCACGGTCACAAATACAAAACAAATAGCAAAGTGAAAGACTGCCCTCTGTCAGATAGACAATAATTATCGTCATATAAAGACTACGCTGTATTTGCAACTTTTTGCCCGAAGTGCCACTGAGTGTCAAAGAAGCCCTGTTGAAAACATTTTGTTGTATTGTATTTGAGTCATCAGTCCATAGACTGGTTTGATGCAGCTTTCCATGCCACCTATCCTGTGCTAACATTTTCATTTCTACGTAACTATTGCATCCTACATCTGCTCTAATCTGCTTGTCATATTCATATCTTGGTCTACACTCTGTAAATCTATTAACGTACACACTGCTGGAATACCTCTTCCGAGGCAAGTTCCGAAGTACGATAGAGGTGACCACTGCCAGGTGTACGTTTAGAACGCTCCTCAGGAGTACAGAAGCTTTTTGCAATAGACATTGTGGACAGGAGAAAGTTCCTACGTTTTATCTGCCATTGGAGCTTGCGTAATCTTCCACCATCTAAACCGTTGCTCATGTCCTCTTTCTCGGTGAATTCATGTGTCAGTTGCTGCAGAAAGGCTTCACGAGGGCTGCTCTGCCTGTAGCTGCTGGTCCCCCCTTTGGGCGACCCTCGGCCAGACAGTCGCAGGTACTACCGTCTACTGTCACATACGATGGCAGGATGGTGCTGACATGGACTGGAACACCATGATGCGAGAGGAATGGTAGAAGGAGGGAGGAAGGTGTCATAAATGAAAACTGCTGGAATACAATTGCCTGGTTCTAGAGCAGCTGTAATTATGAAACAATATGCTGCACTCTATATCTACTGCTTTTCCTACATATGCCTTTAAGTTCTCTTCCATAGCAGTACTACAAATGTTACCACTAATTTATTCCATTTACTAGCCGATTTATTCTGAATCAAGCATTAAAACTGTCCATTCCTGTTCAAACAGCAGGGATTAGGGTGGGTGGGTGGCAGGATTGTGAAGAACTTGAGATTTGGTGAGGACATTCTTCTACTCGTTGGAGGTCTTGATGACCAGCAGCAACAGAGTCAGAAGGTGGTAGCAGCCAACGAAGGAAGTTGCTTAGCATTAAATATTATGAAAACTTGCTTCACAGTAGTTTCAAAAGCAAATCGCCAAGGAAATCTGATAATAAATGACGAAATACTACCAAATAGTCCAGGAATGAAAGCAATGACTGCTTTTAAGAAATGATAGTAAGAATACGGCAAGCCAGAGGTTTAAGAACTAGACTGCTTCGATGTCATGTGTTCTCCGTACTATTCTATGGAATGGAAGCTTAGACACTCAAACAAAGTCTAATCAACCGATTTGAAGCGTTAGAAATTTTGATTCATCGAAGGATTCTACGAGTAAGCTGGTGGACAGTGTTACAAACGTTGAGGTAATGTGCGTAGAATTGGACATGTAAAGATATAGTTAACGCCGTTAAAGTACGTAAGGTGGGCCATATAAAGAGAGAAGAGCGATATCGTCTTCTGCAAGAAATCAATCAGGAGAAGATTGCTTCTAAGTAATACAGGTTTTTATATCCTGTATATGCCTTTGCTGGCGGGACCTAGTGTTTACAGTGCACTATGTCTTCTGGTATGGGCTACAGAAATCTTGTTACTTTCATTGATCTGTCTCAGCTTTATCCTTGGCTTTGACAAAATGAAAGTGACTGAGGTATGAGTGATGCTAGTAATGCCATTCCTTCTGCAGCCAGTCCCTGCTATGAATGGTGTGAAAATATTGTTCATAGAGTCGGGTGGTGCATGCATTTCAGTGGTTTTGGCAGACTGATATGTAATAGCAACTTCTGGCTGGGTGAGGAAAGCAACGGGAAACTACCTCACTCCTCATTTCCCTAGTACGCCTCTTCAGTGATGCCTAGGCCATCTATGACAGCTGATGGCGGAGCTGTTGAGGATCCAACCAGCTTTCGGGCTGAGGACTAAACATACATACATACACATATCCTGATACACTTTATACACTCTATCAAACTCGTCCTATTTCCTATTCACAATAAAAGCGTTGCGTAAAACAGTAAATTTCCCAAAGCATTACAATGTATGGTGAGAAATACAACGGGAGGGATGTGACAATTACTCGAACTAAACAATTCAAAATGCTATCAGGCAATTCATTTACTTATTCATTCATTCATTCATTCATTCCGACACCAATACATGTTTGACAAAGGACACAGAATAGCTCACAAGTTCTTTGAAGAAAACTGTTGGTTTCAAAAAATACCAATGTACCGGAAGGAAATTAAATGCTATGTCTTCCATACAAATGGTTCCCCAATATTGCCACTGATAATTTTTATAATTCTGGTAACAATTTTTCTTGAATATTCCTGTTGAGCCATTCGACAAAATTTCTGGGGATACTCCCTCTAGCACCAAGAAGCGTAGGCATATACCATATTTTCAATTATTCTAGCTCTTTAAAGGTAAGCTGCAAACTTATTTACACTTCTTACATATTATTTCCTGGACCTCATGCTCTTCTCAAGCTACCATCACGCCTCTCCTCTGCTACAAGACCACACACTACAACACACATGCAAATAATAAGCACATAACATGCAGAGAAGTAGCTCGATTCCAGTAAAAAGAAGGAAAAGTTAATGATCAGAAAAATGTATTTCACTAAATGAAACTCAAATGCTGATAACGAACGATTTATTTGCATCATTTCACAGAGCATCTTTGGCAACCAAGGCCTCCGGTAACGACTAATGTGACGTCACTGTCGGTACACTTTCTATTTCAACACACTCCGTTTATATAAATCTACAGTCACACATTCTGTCGCGGTACATTACAAAAATTTTCGGATGACAGCATATACACGTAAAAATGAGCCGCTGTTGAAGACAAACTTCTGAATTGGACAACGTGAAAATATGGTTTAATTGTAGTTCCAGTGAACTATTCAGCACGCTGGATCTAAAGACCGGATTGCTGTGATGATTGCCAACCTTCTTAGAGGAGGCGGCACATGAAGTAGAAGAAGCAGAGAAATAGCTCATTTCTTTCTTTGTAAACCATTGCCCGTTTCTCTACGGGATCGTGTATGAAGCGAGATGAACCTTAGTAGCAAGTTTTTACGACAGGATGCCCCTCCTGACGTCATCCTCATCAGAGGAGTTAATGAGATGAAATTAATGACGTTATACAGGATAGTAGCAATGGAGAGGTTGAAACCTGGTATACATACCTTACTCTTGACCAATACCACGAAGATATCCGACGGACGAATCGTCGTTGGCATCCGTATAGTTTCAGCAGTAGGCTGGTATATCTGGCAAGGATCACTTTTCCGCGTCGCACGACCTACACTCATGCTAGCTAAATCTGAAGGAGGTCTTGGTCTTATTGATGTACAGCTTAAAAGTAAAGTGCTCTTCTTGTTACGGAATCTCAGAATGATGCAAGCAGCAGACAACCGCAGAACCGGCAATTTTTTACTGGGAATGTGTAACCCGGAAGAGATTAAGAACCCGCCAGCATTTTACGATATCCACCACCAAGCGCCACATGCACGGTATATGCGATGTGAGATGAGCTACGTTCCCCGTGGAATTCTCCTATCTCCAGACATAACTACGAAGAAACTGTATACGTATGTGCATACACAGCAGTATCAAGCCCCGAAAATAGTTCGGACAGCGATGTTAATAAACTGGTACCGAGTCTGGCGGAACATCTCAAATCGCATTCTCCCTCAAATAATATGTGATACGTGGTATAAGGTAGTTCATGATATCAATCTTACAAATAGCAACCTCCATCGCATCCATATGCAGGACAACGCCGCCTGTGGATTTTGCCGAGCTCCTAGGGATACAATCCAACATAGACTGACGGAATGTGACGTCACCCAACAAGTGTGGAGTGAATTTAAAGTGAAACTACATTCTATCATAAATCAGCCCAAGATTTATATTGCCTCTGAGTGGACAATTCGACCTACCTTTAGCTTGCGACCGGTTCAGCTAAATAATACTGTAGTGCTCCTCTTAGGCACTTATGTACATTGTGTGTTACAAGCCAAATGACCCTACACCAAACAAGAGCTCTTCGCAGACATCAGTGTTTGTGTATACAAAGCCCTCGCGTCCCCTCAGAAGAAGCTCTATATTGGGGACTTTATTAATAAACTGGTAGCAGTCATCTAACAATGTAACTGTGTGAATAGTGTAACTACTAAAACTTCTCTCTCGGTCACAAGAGTGTTATTTTACTACGCGACCTCATACAGTGGTGCACGAGTTCTATGGTTTAGCTTGTGTTATTTCTTAATTCTCTAGCTCCTATTACTGTGACTGTTGGTTGGTGTGCGTGATTGTCGGCAACGAGTGTGTATCTGATGTAAATTCTCGCTCCTTTACTCACTTATTGTATATTGTGTTTTCGATGGCATAGAATACTCCAGTTAGACATTGACTCACAAAAGGTGTGTGTTTGTTGTCTAGCAATCTTCTCTTTTGAAGTATATTGTATTTGAATTAAATGTATTGTAATATACTATGTTGACAATAAAAAAACCGCATGCGGCTGCCTACAGTTGTGTAGGCTATATGGGACGTTGCGACTGATAGCTATTCTACATACAGAAAAAAAATCATCATCAACATTGTCATATACCGTCACTCCCTAAGAGCACTGCGGGGAGGTTAGGAATTTTATCCAGGCTTTTGGAACGCAATCTAGCTATTAGAAATTGTATACCGCCACCTCCCCTACCCTGCCGGGCAACATTCTGATGGTGAAACTTTTTTCGAACAACAGGACTCGAACCGTCAAACCACGGTGTCAGGCGATATACACTTCACGCCTTAACTATCGTAGCCACCAGGCGGGCTAAAAAGCTCATTTCTGTAGTCTACTAAAATTGTCCAACTGGTAGAATTTTTTTTTTTTGCTAGGGGTTTTACGTCGCGCCGACACAGATAGGTCTTATGGCGACGATGGGATAGGAAAGGCCTAGGAGTTGGAAGGAAGCGGCCGTAGCCTTAATTAAGGTACAGCCCCAGCATTTGCCTGGTGTGAAAATAGAAAACCATGGAAGACCATTTTTAGGACTGCCGATAGTGGGATTCGAACCTACTATCTCCCGGATGCAAGCTCACAGCCGCGCGCAGGTAGAAATCTTAAGCGCAACTTCAGAACGAACTTGGAAAAAAGAATGAGAAAATGGCAGTGGGTAGGGACATATAGTCCTCTCCGTGTAACGACGTACCCTAAGGGTGCAACCTTACCCTTTCTCCCCTGTAATATTAAGATATTGATTTATGGTTACTTTTCTTGCTATTGGGTCTTTTTCAGTGTCGGTAACCATACAGTTTAGGGACCCTACTTGCCGATACGACGTCTTACATTTACCGTTAATCTGGCACGTTGGCAACGTTCAATCACTGCTCTAGCGTGAAGTGCGTGTTGCCACCGCATCGCCGTTAAAGTCACTAGTGATACATTTGCGAGAATATTTAAAGCATATTTTCTTTTTCTGTGGGATTGTAAATCTATTTGGCTAATACCAGGTAAGTAGGATTGTGGCATGTTCGGATAATGCATTTAATAACATAGTTTGTGTGAAATGATGAAAGTGCTCAAATACGTCAGTCTCATGCCTAGATCTACCGGTACATGAAATAACTCTTGCGGGACGAAATTTTGGCAGTAGAACTTATAACATTTTTTTCAAATCCGCAGTGAACTTGAAAGCTGACCTAAATTCCGTTCACGGAGCTTGGCACATTAGTATTTCTATATGTTTCCTGATAAGCTTGAAGATATAACCAGCCTGCAGGCTGAAAATATGCCCAATAATCTCTCTCCTTACTGGTTACCGGTATTGAAGAGAGAAGGAAATATTCGCGCAAAAGAAAGGGAAGTCATTGGATGTCTGAAACTTTCGAAAATCACACTGCAAAGACTTATTAAATAAATTGCATCGTTTAACACGCCCCTCTTTTCAAGAATATGGTTATAGTACGCCTACTGTATATCAAAATAAAGACAGATAATTTAAGTGAGAAAGTGTGTTTATTTCCTTAATTCCTCATTGAGGAGATATTCATAATTATCTTGATTTATTTCATCTTATCTTATATCATTTACTAGGGTAGGGAAACATTCATTATCGGTGTTTACATTGAGGTTATTTTGTTATGGTTATGTCTGATGATTTTAATATGTAACCAGGCAGGTTGGCAGCAGTGATCAGCCATTACAAAAAAGAGAAAAGAAGAGCATCGGGCGGCGATATTTACTTTCTGGGGTATTTCCTTACGTGGCAATTACTATATCTTGCGACAAAGGAGGTACTGTAGGGAGATCAGAAGAATGCACATGCCCGGTGAGGCACGGGGCGAAGGGGTTTTCACCAGCAGAGCCAGTGATGCAATGGTTACCATAGCAACTCCGCTACTACCCTGGCAACTTTATATTATCATCTACTGGCAGCTCTTCGCTCTTATCAGTTGTAATCCAGCGAACTGTAAAGTGTGAGTCAATGTTTTCGTGTAGCAGATAAAAGCAGTTAAGAGCCGATCTGTCTGAGCAGAACAGGAAGTTCGTGCTTGCAGGCCACATTCCTCATTCTTGTATTCTTCTCATCTCTACACAGTACTTGATTAGAATCTGCAAGTAACGAAAAGGAAAGGCAGACCCATAATGAGATGGCGGTGGACAGTAAAAGTGGAACGTGGGGTGAGAACAAAATCCTGGATAAGGTGATGCTCCTTCGCCGAAGCGCTATGTTTCATAGAATTATAGTAAAATGGAAATACATAAGATCGTATAATTGCCATCTTGTGGTTACTATGACCAATTATACATGCGCGCTGAGTGACGGTTGAGGCGCTGGCATTCTGACCCCAACTTGGCAGGTTCGATCCTGACTCAGTCCGGTGGTATTTTAGGGTGCTCAAATTTGCTGAAATACATCAGCCTTGTGTCCCTGGCTCCTCGGTGTGTCCAAAACCCGTAAAACTAGTTAGTGGGACGTAAAGCAAATACCATCATTATTATGTAAGAGTGGTTAACGTGACCGAATAAATCGTACTAATTGCCTTTATTGAAATGTGCACGCCAATTTGTACATTAAGGAAAATTAAAGCAATGAAATGAACGGAGGGGATCACTACCAATTCTCGATAAGGGAGTCGTAGGTACAATAAGTTGGGGAAAAGCTTTTATAATTCGCCCGAGTTACTGTCGTGACCTACCGTACACAGCTCACGATATCGCGTGGGTAAACACTGCTGCTATGTACCAATATACACAGAACACCCCACTTCCTTCCTCTATGCAAAAAAAGTAATGTTAAGTTATTTCCCTATCGCGTGAAGGTTTCCACATACCGGTAATTACTGTAGACAGTACCACAGAGTGTATACCTGATGCAAAGAGGCGGTATTACCTTGTGTAGATTTCCTGTCGTTTCTTAATTATCTTCGAGTATTATCGATAGGAGTACAACCATTGCAGATTTGAAAGGCATGCGTGTCGCAGGCAGCCCTTGGTGTGATTGAGATTGCAGTTTCAAACATTTGATTTTCCATTTTTACAGGAGCTGGTATCTCTGTCGGTGAGGAATGCACCCGCGGCATGCCCCGCATTTCGTAAGGGCCTTCAACTTACGAGCGGGAGTTGATGACCGCAGGGCTGCCAACTCACGAGCAGGAGTTGATGACCACAGGGCTGCCAACTCGGGAGCGGTAGTTGATGACTACAGGGCTGCCAACTCGGGAGTTGATGACCACAGGGCTGCCAACTCGGGAGCGGGAGTTGATGACCACAGGGCTGCCAACTCGGGAGCGGGAGTTGATGACTACAGGGCTGCCAACTCGGGAGTTGATGACCACAGAGCCTTCAACTTACGAGCGGGAGTTGATGACCAAAGGGCTGCCAACTCACGAGCGAGAGTTGATGACCACAGGGCTGCCAACTCGGGAGTTGATGACCACAGGGCTGCCAACTCGGGAGCGGGAGTTGATGACCACAGGGCTGCCAACTCGGGAGCGGGAGTTGATGACTACAGGGCTGCCAACTCGGGAGTTGATGACCACAGAGCCTTCAACTTACGAGCGGGAGTTGATGACCACAGGGCTGCCAACTCGGGAGCGGGAGTTGATGACCACAGGGCTGCCAACTCGGGAGCGGGAGTTGATGACTACAGGGCTGCCAACTCGGAAGCGGGAGTTGATGACCAGAGGGGTGCCAACTAGGGAACGGGAGTTGATGACCACAGGCTGCCAACTCGGGAGCGGGAGTTGATGATCCCAGGGCTGCCAACTCGGGAGTTGATGACCAGAGAGCCTTCAACTTACGAGTGG
Source organism: Anabrus simplex (assembly GCF_040414725.1). Lineage (NCBI taxonomy): Eukaryota > Metazoa > Arthropoda > Insecta > Orthoptera > Tettigoniidae > Anabrus > Anabrus simplex. The sequence continues at coordinate 158,234,038 of NC_090273.1, read as the reverse complement.
GAGTTGATGACCAAAGGGCTGCCAACTTACGAGCGGGAGTTGATGACCACAGGGCTGCCAACTCGGGAGTTGATTCCCACAGGGCTGCCAACTCACGAGCGGGAGTTGATGACCACAGGGCTGCCAACTCGGGAGCGGGAGTTGATGACCACAGGGCTGCCAACTCGGGAGCGGGAGTTGATGACCACAGGGCTGTCAACTCGGGAGTTGATGACCACAGGGCTGCCAACTTACGAGCGGGAGTTGATGACCACAGGGCTGCCAACTCGGGAGTTGATGACCATAGGGCTGCCAACTCGGGAGCGGGAGTTGATGACCAAAGGGCTGCCAACTTACGAGCGGGAGTTGATGACCAAAGGGCTGCCAACTCACGAGCGGGAGTTGATGACCACAGGGCTGCCAACTCGGGAGTTGATGACCAGAGAGCCTTCAACTTACGAGTGGGAGTTGATGACCACAGGGCTGCCAACTCACGAGCGGGAGTTGATGACCACAGGGCTGCCAACTCGGGAGTTGATGACCACAGGGCTGCCAACTCGGGAGTTGATGACCACAGGGCTGCCAACTCACGAGCGGGAGTTGATGACCACAGGGCTGCCAACTCGGGAGCGGGAGTTGATGACCACAGGGCTGCCAACTCGGGAGCGGGAGTTGATGACCACAGGGCTGCCAACTCGGGAGTTGATGACCACAGGGCTGCCAATTCGGGAGCGGGAGTTGATGACCACAGGGCTGCCAACTCGGGAGTTGATGACCAGAGAGCCTTCAACTTACGAGTGGGAGTTGATGACCAAAGGGCTGCCAACTTACGAGCGGGAGTTGATGACCACAGGGCTGCCAACTCGGGAGTTGATTCCCACAGGGCTGCCAACTCACGAGCGGGAGTTGATGACCACAGGGCTGCCAACTCGGGAGTTGATGACCACAGGGCTGCCAACTCGGGAGCGGGAGTTGATGACCACAGGGCTGCCAACTCGGGAGCGGGAGTTGATGACCAGAGGGGTGCCAACTAGGGAACGGGAGTTGATGACCACAGGGCTGCCAACTCGGGAGCGGGAGTTGATGACCACAGGGCTGCCAACTCGGGAGTTGATGACCACAGAGCCTTCAACTTACGAGCGGGAGTTGATGACCACAGGGCTGCCAACTCGGGAGTTGATGACCAGAGGGCCGTCAACTTACGAGCGGGAGTTTATGACCACAAGGCTGCCAACTCAGGAGCGGGAGTTAATGACCACAGAGCTGTCAACTCGGGAGCGGGAGTTGATGACCACAGGAGAGTAGAGGGGCTGGTTGGGTTCTAAAACAATAGGAGCTGAATCAACATTTTCCCACGACGGCATTAATACCGGCTAAGGTCATTGACCTAATGACGTCATCACCACGTGACCGTGACATCATGGCCACGTGCTATTGTTTACAAACAAGGCCACGTGCTCTTGACAGCTGTCATCTTCACATACCCTAACCTCACTTTTTTGAACAAGAGAACGTCCCTAACCTCAATGCTGCCATCTTGGCAGGTCTTAACCTCGTGCACTTGTTTTGACGCAGAATTTTGAAAACGTTAACGATCCCTAACCACACAGCCGTCATCTTGACGGGACTTAGTCACGTGCAGGTGCGAAATTTCGAAATGAACCCTAACCTTACTGCTGTCATCTTGACGGGACTTAGCAATGTGCGCCACCATCATAGATAGGCCTAACATCAGAGGATCCTAGTGAGGGTAGGAGGCGGAGGTGGGATTGAGCTTACTTAAGTGACGTCATGCTGTCGGAACACAACGTTCCATTTTCACATCTGTCAATTAAGATGACGTTCGAAAGAGGCACCTCGCTGGATTGCGTCGGGATGGGCATCTCGTTATAAAACTATACGCTGTAAGTTTAGACCCTTCCAAGCTGGCGTCGGGAAGGGTCAGCCTTAAAAATAGAGTCCTTAGGCTCCACTAAGACAGTGGCATGTCGAAAAGGGCAGCTTGACTTAAAACTATAGTCCTTAGGACTCTCCAAGGTGGCGAAATATCGAGAAGGGCAGCTTGCCTTAAAACGAGTTGGGAAGGGAGACGTAAAGTGTAAAAAGTGTTAGCCATCTAACTGTAAACTGTGAGGAGCAGGAGGAGGAGGAGGTGGAGGTGAAGCAACGTGGCTAAGTCCCGTCAAGATAACAGTGATCGTTCGGGACATGTCGAGAAGTGCAGCTGGCCTTAGAAATAGGGTCTTTAGGCCCTTCCAAGATGCGTCGGGAAGGGACATGTCGAGAAGGGCAGCTAGCCTTAAAACTAGAGTCCTTAGGCCCCTCCAAGATAGTGTCGGGAAGGGACATGTCGATAAGGGCAGCTAGCCTTAAAACTAGAGTCCTTGCGCCCCCAAGATGGTGTCGGAGAGGGACATTTCGAGAAGGGCAACTAGCCTGAAAACAAGGGTCCTAAGGCCCCTCCAAGATAGTTTCAAAGAAGCCACATGTCGAGAAGGGCAACCAGCCTTAAAACTAGGGTCCTTAGGTCCCTCTAACATGATGGCGGGGAAGGGACATGTCGAGAAGGGCAGCTAGCCTTAAAACTAGGATCATCCTGTGAGGGTAGGCCTCTCTAAGATAGTGTCGCACTTGGCTAAGGCCCGTCAAGATGACAGCAGTAAGATTAGGGTTCGTTTCAAGATTCCTTGCCTACACGATGTTAAGAACTCTCAAGATGGCAGCAGTGAGGTTAATCACGTTCACTTGATCAAAATTTCGCGCCGACCTGTCGAGTTAACAGCAGTGAGATTAGCCATCAACACTTTTACAAAATCAGCGCCAAAACAAGTGCACGAGGTTAGGACCTGTCAAGATGACGGCTGTGAAGTTAGCCACGTTCACTTGTTCAAATTCCGAGTCCACGTGGATAAAATGTAGTACCTGTCAAGATGGCAACAGTGAGGTTAGCCACGTTCACTTGTTCAAATTCCGCGCCCAGGTGGCCAATAAATTAAGGGCAGGGCCCACCAAGATGGCAGCTGTCACATATTCAAATTTTGTGCCCACGTGGTTAAGATGGCAGCAGCGAGATTAGCCGCGTTCACTTGTTCACAAAAAGTAAGGTTAGGACCTGTGAAGATGGCAGCTATGAGGTTAGCGACGTTCTCTTGTTCAAGAAAGTGAGGTTAGTGTCATTCAAGATGGCAGCTGTCTAGTGCACGTGGCCTTGTTTGTAAACAATAGCACGTGGCCGTGATGTTACGGTCACGTGGTCATGACGTCAGGGTTCAATGACCTTGGTCTGGGATCAATGACCTCGTGGGAAAATACTGAAACATGTCCCATTGTTTTAGAACTCGTCCAGCCGATCTACTCAGGAGACACACGGAGTCTTTGATTTTTTAGCCCTTCCTGGCCCTTTAGTTCCGATTTCTGATACCCAAATATGTCAATTGGTTGAATATTTTCCCTTTCGAATAACAGTTGTGAAATTATAGTTTTCTAGTTGTACTCCCCATTAAAACAATAAAGACGCACAGACTAATATTTTCTATTTATTCTCTATTTCAGGTAAGGAATGGGGATATACTGGCTGTTCTTTCTGCATTTTGTGACGTAAGGTAAGAATATTCCAAGGTTTAACACGCGACTGTTCGCGGGTAGATGACTGTCAGGCTCGCTTCCTGTCCTTCACTTCCCAAGCTGTAGTCAGTTGTCCGCATTCGTGCGAAGACGGTTACCCTTAGAGCAACGTATTTTTTGTATGTAAATGTTATTATAAACACGAATCGCCTCGCTGCGTTCATGCGGAGTTTATCAGGAGATCCCCTTCGAGGAAGTCATTGCGCGATCTTGTGAATAAGTTTGAGACTATCAAACCAGTTATACAGTGTTAAGAAAAACAACCCTTCTTCTGGTTTTAGTTTCATGAATCGTAACGAACCTTTCATTTTTCTATTTCGATCGCCCCTTTTCTCTCCTGGTCAGTAACAACCCTTTTCAATAGGTCGAAACTCCTCTTACTTATTTTCCAACTAATATAAAATTCTGAACTGTAATCACATCAGAAGAAGACTTCATTAACGTAGGCCAGTGATAACAGTGGTTCTATCAATAACAAAATAGCTAGGGAGTAGAAAGCGTCCCGCTGAAACTGGTGCAGCAATGAGCATTACAGAAGCTCCATCATCAGTCTGCTCCTGCTTAGTGTTATATTACGGTGATGTCCCGCGTGTGGATGTTATTAATGGTCGTCACTGTACGCACTATCGCTGGAGGACTTTATATAAAATTCAGAGTGTATTGAAAAGTAATTTCTCAGAAGGGAACAAGAACATGATGTTAGAAATTCTGATGACAATAAATGCACGAACTAAATTAAAAGAAGAAGAGCTCTTGCTAAGCACGAGGTGTATGCATAAGTCTTTTCTGGTTTCACTTAAAGATGTCGCCAGCGAACACTATGCAGCGAATGAATTTAACACATACGTCAGTTTGTTCGTCTGACATTGACCTATCCGCCAAACATTAGCGTCTGTGTCGTATCGTTCAGTGATCATGTCCACGTTTGTGCCTGGAAAAGAACATTTGCGGCACGCAGTGCTTTTCTTATTTAATCACAATAAAATGGCTGTGGAAAGTCATCGTTTGCTGGTAGAAACGTATGGTAAACACGCACCATCGATTAGAGCACGTCAGACATGGTTTCGACAATTTAAACATGGAGACTTCTATTTGAAAGAGAGTGCGCGCTCTGGACTCAAACACAACGGTAATTGGCACAGGCATTAAATGTGCCACAAGAAACAATTAGCAGACATTTAAGAACAATGGGGAAGAGCAATAAACTCGGTAAATGGGACCCACACGATTTGAATGAACCGCAAATGGAAAATGGCAAAGCCAGTCGTGAAATGATGTTTCAACGCCAGGTAAGAAAATCATTTCTGTACCGAATTGTGACGAGTGACAAAAAATGTATATATTTTGAAAACCCGAAGCGGAGAAAATCGTGGATGTCATCTGGCGAAGCCGGTCTTTCAACACCAAGGCCAAATCGCTTCGGCAAGAAGACCATGCTTTGTGTCAGGTGAGACAAGAGCGAACTCTTGAAGCCCGGCAAAACCATTAATGCACAACGCTATCACCAACAAATGATTAATTTAAATCGCGCATTGATCGAATGTCATCCGGAATGGGCCAAAAGACATGTAGAGTGATGTTGTTACACGACAATTCGCCGTCTCACACAGCAAATCCAGTGAAAGACACCTTGAAATCGCTTGGATGGCACATCCTTCCGCACCCACCGTACTGCCCCGACCTAGCGCAATCTATCACCTCTTCGCGTCAATGGGGCACGCGCTCGCAGAGCAGCATTTCAACAATTTCCAGGAAGTTAGAAAATGGCTCGTCGAATGGTTTGCCGCAAAGGACAAGTAGTTTTTCTGGCATGGTATTCATAACTTACCTGAGAAATGGGCGAAGTTTGTAGAAGACGATGGCAAATATTTTGAATTTCAAAAAATGAATTTCCCTTGAAAATTACATTTCCTTACCACAAAGCCGCCAAAAACGTATGCATTACCTGATAGGTCTTTCAAAATAAGATAAATGTTTTAAGAACTACCCGTAAAAGTTTGGAAACAAGAAAAGCTTTTGTAAAATTCTTCGCCTGGAGTGTAGTACGTTATGGTTGTGAGAGCTGGATTATTGGAAAGAAGGGAAGAGATTCATTGGAAGCAACCGAAAATGGAGGAAAATGACGAGGGAATGCTGGACTCAAAAGGAAAAGGGGACGAATGCAGACGTTGTAAAAGAAGTCAATGAGGAATGGAGACTGATAAAGGGTTGATAGGATAATGGATGCTGCGAGAAGACTTGCTATTTAGTGTATGATATGACGACTCCCATGCTAGGTAGCATATCCCAGTGGGGAGTTCGTGGTGGTTGTGGGCAACCATCTTTTATCAAGATTGATCTGGTACAAACTGGAGGAGATTGGACACTTACATGAATGAAATTATTGGCACAAGAAAGGGAAGGCCCACGAAGGATGCGAAGGACTCCTCAGACCTCGCAAACTTAACTCCAAAGTGTTCAGAAAAGAACAAGTGTTGACGAGAGAAAGTCGGTTAGGAAAGATGAAACTGAGGAGCATGGCAGAAGTAAGTGTAGGCAACGTCAGACTCAGATTGGGATCCCGTAGTCTCCGGGTCACGCGCACAAGTTATGAGCGTTGGCCTACTTAGTGACCTCTTACAACAGGCAGAAAATATCATAGATGTATTCTATTGACTCCACTTACAGTGGACACCTGTCTGTGAACGATCCATTACAAAACTTCGGTGTCACTATTCTTCATTTCATTATCCATCTGTACAACATAGTCTGAAAATCTTAGCCATATTTCGCAAAATATTTTGTGCAAGCTACGCCCACGTCTCGTTCATTGGTAATGTAGTCACGGCAGTTTACTGGCAGAATTCATCTGCGACACCGGTAAGGGTGAGAGGTTGAGCTTACATCTTGAACCTCTCACATGTCTGCAGTGCATTCTCCAGTCCTGCTGTTGATATCGGCGTCTGCATCCCAGTTCTTACAAAATATTGCTACTAAAGTCTTTGGATCGGTGAACATCTCGTAGTCCATGCTACTCTAGTTCAATGGGATCAAGTTCCACCTCTGGATGGCGGTGGTAGAATACTTCTCGGATATTCCATGTCTGTTGTAAAGGGCGACTATAAGGGGCGGTCTAATGGAAACAAGTACGTCGAAAATAATCACCGTAAGTGTTAGGATAGTTACCCCATTCGGTGATGAGATGTTCAATCTCAATCTTGGAAAACCTCTGGAGCTGTCGAAGGTGACGTTGCTGTACCCAGGCACACACGTCTTCTTCCGATACAAACCGATGTCCACGAATGTCCTTCCTTAGCTCGATCATGCACTGCGCTGTAAAGACACGTTGCAGAAACTCAGGCACGCCATAAACTGAAAACGCCCAGTCATGCTATCCTTCTCCATGATGATGCCCGCCCGCTTGTTTCCAACTCTGCGAGGAATATGTTTCAGAGATTTCGATGGAAAACTCCCTAACAAGCCCTCCCTTCGCCTCCTAACTGGCCTCTCCTTTTCCACTTCTCTGTCAAAGTAGTTCTTTGCTGTTCTCGTTCTGTTCATCCTCATAACATGTCCAAACCAATGTAGCTTGTGTATTCCAAAAAGCTCGTAACAGGTATTTTAATGCCAGCCTCCTTCCTGTTTTCTTCAGTTCTTGGTGTGAACAAATTATTCGATTTTAAAACTTTCATGCTTTTGTAACGCTCACTGGCCTAAGTACTGTTTCTAAACAATGCATTTCCTTCTCTTAATTATTTACGACTTTTCAAAATACTTGGATATTATAAGCTAGGCAGTTTGATGGATATTTTGTCAAATGCTAGAAATTTCGATCAAAATAATTTAATATCAAAATTGTTGCAAGCAAAGCGTCAAATACAAACCAAATGTCCCACTGTAGGAAGGGGTATATTTTGTGGTCAAGCTACCAACGTTCAGCACAAAAATCAATGTAAACTGTAGTCCTGCGTGGCGGGATATGAATACCATAGGATAAATCAAACAGCCTGATGCGGGGCTGTGTAGGCAAACCGTCAAACGTTTCTGTGAAGCATGGTTGTGTACTACTGCCGAGTGTGAAAGATCCCACGAAGTGTGTACTGTACGTTCTCTCTTCTTTTTTTCTGTGCAAATCTGTACTGCTAGCAATAACAACAACAGCAACTAGTATCTGAGACGATGACACGTAAAAGAAAAAGCATAAAAATTGCAGTTATTTGCAAACATCTTGCATGTTCACGTATTTAATTGATGTTCTATGCGAGAGGTGGTGGTGGTGGTGGTGGTGGTGGTGGTGGTGGTGGTGGTGGTGATTACTGTTTTAAGACGAAGTGCAACTAGGCAACCATCCTCTATATAACACTAATCAGAAAGAAAATATGGAATGGACCCGACGCTTCGAAAAACGAAGGTATCGGCCAAAGAAAGAAAAGGGCCACGAAGGGCGTAAAAAAGAAAGACTCCCTAGCCCTCGCAAACCTAATAGCGGAAAAGAACAAGAGTTAACCAAGAGAGGTTGGATAGCAGAGGTGAAAGTGAGGAGCCTGGCACAAGTAAGTGGAAGCAATGCAAGGACTCAGCTAAGGGCCCCGTGCTCTTCAAACCACGTTCCAATTTTCAGAGTCCCTGGAGCCCCTTTTTAGTCGCCTCTTACGACAGGCAGGGGATACAGTGGGTGTTATTCTACCGCCTCCACCCACAGGGGGATTCTACGTGAGATGTAGTGTTTACAGTGCACTACGTCTTCTGGTCTCAGTCTTATCCTCGGCTTTGACAATATGAAGTGACTGAGCGATGCCATTCCTTATGCAGCTATGAATGGTGCACGCATTTCTGATATGTAATAGCAATTTCTGGCTTGGTGAGGAAAGAAACGGGAAACTACCTCAGTCCTTATTTCTCTAGTATGCATCTTCAGTGATTCCTAGGTTGTGTATAGCGGCTGTTAGTGGAGCTGTGGAGGATCAAACCAACCTTCGGGCTGAATACCCAGGATAACAATGACGTTCTGAGGTATTTTATTTGACATAAGAAATTTTCAATTTAAAAATAATTAGAACGTTAAAGATAAAAATATTCGGTTATGAAATTGATCAATTAGGAAGGTAAAAGTATAGTCTACACTCATTCATCTAGCAACTTGCATATCTGTTTCAGTTGGGTAAAAGAAAATGAGAGGGTGGACACAGTATCGAGATCATCAGGTCGATGAGATACAGACTTGAGCTTCTTCACGTGCCCCGTATCTCGTGTGAAGTGAAATGAAAGAGAGTTGGAACTCTGTGTGAAATAACATGTCCAACCGTTCATCAAAGTTTAACTTCAAAATTCTTCGAACCCGCGTTAATACTTATACATGGACATGGTAAATTTAGAAGTTATTTGAACGGTTTAAAATACAATCACCGGAGAGAGCGCCAATCAGCTCATTACCCACCACATGCAACCAGAAGGAACAATTTGTTAGGACACCTGGGTTACGGCCAGCCAATTTCTGATATATTTGTGAAAAGCTGTTGCACTTCTGATTTTGTCTGTTTCTTAGACTATATTTTTAACTTATTGTAACTTATTGTAATAATTGTAATAATCTTTGCAGTATTTTGTTCGACAAGGTAATGCATTAACAACATTTATTATGTTATTGTTATAAACTATAGTCCTAACACACTTTTAGGTAAAATTGGACTACCTTCCTTGGACAATAAATAATAATAATAAAAAAACATTTCGGTAGAAATGAAGTAAATAATGAAAAAATGTAGTAATGTATAGTGCAGACCAGAGTTACTGTAGCTCAAAAACATTAATATAAAAATTTGATAACATTCGTACTTAACGCTAAGTGTAAAATAGGGTCACATCGAGCAAACGTTGCCAGGATAAATCGATCAGTCGGTATTTCTGTTGTAATTCGTTAAATATTTGTTGAGCAAGCGCACAGGCTCGTTAGTGCGTACTGGATCATGTTTGTACGCCCCACCCATCTCTTGTCCTACATTATTATTAGTGCTGTTTCCTGTCGTGCTCTAATGAGCTTTCACAGGAAATTAATTCGCATATGCCAAGACGATACCCACCATTGAAAATCGATGGACAAGTACTTTGAAATATTACCTCTCTCATTCTGATACAACTTTGTATTCTTATTCTGAAATAGGTTTTGTTTGATATCGGTAGCACTTCAAAGTGTCCAGTGTGGTAATTCTTTGTTATTGGCTAGCGGCAAACACATCTGTGGGTAAAATGTACATTTGTTATTATTCCACTTGCATCTGGCGCAATCTTAAGTCCGCCGAAACTAATGTATAAACCACTTAAAGAGCCTCCGTGGCTCAGGCAGCAGCGCACCGGCCTCTCCCCGCTGGGTTCTGTGGTTCAAATCCCAGTCACTCCACGCGAGATTTTTGCTGGATAAAGCGGAGGTGGGTCAGGTTTTCCTCCGGGTACTCCGGTTTTCCCTATCATGTTTCATTCCAACTACACTCTTCAATACCATTTCATCTCATCTGTCAGTCATTAATCATTGCCCCAGAGGAGTGCGGCAGGCTTCGGCAGCCAGCACAACTCCTATCCTCGCCGCTAGATGGGAGCTTCATTCATTCCATTCCTGACCCGGTCAAATAACTGGCAACAGGCTGTGGATTTTCAAGAAACAACATGCAGTGACATGTGTCGTTCTTGAAGGAACATGATCACATTCAAACTGAAATATATTCTTAAATGTATAAACACTAAGTTCCTCTCTAATTAAGTCCTTACAAAGCGTGAATTTTGGAACGTATCTTAATGAAGTTCTCGCTCCTCTCCACATCAGAATAACAGATGTCACAAATTTGTAGTAAACGTACGCAATGTTTGATAAGCAATTGATTCGAAAAAAATTCCGAATCATTTTGGATTCCTCAGCCCAGCAATCCGTCTGAGGTGTGTTCAGAGAGCAAGTAACTAGTGATCAGAGTCAACAGGCACTAAACATTCCTCCGTGCATCGTCGTGATAAAATAGCGCAGAATAAACAAGACATTGAACTGGAAGGTGCTTCATCAGGAAGGTAGATTAATCAAGAGGCGGATTGTGCCTGCCCTCGTCTCCTCTTTCCATTGACCTGCCTTTCTGTTGGTCCTATTATCTGTTCCATTCTATGCTCCTACTCCTCTATATGGAGTCTTTGGGAGATAAGTATGAAACTGATAAATGTTTACAATTCGTTAAATATGTTATTCTGTTATTTTATTAATGGCATGTCCAAGAGAGGATTTTGAAGGAGAGTGCGATGTTTGTGAGGTAGGTAGAAGCTTTGTTTTCCCCTCGGCTTATACTATCCGCCGTAGCTTGTCTGACGCATGTGAAAAAATAAGTTCTTAATCATCACCGCACTGCAGCTTGAGGAACTGTACCTGCGTAAGTGAAAACTTTCTACGTACAAGGAGCTAATGTTTGCACACCGGAAAATATTATAATGTACATCACCAAAGCTCTTAGAAATACTACTATAAACATTTTCAAAATGACTTCCTTTAAAAATTTTGAAATGGAATATTTTCACGCCATGTGTCTTCAGGGGCCACCCAGTAACTAGCAGAAGAATAATATGTGTACGTATTATTTGGAAAATGTTCACAGTTTAAGTTGTTTTGCTCAATGTGTGTAGAGCCTAGTAAAATTAAATCAAATTACCTCTCACAGGACATATCCCTGCCTGTCGTAAGAGGCGACTAAAAGGGGGACCAGGGGTTCTCGAATGTGGAGCGTGGGTTTGCAACCAATACTTCCACTAGCTGAGTCTGTCATTGCTTTCACTTACTTGTGCCAGGCTCTTCACTTTCATCTATCCTATCCGACCTTCCTTCGCCATCTCCTGTTCTTTTCCGACCCCGACAAGATTGCGTATGGAGGTTCAGGGGGCTTTTCATTTTCACGCCCTTCGTTGCCCATCGAAGTGTCGATCTCTTCCATTTTCTCTCTCTGATTATTGTTATATAGAGGATGGTTGCCTAGTTGTACTTCCTCTTGAAACAATAATCACCACCACTGGCAGCATCTAAAGACGTATCTAGTTCGTCGACGATTGCTTTTCTTTTACCAGAGTATACAAGCTTCAAACATTTCACGACTTACTCCAGAAGAAAACGCAGGACCACGAATAACTTTAACGTCGACACAGCTCTGCGTGGGGATATAGAAAGATGCGATAGGAAAAGAGCTAGGAGTTCCAAGGAACCAACCGTGGCCTTAATTAAGGTAAAGCCCCAGCAGTTGGTTGGTGTGAAAATGGAAAACCATGGAGAACAATCTTCAGAGCTGCCGACAATGGGTTTCGAACCCACTATCTCCCGAATGCAAGCTCACAACTGCGTGACCACTTGCTCGAAGCAGAGGCATTCCTTTGCGAAAAAAGTCAGTGTTAATGTTCAAGAAACATTCCCCTGAAATAATCTGACTATTTATTTATTTATTTATTTATTTATTTATTTATTTATTTATTTATTTATTTATTTATTTATTTATTTATTTATTTATTTATTTATTTACCCTTAATTCTTTTAACATCCGGGGTTAGTTTTTCCCGAGGACTCAGCGAGGGATGCCACCTGTACCACCTCAAGGGCAGTGTCCTGGACCGTGAGATTTTGGGTCGGGGTACAACTGGGAAGGAGGACCAATGCCTCGTCCACTAAGCCTTATCTGCTATGCTGAACAGGGACCTTGTGGAGAATGGGAAGATTGGAAGGGATAGACAAGGAAGAGGGAAGGAAACGGCCCTGGCCTTAAGTTAGGTACCATTCCGGCATTTGCCTGGAGGAGAAGTGAGGAACCACTTCGAGAATAGATGTGGTAGGAATCGAACACCCCTCTACTCAGTTGACCTCCCGAGGCTGATTGCCCCCGTTCCAGCTCTCGTACCACTTTTCAAATTTCGTGGCAGAGCCGGGAATCGAACTCGGGCCTTCGGAGACGGGAGATAATCACACTAACCACTACGCCACAGAGGCGGACTATTTATTTACAAACTACAGCTACATTGAGCACTTAACGAACGTAAACATTGATAACAAGACATAATGAACGTAACAAAGGTATTTCGTTAGTCCGATAAGAATGTTCAAGTCGTCAGAATGGCGGAAAACCCCTCCGGATTAAGAGATTGTTTATCCTGCCCTTAGCTTCATATTATGTCACTTTTTGTTAATATGCTTAAAGAGATTTCGGAGAGGGCTTAGAAAGAATCGTTGGAGTATTGCGTGCTAAGTTAGTGTGAGGAAGTTCTTTGAATTAGGTGCAGCGGGAAGGGAGAGACCATAAATTTGTTAGTTACTGGTCGAAGAATACACAGAGTCAGTGCGATACGCATCGTGTTAAGCCTCCAGAATGGGATATGGTAATTTTAAACCTGATTAATATGTGAGAGGCAGCACAAGCTGGAGAGACACATTGTATTTACAGGATTATCGTAAATCTCGCTGCCCTGTCCAGTGTGGTTCCAGTGCGAACGTTGACAGTGGAGAGCAGCACAAAGGAAGAGTAACAAGTCGTAATTATATCTGCAACCGTTAAGGATTAACAATCATTATGTTTATAAAGCCAACAACGTAGCCATGATGACACAGCTGCTCGCTAGAGAGGAACTCAGACTGAGGATGTCTGATGTTAGACGTCCTTTCACCACTGATGTGCATTTAAGGTTCCCCATCACTTGTATGCCTAGCCTTTTCTTAAATGATTCCAAGGAAGTTGAAACTTTATTGCAGATCTCTTTTAGTAAATTATCCCAATCAATAATTCATATTCCTATAAACGAATAATGACAAGTACTACCCTCCATTTCTCTAGTTGGTCCCTCACGATCAGGCGTGACTTCGTTTTTTCCAGTACTATTTCGTTCTCTCGCTCCCTCTGCTTTCATGATCTGAATCTTGATCGTGGAGTCATCCAACCTGTGACCTCCCACCAATCTCTTGTAGCCGGACCTCCCATGTACTGACCTGCTTTCTTTGCAAAAGTAACCAATTTGATCCAACCCATACCTCTGCGGAGGTTCGGACCTGCCTTCGGGCAGAATAACCCTTACCTTACCATCCCAGAAGACGTAGTGCACTGTAAACACAGGATCTCACCTCCAAAGGCAGAGAGTGAAAATGAACCCTCCGAGGGTGGGGGACGCAGATGAAGAATGCACCCACACTATCCCTTGCCTGTCATAAGAGACAACTAAAAGGGACGACTAACGGATGATGGATTTTGAACCATGGGATTGCCTGTGATTAGTAACACTATGTGAGGAATACCGCGAGTCCACGTTACTTGTGAACACCATGGTTGTACTTCACCGGCGATTAGTACCATTATGTTGGGCCCCTTTAGACAACAAGCATCACCGAAGCTGCCCCTCGCTCAGTTTATACCATGGTTTAAAGTTCAAAATCATTGTTCGTCATCGTCTTTTTTGAATTCTAGTCAGTGGATCAATTTTTGGAATTTTAATTGTCATGACATTTTGTCTCATCTCGTACCATTAGGGGCAGATGACCTACATGTTAGACCCCTTTCAACAACAAGCCTCACCATCATCAAGTTCATAATAATCATCATGAACATGAGTGAAAATGATGCAGGCAATAAGCGACAGGTATGGCGGTATCTGCGGCGAGGAGGTCAAGTCGGTTGTCGGGGATAGAATAATAACGAACATCGCGGTGGTCAGGAACCCTGACTGAGACTTGTGCCCTGCAATTGGCGAGCGCAGTGTTGCCACACACTCTTGCACTGTGGGTGGGGGCGGTAGAATAACACCCACGGTATCTCCTGCCTGTCGAAAAGGGAGACTAAAAGGGGTCCCAGGGGCTCTTAACTGGAGAGTGTGCGTTGGCGACCACGGGGCCATGAGCTGAGTCCTGGCATTACTTCCACTTACCTGTGAGAGGTTCCTCACTTTTGTCTATCCAATCTGACTTTCCTTGGTCAACTCTAGTTCATTTCCAACCCCGACGGTATTAGGTATCGTGACCTTGAGTATCTTTCATTTTCACAACCTTCTTAGCCTGTGTTCCCATCCCCCACGAGGTGCCTGTTGAGCATAGCAGGTGAGGCCGCCTGGGCGACGTACTGGTCGTCCTCGACAGTAAGTCTCACGTTCAGGACACTGTACTTCAGGTGGTAGAGGTGGGGTCCCTCGCTGAGTCCCAGAGAAAAGCCAACGCTGGAGGGTAACCAGATTAAGAAATAAAGAAAGAAAATATCAATCAACGTGTCAATAAGGATATCTATGAAAATTCACTTGTCACATAATTAATAGGGAATGGAAATCCGAAAAGTAAACATACAAACATTACCCGGGCAGCGCTGGTTACTACAACTCGTGCTACAGTATTATCTGACTGCCTTCTCATTGCGTTATTCCCTCTTCACCTATAATTTTGAAGGACCCTGCACAATTAGCGACGCCATAGCCGTTGGAAGTGAGGACGATTCGCTGTCAGAACGTGTAGAGGTTTAGAAACCATTCTTCACATTGCTCTGGCCTGAAGGTCGACTGAGAGTTACACGGTGAAGCGTAAAACCACTAGCGCTCAGGTTACAATGAAAGCCTTCACTTTTCACTTCCCCACCTACTTCATGGGCTGTAAAAGAGAAGACTGCTTCTTCTTTTTTAACTCTGCGCATCCTTACAGAAGGCTCTTAACAAGGTTGTTTATATTCCAGTAGTAAGAGCTGTAGAGTATATTAAATATGAGTTGCTTACAATATGTTTAGTATCGCTTCTTCTTGTAATTAAGAATCTCAGAGCAGGCGTTGTCTGGAGATACATTATTCAGCAGCTAACTCCTTCTTCACAACAGTTTTTGTCCATTCTGCGCCAGATGAAGTATTACGAGGTGTTCCCGGGATTACAGAGGTGAAACAAGGTGGGCCGATAAGATGCATTTAAAACTTTGAAAGTAGAGCTGAATTTTTTCTCTGCTATTTTTCCTTTGTTTTCAATGTGAAATCGTACAAACAATTCTCTTAGCGAAAACAAAATTTCAGTTACAGAACTAGCTCGTTAGTTTAGGTACAATGTAGGACAACCTTCAAGCTCCCAATTTACAAATATGACTTGAGCTCCACTCACTCCGTAATCAAGGAGATGGATCTCCCAGTTTCCTTTACATCACAAGGAGAAAGAGGATTCAAAATATGAAATCCTCGAAGAGAACCTTTGCTCCACAAAATTATCCAGGAGACTACTCTCCAGACATTGTACCACACCAGCCTTCCAAAGGCACCATTCATCCTTTACATTAACATAATAGAAAGAGCACCTACGCTCTATAAACTTTACACTTAACGTCTAGTCCTATCAGAGGCGCAAGCTACATTTCACAATTTCGAGCAGCATTTACTGTCTTGTATGCTTAACATAAAAGGAATGAAATCGAATTTCACAGGGATCTTGAAAACCCATTGTACCGGACCTTTGTTAAAAACAAAAATCAAAATTGTGTTTAGGGGGACACTTGCACTCCTAAACCCTAGTGGGGCTTGTGGCCCAAAGTTACAGAGGCTAGTGAGGTGACTAGATGGAGTTAGCAGGTTACAAATAGCAATGGTTACAAAGTCATAGTCAAGTTGATAGGAAACCCTAGAGTCTCTGTTCGCTGATAACGTCTAAGTTCCTTCGGCTGGTTTTGAAATTTACATTAGAAGTTTGAAATTTTACATTTTAGAAAATTGAACTTTTGTTATTAAAGATTGGGAACCTTCCCCTGGAGCTAGCTATCAAAACCTATCACTTAGTTAAACCAGGACTGCCATTACCTTGAGCGGACTACTCGATGATGGACGAGGCACCTTCGCCTCCCTTCACCAACACACACACTAGAGTGGACCGATGAATAAGACGACCTGGTCAAAAATGTGCCAGATTTTATACCCGAGACGAAGGTTCTAGACAGATCTGGGCTATGGTCCGACACAACACCAATTCTTATTTACGTTAATACTATGAACCACGAAAACCTACGTTCATTACTTAAATACTAGAGATAGTTTGATTGACTGAAAAATAAATATACAAAATTTTCTATTCGCCAAAATCTGAAGTTGGCGGGAAGAGATCGAACTTTTGTAAACTTTAACACACCAAAAACAAAGATTAATCGACTCAGTGTAGTAAACCTTAAAATGAAAATTTACTTTAGAATTTTAATAGTTCCTCTTCACACTTGAAGGCATAAAATGAGTTTTTCTAGTAGCGGCATCTGCAGAGAAAAGGCCAAACTTCTTGTATTATTTGTTGCAACTTTTAGAAGGTGAATGGTAGGTAGCTTTCTCCAAGGCGGTTCATTTCAGCTCCCGGTTCAGAAAGCATTGGCCCATTTTACACACTCTTGTATAATGTTTGTCACAAGTCCGTCTCGAAGAGAACAGAAAAATTGAGGCAGCGTTCTCGAATTCGCGAATAGTCTAGATATGTCAGTTTCCTGGGTTGCCACGGTGGTCTGTGGCACAACGGCAAGGAAGGCGTCTGTTGCTACAAAAAGAATGTGCGAAACTGCTATTACTGTGTCCCCTTCCCTCATTCTCTAAGTTTTCCAGTATGCATAATTGTGTCTCCATCAATCGAGAAGCAAACAGAGAGAGAAGCCCCACAAATCAATGTCTCCCAAAACTAAATAACACTGCAATTAAACCTGAAACATTGTAGGCATCAGAAACGTTGATCACTGGAGACAGATCACTAACTAGAACTTTAGAAAAACAAGAAATAAATATCGTCAGAAAAATCTTTGGCTCAGTACGGAGTATTTCTCCATTTATCAGACACTGTTAGAAAAAGACGACTGACATTTAATGGCCATATTTATAGAATTAAAAATAAAGGACTTACTAAAAAGATATCTAATTATGCCTCCTCACTAAAAGTCAAGAATAATTGTACAATCGAAATAGAAAAAGACCTACAATTAATCAGTATAAAAGGTGACATTTTATGGGACAAGCCTAGCTTTAGAACGTCGGTGAACAAACATAATTCTGCAGAAAAACAACCAAGATGAGAACCACCACTGCATTACAGGAAGGACGGAAATAAAAAACTCAGTGGAAAGTTCAAGAGATTCTGGAAAGAGAATAAAGCAAATTCACCTGCCAAATACGTTCAATCGCGCTCCTTAGTTCTGGTGTATAATAATAATAATAATAATAATAATAATAATAATAATAATAATAATAATATAATAAATCCGAGTAAAAAAACTGCGCGATTTAGGTCGCCCACCGTGAGCTTGCTTTCGGGAGGTAGCAGGTTCGAACTCCAATGTCGGCAGTCCTGAAGATGGTTTTTCGTGGTTCCCATTTTCACACCAGGCACACTTTAATTAAAGCCAAGGCCGCTTCCTTCCAACTCCTAGCCTTTTCCTATGCCATCGTCGCCATAAGACCTATCTGTGTCGGTTCTTCTTAAAACAAATCGTATAATATCAATAATAATTATAATATTTTTATTTTAATCCCATTTACTACTTGCACGGTTTCTGGTAACGCCGAAGTGCCACAGTATTGTGTCCCAGCGGTTCTTTTACATGCCAGTAAATCTATAGACACGAGTCAACTGTTGTTCAGTTCGTGTCTGACGGACCATGAGGGGCAGAGAGCTAAAGAACTGAATGTGAGAGGAGAAGATGTCGCATATAATAGTTGTCTAGGGATGAAGAATTTAGCACAGGACATTCCGTCATAGAGAGCTCTAGCTCCCCAAATTATCGAATAACACAACTATGATTATTATTAATTAATTTATTTATTATTATTAATAATGAAGATTACAAGAAACGAGAAAATTTCTTATTAGAAGATCCAAAGAAATATGCGAACTCCTGGCGTGCAGTTGGCGGATAGTGGTGGTGGAGATTAAAGTACTAGTACATGAGACAAGCATCCTCTCCTAACATTAATCAGAGCGAAAAGTGAAGGGTCCGATGATTCGAAGAATGAAAATATTGGTGAAACAAAGCTAGGGGGCATGAAAGCCTGACACTACCTCGCTAACCTAACACCGTGCAGTCAGAAGAGAACAAGAGTTGATCAAGGGAGGTTGGATATGAAACTCTGGCATAGAGAGGAGGTCAAGACTCTAATCATTCGAATGCATTACCGTCACTTTGTCAACGGCCACCCCCTCTCAGCGCTGGTACAGGTTGTCGAAAAAGTTTTGTCATTCTAACGAGCTCATCGTATTCACTAGTGGCCGAACAACCACTCACTGTACAATGCATGTTACTTGGAAAGTATAGTAACTACCGATCGCAGAAGTAAGGAAGGCCTCTCTTAAGAAGAGAAATCTGCTCGCCTCCAACGTTAATGTACGAGTTAGAGGACTTTCATCATGAGCGTGGCACTGTACGGCATGGATAACAACTAACTCGGAAACTTTTGAAATGTGGTATTAAAGAATGTGAGATGATAAACTGAATCACGAATGAAGAGATACGGAAATGAATTCGCGACAAGAGAACGATTGGGGAAGATTTCACGATGAGAAGAGATAAAATGAGTTAGGAAGTGTAGAACAGAGTACATGTAGTTAGCACACGTCGGGGTGGTATGAGAGCTCCATAAAGCCAGTCTATGGACTAATGGCTCAAACAACAACAACATACTCTTATTTGGTTTAGTGCAGTATTTCTACCTCCACATGCATCGTTTGTTATCCGCAACATTACACGTTGTAGGCCTATTACCAATATTTGGCTGGAATCATTTCACGTTTTTCTAAATAATTCCCGATTATTGGTAGTATTGGTGGTGTTGGTAGTGGTGATTATTGTTTGAAAAGGAAGTACAAATTGAAAACAATTCTATGGGGTATTGTTAACCAAATAGCATTAATAGAACCGTGTTTAGTAACAGGGTAGTGGATAAAATATGAACTGCATATTACTCAGACTCTGAAAAAAGTTATCTTTTACTCCCTGAAACTGAAATGTTCATCTCAAATACACATTTTCGTGTCCTCTTCGGATTATTTTGTTTCTCTGTAAATTATGGTTTATAAAATATGTAGATTACCTCTCGCGCAGTTGAACGTCAAACAGCTTTGTTCTGATAACTCAGTCGCACCAAACTACGCTTTGCCTACGACCTGCCCTATAAAGTTCATTAGTCTTAGTTCATCCTGTGATCTCGAATGAACGCTTCACCACGGGGCACTCTGCTGTTTACTGGGTGTTCAATGTTAAGTTATTCTATTGGTCTATCAACGCGGCGCCGTAAGCCATAAATCCAAGAAGCTCCAGTGCCTTCCCTTTACATAACCAAATGAGTTCCCTCGGTCGAGAGAATATGATACACCAATTCCCCTGCAGTGCAGCAACCCACAAATCTTCAGTTCACATGACTGGCCCCATGGATGGTCGGCAGGTCAGCGTGGTTAAACACGCAGAGTTCACCCTTGACAGCTGGCTGGAGTCCGGATTAGGGAAATGCTTCTCAGTGACGTAGAATGTTATGATTCTCGACAAGAACTAGTTGGATATTAACTCGACACGTGACAACGTCTCATACCGCAGCATGCGTAGGAAGTAGGCGTTTCCGAAATCAGTGTGCCTATCATATTTAACGAATAAAACATTGACTGATTTCCTGTAATAATTCAATCAATCAATCAATCCTGGTCTGTATTTAGAGCAGTCGCCCAGGTGGCAGATACCCTATCTCTGTTTTCCAAGCCTTCTCTTAAATGATTGCAAAGAAATTGGAAATGTATTGAACATTTCCCTTGGTATGTTTTTCCAAACCGTAACTCCACTTCCTATAACGAATATTTGCCTTAATTTGTCCTCTTGAATTACAACTTCATCTTCATATTGTGATATCTCCTACTTTTATGGATACCACTCAAACTTATAGGTCATTTCATCTCACGCCATCTCTCGACTGACAGCTCAGAACATACCACTTAGTCGAGCAACTTATCTTCTTTCTCCAAAGTTTTCCCAGCCCAAACTTTGGAACATTTTTGTAACGCGACTCTTTTGTCGGAAATCACCCGGAACAAGTCGAGCTGCTTTTCTTTGGATTTTTTCCAGTTCTCAAATCTAATAATCCTGGTGAGGGTCCCATAAACTGGAACCTTACTCTATCTGTGGTCTTACCAGAGACTTGTATGCCCTCTCCTTTACATCCTTACTACAACCTCTAAATACCTCTTAACCTTATTCATAATCCCATTGATGTGATAACACCAATGGATATCTTTCCTTATATTAACAACGAGGTACTTACAATGATTGAGTCTAGAATGAGCCAATCTTGATTGAGAGGTCACTTCGCACTCACCTGTCAGTTCACTCAGCAGCTCCATGCAGACTTGTTTCAACATACACGTGTTGACTATAACTACGCACGACTACTGTACACTTGGCTCGACTTCAGACAAGGCAGATAATTGTCACCATTTCTCCACACAATGAACTACTCAACAACAAAACACCAACTCAACTACTACTCTAAACAAAGAAGTCAGCTCTCGACTATCTCACACTCCAATACTAAAATATTTCGACTTCCCTGGGCATCCTTGTAGATGATCCTCGACTAGGCAGTCCCTTAAGTAGCTTCTACAGCCAAAAAGAGCCATGTCTGTATAGGGCAGGCCTGGACAACACTGGAAACTAACACTTGTATTCGTAAAACCGTAAGATGAACTTTGAGGTGAATAAAAAACGTACATTGTCATCAAGAATTTTTGTGAACAATTTACATCAATTTTATTGTCTATATCACTTGAAACTTTAACGAAGTTTGCTAATAATTTATTTTAAATGTCCTTGTGTATAAAAGAGTTTTTAATTTATCTTACCAATCTAGTAATGTATTTTTTGTATCTGATATATTGTGTGAATGATTCTAGCTGATGATGTCCCATACGGGAAGAAACATGTACTATATTTAATAAATTATATATGTATTGAATAAGCGGACCGCTTAAATATAATATTTAACTTATACTTAAATATTCGCTCTTGGAATTGTCAGTTCTAATAGGCATTCGCTAGAAAATAAACGGCTTAAAATTTACTTGTCCACTGAAACGTCGATATTGATTTGACTGCACAGTCCGCCACTCAAAATGTGATTTCTCGCGCAACTTTGTCTTGAAAATAATAATTTTAAATAAAGCACTTTCAGTAATTCTTGAATTGTTTTAGAAAATAATTGTTTGTGTTTGAATAACAGGAATGTTAAAATTATGAATTAAATTCTTAATAAAAAAGATCCTCAAGCCACGTAACTGATTGCTCGCTCCCCTGTCCACGCTACGCACTCCTCACTTCAGTTTGCCGTAAACACCTATTTGGTGGACCACGCCCCCTCTTCGTGCGGCGCTACGTCCGCAGAAAAAAACATATTCTGCGTTTTATAAAGATCATCTCGCTTTGGAGGCCTATTAGATATCAGATCGTGTACACATGAACTTGGCTCTCTGAGAGGCAAACACACTGATGAAGGTACGTTCGGTTTCTATCCCTCTTTAACGTCGACTGCACAGAGTCGAGCAACAGAAGTGTTTTATCTGACTTTTACGTTTCCCATTACCTGGGGATTAGTTCCGGGGTCAGTCGCTCTTTTACTTCTGCAGTATTGGAAGGAGCATTCTATTTCCTGCTGAAATACTCAACATAGCTTAGTGCTACTTCAAGTACAAAATGTATTTGTACTAGTTTACCACTCACTGGCGTTTCCCTCTAGCTTAAATCTAAATAAATAAAACTCCAGTGGTTGGCTCTTTATACAATACTTTCCGTATTAATCATCTGGGGTAACTATCAGCTTCGTGTGAACTCAAAGCTATATAATTGGTTTATGTGGCATCTTGGATGTACACTGGTCGACAAAAATGAACCTTATCTCTTTCACAAGAAAAAAAAATAAGAGATTCTAGAAAAAAATTCATGCTGAATTCAAATATCATATAAGTTTTCCTCACTAGGCAGGAGTTTTGTGTGAGATTCATTTAAATTGTTTATAATTTGTACAGGGAACTATTCATTATGTAAGACTGGCCTCATTGCAGATGGAAAATTCGGATACGTAAATGTATGTTTTTATTTAGATGTGATTCCTTTAATATTTGTTAAACAAAAATAACAATCGCTTCAACGATCCTTCGGTTCCCTCCAGATCATGGGAATTGCAAATGGCATACGATGTGTACCATTTTTCCCACCCAGTCAGCAGTCTAACACATGAAACATAGCATATATTTGTGCCCCAGGTCTTATGAAAATCACCCAAACGACAGTCAAAGTAAAGTTCATAACACCTTTTCACAAGTCGCGTGAAATATCGCCTCTGAGACTTGAAGGTCAGCTCACCACAATATGGCAGAAAATATCTGCATGATTTACACACCTTCTTGGCATGATGAAATAACAAAATACCAAAATACAACATACACACTACACTGTAAACAGAAAGGAAGGATGGATATTTCTTCTTCCATAAGGGTCTGTCGTGTTCCATCACCTCCACAAATCCGCCAGGTTCATGCCGTGTTTTGCGACGCTCTCTACTCCTTCTTGTTGGCAGTACTTCCAGAATCATCTTTCTCACATATTCCTGGGACATTCTTTTGATATGCCCGTAACATTTGTGTCCAGCTTCCCGGACGTTTTGAGATACTGTCATCAGTTTCAGCCTACGATGTTCCTTCCTATTCAAATAACGGAGTAAGCTATTTTGGGGTTCTGTCAGCTAGTTCACATTGCACGTGAGGCCATTTTAACAATAACGTTACAGGGGCTTGCTGCCGTCCCGGCTGAGATCTGAGGACTTGGCCCTGCTCGAGTTTTAGTTCAGTCGTCAATAGACCTCGTTTTCATTTTGCCCACTCATTGCACGAACAACAAAATCCTACACAGCACAACCGACCAAGCTACAATAAGAATAATTTATTCCGCATAGGCAGGGATGAACCTGTGTGCCGTGTGGGGGTAACGGGGTGGGTTTACCCGGCTCTCGTGAGTACTGTAGCAGGAAGTTTCGTTCACGCAGTCCTCTGCTAGACTTAGGGACAACTACTTTTCTTGAGAACTTCTTCCACTTTCTTCTTATATTTTGCCCATAAAATGTTCAAATGAAGTAACTTACAGTATAAGCGGATCGCACAGTAAATAGCGTCATTTGTACATTTCTTTGAAACGAAATCTGATATGTGTTTCCGTTAATAGGATTATTGTTTGCCAAATGTTTCTATCCATCCATACAGGCCTACATACAGGGTACTTTTGTTCTGGTTATTTGTAATCCTGTAATGTATATGACGTCAAAATTAGGTCCTATTTCAAAAGCCAAGTAAATTAAATATGTAAATTTCTCCGCTTCACAGAGAAACATAGAATTATGTATATGTTTTTGACTTAAAAGAAGAGAGATCAAGTGCAGGCTCTTTGGTTGTTCCCCTCTTAGTAGCCTCGTTCGACATGCGGGGACACAGATAATGCATCCCTTCACTGCACCGACACGGGAAATAAAGAGTTCTGGTAAATTGAAAAAAAAATGTCGCAAATTTAACTAAGTCCAAAAATATGGCAGCTGATCCAGCACACAACATTCCCATGCCATATCACAAGATAGCTCCACCTATCAAAATCTACGTCCAACAATATGGCAGCTGATCCAGCACACAACATTCCCATGCCATATCACAAGATAGCTCCACCTATCAAGATCTACGTCCAACAATATGGCACCTGACCCAGCACACAACATTCCCATGCCATGACACAAGATAGCTCCACCTATCAAGATCTACGTCCAACAATATGACAGCTAACCCAGCACACAACATTCCCATGCCATATCACAAGATAGCTCCACCTATCAAGATCTACGTCCAACAATATGGCACCTGATCCAGCACACAACATTCCCATGCCATGACACAAGATAGCTCCACCTATCAAGATCTACGTCCAGCAATATGACAGCTAACCCAGCACACAACATTCCCATGCCATATCACAAGATAGCTCCACCTATCAAGATCTACGTCCAACAATATGGCACCTGATCCAGCACACAACATTCCCATGCCATGTCACAAGATAGCTCCACCTATCAAGATCTACGTCCAACAATATGGCACCTGATCCAGCACACAACATTCCCATGCCATGTCACAAGATAGCTCCACCTATCAAGATCTACGTCCAACAATATGACAGCTGATCCAGCACACAACATTCCCATGCCATATCACAAGATAGCTCCACCTATCAAGATCTACGTCCAACAATATGGCACCTGATCCAGCACACAACATACCCATGCCATATCACAAGATAGCTCCACCTATCAAGATCTACGTCCAACAATATGGCACCTGATCCAGCACACAACATTCCCATGCCATGTCACAAGATAGCTCCACCTATCAAGATCTACGTCCAACAATATGACAGCTGATCCAGCACACAACATACCCATGCCATATCACAAGATAGCTCCACCTATCAAGATCTACGTCCAACAATATGGCACCTGATCCAGCACACAACATTCCCATGCCATGACACAAGATAGCTCCACCTATCAAGATCTACGTCCAGCAATATGACAGCTAACCCAGCACACAACATTCCCATGCCATATCACAAGATAGCTCCACCTATCAAGATCTACGTCCAACAATATGGCACCTGATCCAGCACACAACATTCCCATGCCATGTCACAAGATAGCTCCACCTATCAAGATCTACGTCCAACAATATGGCAGGTGATCCAGCATACAACATTCCCATGTCATGACACAAGATAGCCCTACCTATCATGATCTACGTCCAATAATATTACAGCTGATGCAGCACACAACATTCCCATGTCATGTCACAAGATAGCCCCACCTATTATGAACTACGTCCAACAAT
Organism: Anabrus simplex; assembly: GCF_040414725.1. Taxonomy (NCBI): domain Eukaryota; kingdom Metazoa; phylum Arthropoda; class Insecta; order Orthoptera; family Tettigoniidae; genus Anabrus; species Anabrus simplex. Next base: position 158,208,544 of record NC_090273.1, on the reverse strand, counting down.
ATGGCAGCTGATCCAGCACACAACATTCCCTTGTCATGACACAAGATAGCCCCACCTATCATGATCTACGTCCAACAATATGGCAGCTGATCCAGCACACAACATTCCCATGTCATGTCACAAGATAACCCCACCTATCATGAACTACGTCCAACAATATGGCAGCTGATCCAGCACACAACATTCCCATGTCATGACACAAGACAGCCCCACCTATAAGGTCTACGTCCAACAATATGGCACCTGATCCAGCACACAACATTCCCATGCCTATCAAGATCTACGTCCATCAATATGGGAGGTAATCCAGCACACAACATTCCCATGCCTATCAAGATCTACGTCCATCAATATGGCAGCTGATCCAGCACACAACATTCCCATGTCATGACACAAGGTAGCCCCACCTATCATGATCTACGTCCAATAATATTACAGCTGATGCAGCACACAACATTCCCATATCATGTCACAAGATAGCCCCACCTATTATGAACTACGTCCAACAATACGGCAGCTGATCCAGCACACAACATTCCCATGTCATGACACAAGATAGCCCCACCTATCATGATCTACGTCCAACAATATGGCAGCTGATCCAGCACACAACATTCCCATGTCATGTCACAAGATAGCCCCACCTATCATGATTTACGTCCAATAATATTACAGCTGATGCAGCACACAACATTCCCATGTCATGTCACAAGATAGCTCCACCTATCAAGATCTACGTCCAACAATATGGCAGGTGATCCAGCATACAACATTCCCATGTCATGACACAAGATAGCCCTACCTATCATTATCTACGTCCAATAATATTACAGCTGATGCAGCACACAACATTCCCATGTCATGTCACAAGATAGCCCCACCTATTATGAACTACGTCCAACAATACGGCAGCTGATCCAGCACACAACATTCCCATGTCATGACACAAGATAGCCCCACCTATCATGAACTACGTCCAACAATATGGCAGCTGATCCAGCACACAACATTCCCATGTCATGACACAAGATAGCCCCACCTATCAAGATCTACGTCCAACAATATGATAGCTGATTTAGCACACAGTTTCATGGCCAAAAATGAATCGGTTCGTTTTTAAAGCCCGTAAGTCTGCTGTATATAATGGCCGTGATGTTGTATGTTCAGTCTTCAGCCCTAAACCTGGTTGAATCCTCAACAGTTCCGCCATCTGCTGTCATAGATGACCTAGGCATTACTGAAGAGGCCTACTAGGGAAATGAAGAGTGAGGTAGTTTCTCGTTGCTTTCCTCAATGGCCGTGAAGGGATGGCCAATATTTGATTTGTTTTTAAAACTCCCTAAGTCACTTACTTGCGGGATTTCTCAACGTAACCGTGTTTACTGCTTGAGTGTGCTGTCAGCATCTGCTGATGGTAACACGAATGTCACTAATCGCGGGAAGCACATGGTTTTACGTTTGTTATAGAAGCGTTTCCGATTGTTGTGCACCCATGTCTTCTTCAGACGATAATGTTGCTGGTGTCAAAAAGTAAAAAGGAATTGAAATACGCATTTATATAAGTGTAACGAAATACAAACAACAAGAGTGAAACAAACTTCATACGTAGGCTACAATAACAAAGAAGTGTATCCACGAAGTACTAATGTACCTTGCAGGTAGTTTGATATTTAACCTAATATTTGCTTACTAATGATACATGCTTTAATTGAAAATAACTTCTCCAACCGTTCTAATTTGTCTTCTGAAACACTGTATATAACTGGATCAAAAATTAGCCTTTCGAAGACTGAATTGTTGTCAGTAGGTAAGAAATTCAACGGAATTGAATGTCAGATTGGTGGTACAAAGCTGGAACAGACAGACCCCTTCATGTATGTAGGATGTGTGTTCTCTCAGGATGCTAATTTAGTAAATGAGATTGAGTCAATATGCAGTAAAGCTAATGCAGTGAGCTCACAGTTGCGATCAACAGTATTCTGTAAGAAGAAAGTCAGCTCCCGGCCGAAACTATCTTTACATCGGTTTGTTTTTAGACCAACTTTACTTTACGGGAGCGGAAGCTGGGTGGATTCAGGATATCCTATTCATAAATTAGAAATAAGAGATGTGAAAGTAACGGGAATGATTGCTGGTACAATCAGGTGGGAACAATAGCAAGAGAGTACTCGGAATGATGAGATAAGGGCTAAGAGGCATAGAACTAAATGAGGCCACAGCACTAGTTGCAAATAGAGGATTGTGGCGACGTTTAATAAATGAAAGGCATAACGGTCTACAATGATGATGTATATATGTTCAGGTAATATTTATGAACGACTAGAGCTTACTTGATACATTACAATATTCTCTCGCGCGTAGACTATTTTCACACAACTTACGCATGCCTACTACCTCAAATTGGTCTGCAGCGATGTATTCAATTTTTTTAACATTACGCATGCGTACTGCCGGCATTTTGGTATGGCGTTTGGTATAAGCAGAGGGGCAAAGGAAGCTACCACTTATCTCACAAGCATCGCACTCTTCTTTAAGGTCCTCCGTCGGGCTAACCATTGGCTATATTTTAAATCGTATGAGGACATTCATCCTTACCTTCCATAGCGTACGCAGTTCAATATATTGTAAGATTAAGGTGGAAGTGTATTATCTACATATACAGAAAATGATACGGAGACACTACATTAGACCAAAGGTCTTTGTGTAACCATTATTCTCCGCCACACATTGAAAATATCTGGTGTAAATATATAAATTCCGAAAAATATATTGAACGTTCCGTCATACAGCACGGAAATAAAATTAAATAGCATGTGACTTGGAGAATATAGTTTAGATACCTCTACGTATATGCTGTGACGTTGCACAGAGGCCTTTTTTCTCGTAATATTGATCGTAGGAAACACTAAAGCAATGAAGGGGTCGGCAAGAGATAGAGAACAGCCGTATAGTGCAAGAACTCGCTGGGCTTCGCAAATCTAATACTGTGGGGCTAAATAATAATCGTATACCTTTGCTACCTTGTGGAGATATTTTAATTTGATGACATCTATCTGTCTGTTGTTCAGTTTCGACGTTCTGTTTTACTCTAGGCCCACTAGACGGCAGAGTAAACCGATCCTCTCTTGGGCGTCCAAGGCTGAGTTTTAATGACTTTTGTCAGGTAAACAGCAAATGTGTCACCATAGATCTTTTATACAGCGACATCATACGACATGGAGTGCCGAATGGACTTGATTCCACCCTTCAAGAACCCGACTACCCCAGACGGGTTTGAACCCGCTATCTTGGGATCCGGAGGCCGATATTCTACCACTAAACCACACACGTAGCTTACCGTCGGTGTCAAAAGAAACAAGACATGACCAAGGGAGGTCGTATAAAAGTGAGAACAGTGGGAGAAATAAAGCCATCGCCAGACTCAGCTAGGAGGATTGCGGTCACTAATCCACGCTCCCGAAGTACTGGAGCTCCTTTTGCTAGCTTATTAGGACAGGTAGGCGTATCGTGGATGTTATTCTACTGCCTCTATCCACAGGTGACTAATATCTGCAACCTATCGGTTCTTCTGGTAGGCCAAGGTCCTGAACACGACCCATTCTCGTTACTGTTTAGTAGTTTACTAGCGAAGGAAACTATCGTTACAAGATGAAGAATTCTCTTGATACCCATCACAGGAAAGATGGAGGAGGTTCCACCCTTCTAAGAATAAGGAGTAATTTTATTTTATTATTTCTGACGTATTTTTTTCATTTCATTCTTCTAAACTTTGTTATGCGGCACGGTTAATTCTTTTCTTGAGTGTACCTTTTTCCTCGCTAGGTGTTCATTCTTCTCTGGATAGAGCACTGACTAATAACTATTATGTAAACTATGCGCCGTATTCGTTAGAAGGGACGGAATTACCCACCCAAATAGAAGAGAGCTTGCCGGCAACAGTTACGACACGTACAGCACTGTGTTTCACGGCAGAATACTTAAACGAATTAAACACGCAACTTCAGTTTATTTTAATGCATACAGAAAAGTTACAGCTTGTAGAAAGTGCACCGGCTTGCTGTTTTAATGGAGTCTGCTGCTACGTTTGCAAGTAATTTCATTAGAAGTTCGTACGGTATTTACCAGCTACACGTAGGCTGGGAAGCACCAGTGACTGGTAACCGGTTCTGCGTTTAAGGGAAACATTCCAGGCAAAACTGTGACTTCTTCTTAAAAGTAGGTCATTATGTTATTTGGACATTTACGATAAAAATTATATGCAGTTGATTAGATGAATCGATGTTCAGTTCATCAGGGAAGATATCAGGAAAACTCTGCGACGTTTTCATAACCTCGGTAAATAAACACACGTTTATGGTGAAAACTATCAGCAGGACAGGTAACAAGTGGTTGGAAGAAGAGAAGAGGCAACACAGTGAGTTCATGAAGAGATTTTGGAAGGATAGGAAGGCGAAAGTTTCATTGAACAAGTTCCACCGCGCTCTATGAATGGGAATAAGGAAATGATGATGATAATAATAGAGGAGTTTGGAATTGACGAGAAAACGAGAGAAATCATAAAAGTAAGACTGACGGACACCATCTCGAGAATAAAGTTCTTAGGAGAAATCTCTGTTGCTTTTGAAATAACGACGGGGGTCAGACAAGGAGACGGATTATGTCCGATCTTCTTCAATATCGTAATGGAGAAAAAATGAAAACCTGGCAGGAAGCTCTGAAATTGGAATTAATAAGTGGAATACACCTGGGGAAGAAAGGGCAGAAGCTAGGAATCAAGTTTTAGCATTTTCAGATCACCTTGCCGTCTCAGGAAAAACCGAGAAGACGTCCAAAAGAGCCTCAATAAAATCGCCGAAAAAGTGGGTCTTAAAGTATCTTTTAAAAGACTGAATATATGGATTACAAACATCAAATTAAGAGGTAAATGGGGGTAAAACATGGCAAGATTAAAAGGACAGACAAGTTCAAATACCTGGGTGAATGGATTCAACCAACGGACTGAGTAAAGAAACAAACGAATCAAGAGCCAGAAAATTAGATGTGACCTACAAGCTGACACAAAGCAAACGAGCATTTAATACTCGATAATGAAACCGGAAGTATTGTACACTACAGAATGTCTTATTTTAAATAAAAATGGTGAGAAGCAAGAAGTCGAAAAGACGAAAGATTCTGAGGAAAATTCTGGGACGACAGAAGACTAGTGATAGGACTCGGAAGAAAAGTAGAAATGAGGAGCTCTACAACAGCACTGAAGAGATGATGGGCACAGTGCGGAAATGGAGGCCGAAATTCTACGGACACCTCCAAGTGGCTAGAAGAAGAGTCGACAGTCTAAAATCATTTGAAGGGAAAACACTAAAAGCAGACCGCAACGGCTCATTTCCCAAGAAGAGAGAAAGACCTGAAGCAAAAGGATGAAGAGGTCTTGGGAAGAAAAGAGAAGAAAGGCCAAGAAGGCTGAAGTTCTGCGTGCTCCATAGGTGACCAAATTTGAAAATAATAATAATAATAATAATAATAATAATAATAATAATAATCAGTATTATATTAATACGGTCTAGAAGGTCTTTCATTTTCTCAAAATTCATGAGATCACCATTCTTGTGTAGATAAATACATTTTTCTTTCTATTTATTGGAACTCTTTACCTGCCCTGTAGGTGGAGTTGCATGTTGTAAGGGGCTACTAAGAAGGAAACAACCAAATAATCTGTATCCACTTTGTCACCTTCAAGGTCCAAAAACACATCTAACATTCTATGCTTTTTCTTCCAGCAGAGAAAATGTACGGACACAAAGTTTCCTTCTTCTTCTTCGTCTTCTTCTTCTTCTTCTTCTTCTTCTTCTTCTTCTTCTTCTTCTTCTTCCTAGCCATTATTTCTGGTTGGCCCTGCCAGTGCAGCTACACCGTGGACTACGCACATCCACTGGCTATTCTTCTTCTTGTTTTCTTATGCCCATTCTAGAGCGCGTTGTAACTTGTTCCTATTCTTTCAAAATCTCTCCATGAACTCACTGTGTTGCCTCTTCCGTTCTTCTGACTACTTTATACCAGTCCTGCTGCTAGTAAATGTGTGTTTATTTACCGAGGTAATGAAGACTTCGCAGATTTTTCATGATGTTCAATTCATTCAGGTCACCTCTTGTTTCCCCCTGCGAATTTATTCTCCTGTTTTGGGAATTTATTACATTAAATAGTATTCTTGTGACAATATTATTATTCATCTTAAAAAAATGCCAATTACTTCCTCCGTACAGTATTGAAGAAACCATATGTGTAACTATAGAGATGTGCAATTCGCCTTTTGATCCGAATTCCATTTCCTTGTATGGGGCCTAAAAGTCTGCTAAGAATTTTACGTCATTCTTTTTCAATATCTGCAATTTTAGAATGACTTCCTTACGTTAACCTTTGTGAAGAGAGCTCGCGCTGGGCTGTTTCAATTTAGCTTACGTGACATTACACATTTAAGGCAGTGATGCCATGTTAGTATAGATTACTATCATCATTATTATTATTATTATTATTATTATTATTATTATTATTATTATTATTATTATTATTATTATTATTATTATTATATGCGAATAAGACCTTTAGAATTACGCAGAGTGCCTAGAGGCGTGCACATGCCTCCCTTTGTGCCTTCAGACCAGGTTCTTCTTCTTTTGTTCTTTCCTCTTGGTCAACTTGCCATTTGTGAATTTTGCATCTGAAGCTTACCCTGTTTTGAACGTATGCTGGTGTAATTCCTGTCTGTTTCAAATCGGTTTTGGTTTCGCCGATCTATTTCATTGTGCCTATTTTAGCTTTATTCCGGTATTCATACAATTCGACTATTTCTTTGTTAGAGTCTGTCTCGATGCATTCTTTTAACATGACCATATAATCTTAGGCTGCGTTTTCTAGTGTCACTGTATTTGTGTATTGTTTGATTTCCTGGCTGTCTCTAAGTTGGTATCGTCCTCCGGTGAGTTTTCGGCATAGAATTTTTCTTTTGATTTTGCTTTCCTTTCTCTCTATTATTATTATTATTATTATTATTATTATTATTATTATTATTATTATTATTATTATTATTATTATCATGTTTGTGGGTTACTGTAGTCACGTCCTAGTTCGTGAACCATGGTCAACGGCTGAGTGGCCCAGTAAGTGGTCCTGAGAGTCGGGATACCAGTTGCTATGGAATGGCAGTGGGCATCTCGGCGATATTCTGAGTCATGGCCTTCCTTGTGCTCAGGCGGCTAGGACTATACAATCGACCAGTGGTCCATAACCCGTTAGAGGAGAGATCCTCACTTGGACTATGTGCAAGTAGGGTAGCATCCTGCTTCATGAATTTACCGAGCTCAGAACATTTTAAGCAAGCCTCGGACCTATGGGAGTAATGGAGTCCCACTCCCATTTGACAGGCGAGGGACTCCTTGGAAACAACTTGGCGAACGAAATGGAATTCGATAGGGAGCTATCAATATTAATGCGGCTTATGGAAGAAAGAAGGTAGAACTGGCTGAGTCAGCAAAGAGGATGCATCTGGATGTGCTAGCAGTAAGTTATATTCGGGTAAGTGGAGATAAGGAGGAAGAGATAGGAGATTATAAAGTGTACTTGAGGGGTGTTAGAAAGGGAAGGGCAGAGTCTGGGGTAGGGCTGCTTATCAGGAATACCATTGCCGCAACATAGTTTCTGTTAGGCACGTAAATGAGCGAATGATGTGGGTAGATTTGTCAGTTGGAGGAATTAGGACTAGAATTGTGTCCGTGTATTCACCATGTGAGGGTGCAGATGAGGATGAAGTTGACAAGTTTTATGAAGCATTCAGTGAGATCATGGTCAGGGTCAACAGCAAGGATAGAATAGTGCTAACGGGGCGATTTCAATGCGAGATTTGGGAACAGAACTGAAGGATACGAAAGGGTGATTGGTAAATGTGGGGAAGATATGGAAACTAATGGGAATGGGAAGCGTTTGCTGGACTTCTGTGCTACTATGGGTTTAGCTGTTACGAATACATTCTTCAAGCATAAGGCTATTCACCGCTACACATGGGAGGCTAGGGGTACCAGATCCATAATAGACTATATCTCAACAGACTTCGAATTCAGGAAATCTGTTAGGAATGTACGAGTTTTCCGCGGATTTTTCGATGATACAGACCACTATCTGATCTGTAGTGAACTAAGTATCTCTAGGCCTATGGTAGAGAAAGTGAAATCTGTCTGCAAACGAATAAGGGTAGAAAATCTCCAGGACGAGGAAATTAGACAGAAGTACATGGATATGATTAGTGAGAAGTTTCGAACAGTAGACAGTAAGCAGGTTCAGGATATAGAAAGTGAATGGGTGGCATACAGGGATGCTGTAGTAGAAACAGCAAGGGAATGCCTAGGAACAACTGTGTGTAAAGATGGGAAAAGGCGAATATCTTGGTGGAATGATGAAGTGAGAGCAGCCTGTAAACGTAAAAAGAAGGCTTATCAGAAATGGCTCCAAACAAGGGCCGAGGCAGACAAGGATTGGTACGTAGATGAAAGAAACAGAGCGAAACAAATAGTTGTTGAATCCAAAAAGAAGTCATGGGAAGATTTTGGTAAGAACCTAGAAAGGCTAGGTCAAGCAGCAGGGAAACCTTTCTGGACAGTAATAAAGAATCTTAGGAAGGGAGGGAAAAAGGAAATGAACAGTGTTTTGAGTAATTCAGGTGAACTCATAATAGATTCCAGGGAATCACTGGAGAGGTGGGGGGAATATTTTGAACATCTTCTCAATGTAAAAGGAAATCATCATGGTGGTGTTACAAACAGCCAAGCTCATGGGGAGGAGGAAAATGATGTTGGTGAAATTATGCTTGAGGAAGTGGAAAGGATAGTAAATAAACTCCATTGTCATAAGGCAGCAGGAATAGATGAAATTAGACCTGAAATGGTGCAGTATAGTGGGAAGGCAGGGATGAGATGGCTTAATAGAGTAGTAAAATTAGCGTGGAGATTGGACAAAAGCAGTAATTGCACCTATCTATAAGCAAGGGAAGAGGAAGGATTACAATAACTATCGAGGTATCTCATTGATTAGTATACCAGGCAAAGTATTCACTGGCATCTTGGAAGGGAGGGTGCGATCAGTCATTGAGAGGAAGTTGGATGAAAACCAGTGTGGTTTCAGACCACAGAGAGGCTGTCAGGATCAGATTTTCAGTATGCGCCAGGTAATTGAAAAATGCTACGAGAGGAATAGGCAGTTGTGTTTATGTTTCGTAGATCTGAGAAAGCATATGACAGGGTACCGAGGGAAAATATGTTCGCTATACTAGGGGACTATGGAATTAAAGGTAGATTATTAAAAGCAATCAAAGGCATTTATGTTGACAATTGGGCTTCAGTGAGAATTGATGGTAGAATGAGTTCTTGATTCAGGGTACTTACAGGGGTTAGACAAGGCTGTAATCTTTCACCTTTGGTGTTCGTAGTTTACATGGATCATCTGCTGAAAGGTATAAAACGGCAGGGAGGGATTCAGTTAGGTGGAAATGTAGTAAGCAGTCTGGCCTATGCTGACGATTTGGTCTTAATGGCAGATTGTGCCGAAAGCCTGCAGTCTAATATCTTGGAACTTGAAAAGAGGTGCAATGTGTATGGTATGAAAATTAGCCTCTCGAAGACTAAATTAATGTCAGTAGGTAAGAAATTCAACAGAATTGAATGTCAGATTGGTGATACAAAGCTAGAACAGGTCGATAATTTCAAGTATTTAGGTTGTGTGTTCTCCCAGGATGGTAATATAGTAAGTGAGATTGAATCAAGGTGTAGTAAAGCTAATGCAGTGAGCTCGCAGTTGCGATCAGCAGTATTCCGTAAGAAGGAAGTCTGCTCCCAGACGAAACTATCTTTACATCGGTCTGTTTTCAGACCAACTTTGCTTTATGGGAGTGAAAGCTGGGTGGACTCAGGATATGTTATTCATTACTTAGAAGTGACAGACATGAAAGTAGGAAGAATGATGGCTGGTACAAACAGGTGGGAACAATGGCAGGAGGGTACTCGGAATGAGGAGATAAAGGCTAATTTAGTAATGAACTCAATGGATTAAGCTGCACGCATAAACCGGCTTCGGTGGTGGGGTCGTGTGCGGCGAATGGGGGAGGATAGGTTACCTAGGAGAATAATGGACACTGCTATGGAGGGCAAGAGAAGTAGAGGTAGACCAAGAGGACGATGGTTAAAGACTCGGTTTCTAACGATTTAAAGGTAAGAGGTATAGAACTAAATGAGGCCACAACACTAGTTGCAAATCGAGGATTGTGGCGACGTTTAGTAAATTCACAGAGGCTTGCAGACTGAACGCAGAAAGGCATAACAGTCTATAATGATGATCTATGTATGTATGTATGTAATTATTATTATTATTATTATTATTATTATTATTATTATTATTATTATTATTATTATTATTATTATTATTATTATTATTCAGATCTGTGGCGTAAAGATAGCGTTGCTGTCTATTATACCAAGGTCCTGGGTTCGTTTCCCAGCGAATTTAAGGAATGAATTTCTGAATTAAGGAGTAGAATGGGGTTCACTTGATACGAGAAGCCCACAGTGACTGACCGACCACTGGTTGTTATGGTTACAATGATGACAGCCAAAAGAAACATCCATGTTAATAAGAAGAAGTGACTTATAATCCAAAGATATGTCTAAAACGAGTGTAGAGGTTTCAGAACAGTGCCTGTGATGGATTAGGAGAAAAAGAATGTTGAATATCCAGACAGACCCCTCAAAATTGCAGTAACGACAAGTTTAAAGATCCATTCACATGTTCTCTTGATAACGATACCAATTAATACTGCCACTTTAATGTATCACTTCAAAGTACAATCAATTTCCCCGCGGCTCATTTTAGGGGCAGTTATAATGAATATGGATCATATTGGAATGATTATTTTCAAAATGTCCTGGTATACATAAATGCAGACGTGTGAAGATTAAGGAGAGTTCACCAGCGAATGGACCAGAAGACTAGCACCTGATGGCACCTACACGTATAGAAGTGGTACAGTTGGGAAACACGTGTTACTGACAGGTTCTTCTCAACGTATTGCTGTTTCGAAACAGGCATATTATGAAGCCCGCCACCTAAAATGGCTTTCTTCACCGGATCGAGTTAGCTGGAAACTGTTATCCCCTCGCAGATGCGGATTGTGTGGAAGGCTCCCACCGCGAAAACCGCGCGTGCTTTTCCGGCCAAACTCAGCAAAAGCACTTCACCCTCCCGCCTCTTCCGGCAATCCAATTATTGTGGTGAAGGCGTAGTGCGCGTCCTCGGCTACACGCTTTCTTTCAGCTTCTCAATATTTCACAACAGAATGGTTGTGTTATTCTCACCTCTCTCTCTCTCTACTTTATTATTATTATTATTATTTCTCACACTCCTTGGCTGAATGGTCACAGTGCCGGGATGAGTGGCTCAGTCGGTCTGACCGCAACTTGGCAGGTTTGATCCAGGATCAGTCTGGTGGTATTTGAAGGTGCTCAAATACGTCAGCCTCGTGTCGGTAGAATTACTGGCACGTAAAAGAACTCCTGCGGGACTGAATTCCGGTACTCGGCGTCTCCAAAAACCGTAAAAAGTAATTAGTGGGACGTAAAGCCAACATTATTATTTATTACTCAACGGTCAGAGTTGAGCCCTTCGTTTCCGAGAGTTTCAGGTTCGGTTCCCGGACTAATTGTGGATTTTAATCGCTTGTGATTACTTCTTCTGGCTCGGGGACTGAGTGTTTCTCCCAACACTCCCCTCTTAATGTTGAGACAACACGCTACACTACCAACCACCACAGAAACAGGCAATAGTGATTAGTAAGGCTCGGAAGTTCATGCCCTAAAGACTAACAAATATGCTCTTAAAACTTGAAAATATGCCAATAAATATGCACTATTAAAATGAAAAAATGGCAGTAGACAAGTCAGGTTAGTATTGATAATAATAAACTTACATTTATTGCTTGGAGGTTGAAGCAGAAATGGTCGCGCTGTCAATGTTGAGTGATGAATTGCAGTTCACAACCATCACTTTGCACAAATTTTCAACTGAAAACCATAGTCTGTTGTCTCGCAAAACACTTTTGTTACGTGAGAAACTTCTTTCCACATCACAAGCTGTTATTGGAGTATATTGTCCGACTCGTTGGCTGAGCGGTCAGCGTCCTGGCCTTCGGTTCAGAGGGTCCCGGGTTCGATTCCCGGCCGGGTCGGGGATTTTAACCTTAATTGGTTAATTCCAGTGGCACGGGGGCTGGGTGTATGTGTTCTCTTCATCATCATTTCATCCTCATCACGACGCGCAGGTCGCCTATGGGAGTCAAATAGAAAGACCTGCACCTGGCGAGCCGAACCCCTCCTGGGATATCCCGGCACTAAAAGCCATACGACATTTCATTTCATTGGAGTATATTTAAATGATGATAATTGCTCCACAGAAAGAGGCAAGTATCTTGGTGTGACAGATGGTTTTTCTTTCGAGAATGTCTGGAATATCGCACAACTATTTATAGTACGTTCGAACCCCACTGTCGGCAGCCCTGAAAATGGTTTTCCGTGGTTTCCCATTTTCACACCAGGCAAATTTATAACCAGGAGTTTTTGAAGTTACATTATTTTTCTTTCACTTTTTGTCCTATACTACCAGGAACAGAATTTAGATTGGATATCGTTTTTCCGAAAACAGTAATTCCTTTAAGGGAGATTCCAGTGACGTTATGGTGGTTGAAAAAAAAAAAGAAAATTAAGCTTTTGTAAAAACAAGATTCTCTTCTAACTCAATGCCTCACAGAATATTTTGAGCTGTTTGTATTGATGCAGGTTCATTCGAGTACAATGAATTAACAACCACTTTGAATACTTCTATGTGCAGAGCATAATACAAAGCTGCATCCAGCCATGTTCCCGATCGTGCTAACACTGGCGCAGGAGGAAGTGGGATACTGGGTGCTGTTGATGTAAACAACTTGACTCTCGAAGGAGATTTAACAAAATTTTGCCACAAATCAATCTACCAATGGGAAATAATTGCGTATTGTCTCAGCAACCGTGATTAAGAGAGTGTGTCAAACAAGTTATATGATTTTACCATATAACTACGTTCATCGGTAACAAATAACAGTAGCCGGTCGTATTTGATTCCAGATGGCCATAATAGTTTCAATGAGTCCATCACACACTGCGTTACAGTTACATTGTTAGTGGCCGGCAATTCACACACATTAAGATATCGTCTTTTGTTCCTTATTTAAGGCGCCCACAATTACTTTAGCAATAAAGCGGCCCTCAGAATCAGTGGTTTCATCAGTAGACAACCACACAAACTGATCCGCTAATTCAATTAATAAATTTGACAATACGTTATTGTAACAACGTCCTACGTAAGTCTTATGCAATGTACTTGCTTCAGGCACATGTTGTCGAGTGTATTTGACAAGAAAATGTTTTAATGTGGGGTTATTAATTTTATACAAGGGAATATCAGCAGCTAAAAATGCTTGTTACAAGTCGTAAGGAAATTCATTAATCCTACTTCCTAAACACTCTTATAGTTGTTTTTGAACAGGCTCTTTATTTGCGAGTTTGCTAGTTAAATCCTCCTTATGTTTTGCTGTGTTGAACTATTTGAAATCTTTTCTCACTCCCTGTAGTTTTCTCACGCGCTCCACAGAACAGTACCCTATTATCTGTAGATATTAAGTCACCTGAAAACTCCTTCTGTAAATTAGTTAATCTACAACTCGAAGTTGCTCTTATTTTCGGCATTTAAAGTTTTTAACGGACACTTTACGAGAAATATAGTTTGGTCACAACCAGTTCACAACACCGTTACACGACTCAATGGACAGCTAAGCACAAAACGTGTGGGATTCACTGCGTGACATCATAACTCCTCACCATATGACAAGTTGCGTCATCATGCGCAACATTACTGCCAACATCAACCAGATAAAAAAATAGCTGATAAAAAAATACTGTAAAAACTATTAAACTGATTAGGATATGCCATATAGGTGCTAAAATATTAAAATATGATGCATTTATCAAAATCACGAAAAGATGCTGTTATATGCACCATTAAAGCTTGTTCAAATGACTGAAAATTCCGTATTTCGTGCACATGATGTATAACCATACATTTTAACCCCTAAGAACTTGCAAATGCATGAACTTCCGAGCCCTTGTGATCACATCCCTCCATAAGGAATAGCATCTGGCCGTAAAACAGGGCTAAATCAACATGCGTGACGCAGTTTGCACCCGCGACCCCACAAGGTGTATGCAACTCTCAATGCCACCCTATCCTTTTTGTAACTACTACATGCTACATCTGCTTATCATACCCTGGTTCCCTCAAATACTAAATGAACAAATCAAATTTGGTGAAATCGTTCTCCTGCCACCCACTTCATGCTCAGCAATCTTGTGCAACACCACATTTCTAAATCCTCTTTCTCAGCTAGTTAATATCCGCGTTTCACTTCCATCCAAAGGCATCACTCTAATGAGCAAACGTCTCGGTGGTGCTAGTCTGCATTTTAGGTCCTCCTTACTTCTGCCATCCATATTCTACTACGCAAGTAACAATATGAATAATAATACTATTGGTTTTACTTCCCACTACCTCGTTTTTCGGAGACGCCGAGGTGCCGGAATTTAGTCCCGCATGAGTTCTTTTTCGTGCCAGTAAATCTACCGACACGAGGCTGACGTATTTGAGCGCCTTCAAATACAACCGGACTGAGCCAGGATCGAACCTGCCAAGATGGGCTCTGAAGGCCAGCGCCTCGACCGTCTGAGCCACTCAGCCCGCAGTAACAATGTTCACCTACAAATCTCATATACTGTATTTCCTTAACTGCCTGACATTATACTACTGCATTCCATTACTTTCATGTGGATTCATATTTTTACTTGCGGATGTGCCCGTAGTTCGCTGTGTTGTATACAGCAATTTATGTGAAGTAGTTTACCCATTGTGAGTAAGATTTTATTAAACTGCGTGGCTCTTAGCGTTACCTCACAGACACGGCGAGGAGGTCTCCATATGTCGTTTCAGGTGAAGACCTGGTTAGGGAGTTTTCATTGTATTTGCAGATCCCTTTACCTACTGCCAGGGACAATCTAGTGTGGCGAGTATGTTTTTATTAAAATATTTATTTACGAAAAATAAAAAAGGGTCGTGCAGGCGACATATTCAAGTGCTGGACAACGAGAGGTGTACCATGAATGGTACAAAGAGGGAAGAAGACACTAGGAGATGAACAAGAATTGGCAGGTTCGGATGAAGAAAATAGATTGTATTGCAACACGAAACACAACAAGTTAGGAAAAGTATAGCACCAGAATATCGAACGATTAGAACACTTTTCACGACAAAGTACAAAGAAAATATTGCAAAGCTCCGTGATAGTGACAATTTGGATTTCATACGAATAATATTTACAATTACATTCTTTAAAAAAAATGCTACCCAACCAACTGTACAAATATAAATAATAGAGATTAGCGAAAATAGGAAAAATAGTAGAATAGGACAATGAATTCAATATCAGCGATTTTAAATTACAATGTCCGGGCATACTATAAGGATTGAGCTGACTAGAAAGTATTTCAATACAAACTTACAGCAAACACTGGATGTAACACAGATGCATTTAGCCCAACAGGATAAACGTAAATAAGTTCAAGATAAGACTGTTACGCAGTAGAAGAATGCAAATTAATTTTGAAGTACCAAAAATTGTCGAGAGTATTCACACACAGAAAGTTCATTGTCACATAAATTAAAACAGCGTTCCAAACAAAGGAATTAGACATCCAGCTGCTCCCTTATGGAAACATAATGGAGAACATTGACTGGAGAACATAGTCATGCGATGTTTACAATACGTCACGGTCGAAAAATAGGTCCCGTTCTGGTGTGAAAAGTTACATCGGCGTAACACAAAGATGTTGCCCTCTCTCCAACAGCCGAAGAACGCCTCGAAGTAGCAGGCCAGTTCGAGAGGGGAAGTCAAGACACACTGTACTAGAAACGCCGAGAACATCCATGAAGAATGTATAGTTGACGACTTCATCCAGGTTTGACAGTAGCAATGAGTGGTTGTCAAACACCGGGAAGAAATCAGAAGGAAATGAGGTGACTTCACAATGTTGCAGTAGTTTCCGAATGGATAGAAAACAAACATGACAACAACATTAACGCAATAAAGCGGTTTTCGTTAATACGTTTCTGCCTAACCAAAAATTAAAAGGAAAAGGTATTAATTATTAATATTAATGTTTTATTGTAATATATATAATTGGGATAATCTGTCTGCGTATAGATATCGCCTAAAATGTTTCTCTAAAAACAATATGTTTTCAAATCATGTCCCTAAAATTTAGCATAACAACTTGGGGAATGTTAAGAAGGCTGTGAGGGAGTGAGAGGTAAAACCATCTCTATATTATATTACTGCATTATCTCGCAGCGAGCTTGCACGCTGACCGAGTACGTTTCAGTTTTTGTATTGTCATTTGGTTAATCTCTTCCTGTTACTCGAAAATCAAAGGCATTTAAAATAAGATAGACCCCCACGTAGTCACTTGTATAAGTATGGTTTATTCTTGGTTACTGCGAACAGTAAAGAAAAGACGAGCGTGTGAGTGGGCACCGTGAATGCAACTGTTCTCCGCCATGTTGTGACTTATATTATACGTTCAAATTCAGGACATTACACTACAATAGTAGAAAGTATACGGCAAGACACAAAAAAGCAATGTCTACTCCAAAATTCTTAGTTACGAAGAAAATTCATATAAATTCTTTTCTGGCAAATAGACTTTTTTTTTGCTAGGGGCTTTACGTCGCACCGACACAGATAGGTCTTTTGGCGACGATGGGATAGGAAAGGCCTAGGAGTTGGAAGGAAGCGGCCGTGGCCTTAATTAAGGTACAGCCCCAGCATTTGCCTGGTGTGAAAATGGGAAACCACGGAAAACCATCTTCAGGGCTGCCGATAGTGGGATTCGAACCTACTATCTCCCGGAGGCAAGCTCACAGCCGCACGCCTCTACGCGCACGGCCAACTCGCCCGGTGGCAAATAGACTTTTGAATAACCTGCTCTGCCGCATTGTTTAATAAAGGTTATCGTTTCGGCAGCTTATTCACTTTTAAGAGTCCCAGGCGTACGTTTTCTTCTTACTTACTTCACATTTCCTTTCACTAAATGAATCGCTTAAGAGATAGTGTGATTGTAAAACGCGGAAGAGGATATATATGTTTCTTGATTTCAGTTAGAAATACGAAGGAAATGCCTACAAACTCTTTTGTAGTAAATTCGCTGACTCAATAGCAGCAGCGTATTCACGTTTGGGGCTACCAGTCGTGCATTTTACTATAACTTGCTTCACTTGTCATTTCTCTGCACGACCCTACATGTAATGGTAAGCAGCCTATGTGTTAATGAAAGGTACCCGCTATAAGCTTGGCAAATTTTACCTCCTTCAATGAAGTCGTTCTTACGTGGGAAAAAAGAACAGACAAGCAAACATACAAATTTTCAGATTTCTGCCATTTCTTCCTTCAATCACGGCTGTCGCGGGAACCTTTTGATATTCCTAAGTTTTCGGAAATTATATTATCTTCTATACGGTGAAAGACACTTCAAAATCGGTCCAGTATTTTCTGAGATTAGCCGAGATAAAGAAACTCACTGTCGCTCTTTATAAATTAGTTTAGATAGATTTTAATACTACCGGGCGAGTTGGCCGTGCGGTTAAGAGCGCCCAGCTGTGAGCTTGCATCCGGAAGATAGTGGGTTCGAACTCCACTGTCGGCAGCCCTGAAGATGGTTTTGTGTGGTTTCCCATTTTCACACCAGGTAAATGCTGGGGCTGTACCTTAATTAAGGCCACAGCCGATTCCTTCCCACTCCTAGACTTTTCCTGTCCCATCGTCGCCATAAGACCTATCTGTGTCGGTCCGACGTAAAGTAAATTGTAAAATTATGCTCTTAAATTACTAATTATTCTACGGACTCAAATAAAATAATATCATCGGCAAATTGCGATTATTATTATTATTATTATTATTATTATTATTATTATTATTATTAATAATATTATTATATCCCTGACCCCTATTATGTAGGGGCTACCTGGCCGAGGCGGTAAAGCCGTGCCCGGTTCGCCCGGAAGGACGCGGGTTCGAATCCCCGTCAGGAAGTCATAAAATTTAAAAAACGAGATTTCCACTTCCAGAGGTGCATAAGGCCCTGAGGTTCACTCAGCCTACTCCAAAAATGAGTACTAGATTAATTCCTGGGTGAATAGGTGGCCGGGCGTACAGTTAACCACTCTACCCCACCAAGTTCTCAGGTTACGGATAGTGGAAGCCTTTACCTTCACCCCTCCAAGGGCCTTCATGACCTGTAACGGAGATGACTGACCCCTATCATGTAAGAGTGCTAGGACGTATGCCTCTCACCCACAGACCCTGTGCTCGATTCTCCACATGCCCAAGAGTTTCAGTCCTGAACTGAGACCTAGAACAGGTTCACTCAAAAGAATTGGGTTCCAACTGCCTTCCCGCGATTCCGACTTGCATGTAGTGCCTTGGATGAACTGTATCAACTCGCGAGGGGTCGCTTCACGGTCTTTTAGACCGGGTGCATACATTTTTCTTTCGAAATAGCTTCATGGTATAAAGATTTCTCCCTTCGTGTACCTTTCAATGGACGTTCGCTGTTTCCCCTTCCATCACCAGTCAGTTAATGAAAAGCATTGTCTGAAAGCCTGGTCGTTTTCACCGCGCGCGACTCCTGACGTTCCCCGTCTGTGGTCTTTGTTGTCGGTATAGAAGTGTTTTGTGAGTGTCATGGATATATTTTCTTCAAAATAAAGTGTGTTTTACTACCGTAACTGGTATTTAGTTTCATGGATATATTTTCATTAATAATACCATGTAATTTGCTACAAAAACTAGTATTTTTTCACATATGTCTTTCCTTTAATAATACAGCTTGCTTTGCTATAAAAGCTAGTATTTCGTTTCATGGATATACTTTTCTTACTTAATACAATGCGTTTTGCCACAAAAACTGCTATTTGATACTCCCCGGTCCAGTCGACCGTGCGCGACCCATTATGCAACACATTTGACACGACACCTCACGGATTAAAATATACTGTAAATACGAGAGGACCTATGAGTCTCAAAATATAAAAACGATTTACAGTATAATGGCAAGAAAGACGTTGATTTGGTAAATTCGTTTCTGAATATTCATCACAGAGATTCTTATCGTTGGGTCATCGAAAACTGCATTTTGTTTTCTCATTTCAATGAAATTTCGTGCTTGATTGCAAAATGATTAGCATACTGACGTTTGGCGTAAGGGATTCCGGTTCGATTCTTGGACTTGCGAGAGATTTTAACTGTAATTGGTTAATTTCCCTGACTCATGGTCTGGGTGTTTATACTGTCTTCAACTTTAGAATTCATCTTAAGTAGGACCCCACCCACATACACCGCACGCAGTACATATCGCAGAGATCTTAAATACAGAACAGATAATTATTATTATTGTTACGGGGTTACCCGTGGAAGGCAGAGGTGAAAGAAGGTGTGGGCTAGAAGGGGTCTAACTACAAGGTCGAAAGATGAATTAAAATTTCAATAAAGGTTATATTTTCATAAGTAGAAAAACTGAACAAATTTACATAGAATTTAAACAGATAAGAACAACTCAACCACTATCCACTAATCAGGCGCAAGGTATTATTTTTACAAATGAAAGCCCGAGTTTCGGTGTCCTTAAAAGTTCTGGGCTTCGAGCCCCAATTACACAATCCTTGAGCTGTTAGCCCAACTTTCCCAAGGTACACTCATTTGTTCAAAGGGCAGAAAACCCCTTCATTCAAGGAGCATAAGCTCCAAAAAAATTGTCAGGCCTCCTAGAGGTACTTTTACCACAAATAAAAGAGCTAACCCGCTCTCAATTTTGCAAGCTTATGAGGGTAATACCAGACTTTACAACCACTTGCCATCAAGGCACAACTTACAATAATTAAACAGGGGTATCTCGTACCCAGCCTACAGGGCCTTAAAAGAAAAAGAAAAATAGTAGGTTAATTTAAATGGCACTAAATGCAAGAAAGGAAAGGAGGCGTGAATTAGCACTCCTAAATACACATTTTAAAACCTAAGAGGCACTAGGCCGATGACACAGGGGCTATTCCCAAGCTAGGGAGTTGACTCGTATGAGAAAACTTTAAGACATTACAGAAGGGAAGAAACAGTTACAATACGTAGTCACCTCAAACCAAAAAGGAAGGGGAGCTCAAGAGGGTAAGGCACTCTCTATCCCCGAGTTACAGTTAAAGATAGATGAAGTTTTTACAAAAGCGACGGCAAATTACATGTTACAAGAGTGGTTGCATAGTAAAGGTTTCGGACCTTCCCCGCGGTTTATACTGCTGACCTAGCGAGAAATAAAGAAGTTAAGTGGCCATTACCTTGGTGAAGAGCTGCTGCCGGACGAAAGAGGCGCTTCCCGCCTCCTGTTACACTTCCATACACTAGGCTAGATGTTGTTCGAGTGGTCAGGAGCCGTGAAAATCAGCAGTTTTTATACACTCAGGGAAGATTCGAGACCTTTCATGAATAATTAAGACACACCCACTCAACTTTATTGGCTGGCTAAAAGTTACACATCAAAATAGAAGAAGAAACCTAGGATTGGTTGGAAATTAATTGCAGAAATTACTGATTGGCTAAGTTCAAAACTGGCGGAAAGAAAGATTAATATTGCCAACCCACAAATGAAAGAACAAAATTTAGTAAAGACAAAAACTTCTGAATACAAGATTTCTTCAAGAAAGTTCATTCACTTCGCACGAGGGTGCATGATACCAGTTTTACAGTAGAGACATCTATGAGAGAATGTCCACACTTCTTGATCAATAGAAAACAAAATACGTTGAAATCCACACAGTACTGACAACTTCGTAATCACAAAATTTCCGGTAGTGACATCTTCTGAGAAACTTATGAGTTGATACAGTTGTTGAAGTTCAGAGTTTCTCCTGTGGGAGTACTTTAAGGCGGAAAATTCAAATGTGCGGCGTAGAGGTGTACCGACCGGTACAATTATTATATATATATATATATTCGTTTACGGCCATTAGAGACCACGTTAGATAACAATTACATGTTTCTGGAAGCCTTCCTCACAGCCCAGAACTTCAGCATCCTCTCTCTGGCAGCCTGTCTTCTTTCTTCCGTCCACCCACGGTTAAGTTTTGGTTCGTCATGGAATCCCTGAAATCTGTCGATCACTGACCTAAACTTTGTTCGGTTTGAGATGTCTTCTGAATTTAGTCCCACCTGTCTGAGATCCTTTCTCACCTCCCTGAACCATTTGTCCGACACTTCAGGTCTGCTGTCTAGTATAGTGAAAATCCTTTTCGTTAGTCTCTTCTCATCCATTCTAAATAAATGCCCATAGAATTTAAGTCTCCTATTATTATTATTATTATTATTATTATTATTATTATTATTATTATTATTAATATTATTATTATTATTTAAATAGCTTTCTTTCTTTCTTTCTTTCTTTCTTTCTTTCTTTCTTTCTTTCTTTCTTTCTTTCTTTCTTTCTTTCTTTCTTTCTTAATCCGTTCACCCTCCAGGGTTAGTTTTTCCCTCGGACTCAGCGAGCGATCCCAACTCTACCACCTGAAGGGCAGTGTCCTGGAACGTGAGACTTGGGTCGGGAGATGAAATTGGGAAGGAGGGCGAGTTCCTCGTCCAGGCGGCCTCACCTGCTATGCTGAACAGGGGCCTTGTGGGGGATGGCAAGATCGGAAGGGATAGACAAGGAAGAGGAAACGAAGCGGCCGTTGCCTTAACTTACGTCGGAGAAGTCGGAAACCGCGAGAAACCACTTCGAGGATGGCTGAGGAGGGAATCGAACACTCCTCTCCTCAGTTGACCTCCCTTGGTGAGGTGAGGTGAGGTTACGGGGGCATCTCGAGAGCAAGTTTCCAGATAGGCTGGATGACTGTACACGCTGGATAGAGGGAATATTCACAAAATTTCTGATTGGCTGATGGATATAGGAGATTGGGGTAGTCAGAAGTGTTGACAACCTTGACTCAAGAACAAAACAATCTTCAAAAACGAAGGTTAACCAACTGTGAAAATTACCTTTCCCTTAACAATTAGTTGTCCTTAATCCCGCCAGAGGGGGCACTTAGGCCGATAGTAAAAACATCTAACAGTTGAAAGTCCAAGTATCTTGCATTACATTAGTTCAAGTTCAATAACATAGATGGCCTTATAGAAGGTGCGCAGTTTAACTGGACGGAGTAGATGTACCCCTGATATAATAATAATAATAATAATAATAATAATAATAATAATAATAATAATAATAATAATAATAATAATAAGCGCACTAACTCGAGTCTAACGAGCGAGTGGCTATGCGGTATGTTTCACGTAGCTGTCAGCTTGAATTCGGGACATAGTGGGTTCGAGCCCCATTGTCAGCACTCCAGGAGATGGTTTCCCGCGGTTTCCCATTTTCACACCAGGCAAATGTTGAGGCTGTATTTAATTATGGCCACCGTCGCTACCTTCGCCGTCCTATCCCTCGCCTACCCCATCGTTCCCATAAGACCTGTCCGTGTCAGTGCGAAGTAACACAAATGTCCCTTGCTATCAAGCACTCTGAATCGGGATCGATCACAAGAATTCAAATAAACGAGGTGAAACCTAACAATACCCAGCCTTCCAGAACCTGGACGAAGTTGCCTTAGTGCCATCATGTTCCCTAAAAATAATGACTTCTGCCTTCAATCCTAGTTTCATTGGAGCTTCGACTCTGTGCGAATCATTTTTTTTTAATTAAACATGTGTATTTGCACAAAGTCTCATCAGATCGTGGGAACTGGCAGCAGCGGTGTTTCAGGAAATCAAACACGCCTGCCCGGTTAGAGAACTTTCATAACACTGCCAGTAATTCAACATCCCGAAACGCCACGCCAGTGAAAGCGCTTGTAATAAATATTTCTAGTTGGAGGAGGGTACTTCCTAGACCTCTCTCTGCTATTTAACGAGTGGCGGATTACATGCTGCTCATTTTCCTTGTGTTTTTCGCACCCAGAATTAAAATACACTAGTGTGATATAACACTGTTTACTTTCTTCGTGAATATTCCAAGTCAGATCCAAGACTTCTAAAACCGATACAGAAATGTGTAACGCCTTCGTACCCATAATTCCATGCCGTAAAGGAAAGTACAAGTTAAGATGGACAGAAGTAGTGGGTCTTATGGTCGGAGATAGATTCACAACAATCGCCAGATTTACACAATCAATCAATCTATCTATCTATCAATCAGTCACTACTGATCTGCATTTAGGGCATTCGCCTTTTCTTAGATTATTGCAAAGAAATTGGAAATCTATTGAACATCTCCCTTGGTAAGTTATTCCAATCTCTATCTTCCCTTCCTACAAATAAATATTTGCCCCAATTTGTCCTCTTGAATTACAACTTTATCTTTATATTGTGATATTTCGTACGTTTAAAAACACCACTCAAACCTATCCGTCTACTAGTGTCATTCTACGCCATCTCTCCTCTGACAGCTCGGAACATACCACTTAGTCGAGCACCTCGTCTCCTTTCTCCCAAGTTTTCCCAGCCCAAACTTTGCAACATTTTTGTAACGCTACTCTTTTGTCGGTAATCACCCAGAACAAATCGAACTGCTTTTCTTTGGATTTTTCCAGTTCTTGAATCAAGTAATCCTGGTGAGGGTTCCATACACTGGAACCATACCCTAGTTGGGGTCTTACCAGAGACTTATATGCCTTCTCCTTTACATCATTACTACAACCCCTAAACACCCTCATAACCATGTGCAGAGATCTGTACACTTTATTTACAATCCCATGTATATGATTACCCCAATGAATATCTTTCCTTATATTAACACCTAGATACTTACAATGATCTCCAGAAGGAACGTTCACTTCATCAATAAAACTGAGAGGACTTTTCCTATTTCTGAAACTCACAACCTGACTTTTAACCCCGTTTATATTATACCATTGCCCACCGTCCATCTTTCAACATTACCGAGGTCATTTCACAGTGGCTCACACTCTTTTAACTTATTTATTATTCTGCACAGAATAACATCATCCGCAGAGACCCTTACCTCTGATTTCACTTCTTTACTCATATCATGTATATGTATAACACAAAAATGAATGCTAGAGAGAATCTCAATCGTGGACATAGCGATGTCTCTAATGTCTGTTTATTTGTCCTTACAGCTAATAGCATACAGGACGTAACCACTGAGTTAATAAACAAGCAGTGAGTATAATAATGACACATGTTTATTCCCATCAAGCGACCGGATGACATGCTGATAGCATAGCACGCTGGAAGTACATCGTTCTGTGCACGCTATAGAGAACATAAGTGATATACCGGTGTTTCACGGGTCCAATGCTGCGAGTGGAAACAAACTGGAGCAGTGCGGACACGCCGAATATACAGTATGTGGCTCTGTTATTCGTACAGGCTTCAATTTCTCACCAAGTCTCGTATGTTCACATTCATGATTGAAAAACTGAAATAAAACGTACATTGCGGATAAAAACATGATTTTTCAACGTTAATTCGTTAGTCAAAACCATATTTATCTACATACAGGCAGGAAGATTTTATATTAATGTGCCGGCATCGACAGACGGGTGTACCAGTTGTATTCGTACACACGGACAGGATGATGCGCACCGTGTATTTGCGATGTGTCTCAGTGACGGCATACGACTGGTCCAGTGTGTTAGTCTCCTTCCTAGTGTATCTGTGGTGGACATGGGTAGGAGTGCAGAGTTAAGAACACTATACATCAACTGCCACTTCAAGGATTTTCACTACGAAGAATTGGACAGCTGGTCAATAGAAAACATTCTACGGTGCAATATGTGGTTGATAAATTTTAATAGGCACTGTACCGGGCGGTACACCTCCACGCCGCTAATTTAAAATTTGCGCCAGTTGAAACTCCTCTGCTGGAGGAAGTCTGAACTTTATCTACGCTATTAATTCTCTACTTTCTCAGAAGATGTCACCACGTGGAAAATTTTGAGTTTTTGAACTGTGTCATTTTTGATGTGTTTTTGTTTCGCTTGAAGTAAGAAGTGTGAACTTTCTCTTCTAGAGAACACTACTGAAGATAAACAATAGTGCACCCTAGTGCGAAGTCAAAGAACTATTTTGTTGGAGAAATTTTTATTTCAAATGTTTGTTCTTTGCTAAATTTCTTTCAGTCATTGGTTAAGTTGGCAATATTAACCCCTTCTTTCCCCTTGTTTTAAATCTAGCCTATCCCGAATTTCTTAAATTAATTTTCCACCAATTATGTGTTTCTTCTTAGTATTGTGTAGGGGGTTTATGGATGAACCAATAAAATCCTCGTGGGAGGGTGTTCTCATTCCCCTAACGCCTAGAAACTTCCGCGAGAGTATTTAAACTGCTGATTTTAGGGTCTCCGGGCCACTTCAGTTCCATCTTTCAGTGTATTAAGTACATAGCAGGAGGCGGGAAGCGCCTCTTTCCTCGGCAGCGGTCAACAACAAGGTAATGGCCGATTAATAACTTCTTTCTTTGCTAGCTCAGCAGTTTAACTCTCGGGGCGGGTTCTAAGCGTTCCACCATGTAACCTTTTCCTAAATATAACTACTCTTTCATATATTCTCTTTTAAAGCTACATACTGGGATAGAGAGTGCTAACCCTCTCGAGCTCCCACTCATATTGTTTTGAGGTGAACTTATTTTTCTCAACCTATTCTTCGTTAACGTAAAACAAATTGTTCTCTTCTTAAGTCACCTCTTTAGTATGGGATTAGCCCTTGTATTAGCGGCCTAGTGCCAAGTAGGTCTTAATCAAAGTGTATTAGGAGTGCAAGTTCGCCTCCTCTCAAATTGTTACCTTAGAGGTCATTTAATTAACCTTTTTTCATTTAATAGACCTCAGTAGATTGGGTATTTTACCCCTGTGTTTATGTCCGTTGAGGACAACTTGAAGGTGGAGTTTGGTGTGGCCTGGGAGAGGCTTAAATTTGAGAGCGAGTGGCTCTTTTGAAAATTGAGTGTTGTATGCCTCGTGGAGGCTTTTCAGTGTAATTTGGAGCAAGGGCTCCTAGGCATGAATGGGGTTTTCTGCCCCTCTGTTGAAACTTGTGTTTGGGGTAAAATTGGGCTGATTGCCCAAGCATTGTGTTTTCAGGGCTCGAAGCCCAAATCTTGTAAATATTGTAACTACCCTTTGGACTTGCTACTTTGTACCTGCCATGCTTGTTATGTCTTTGTTTTTGAAAAGAAAATATAACCTGGTTAAATTTTAATTAATTTTACTTTAGTAGCTTGAGACCCGTTCACCACCCCGCACCTTCTTTCACGCATAACTACCACAAAAACACGGTAACAAGTGGTAGCAGAGCGTGGTTGAATGGGTCTCAATTTAGCCCCTTTTGACGGCTAAACATTATTTTGTTCCGAACTCTAACACTTTTCTCAGTTGCTGGAATTTTTTTTTTTTTTGAATTTTTCAAAATTGTTCTGTCAACATGCCCGGCCCTCGCGATATTCTCCATCTTAACTATTTGCGCAAGGAGGAGTTGATCTATGAATTGACTATTAGAAATGTACAATCTGGAGGCACGGTTGCAGTAGACACAAACAAGCTTAGAGAGTCCCTAGATTTGCCCATTTCCATCCCCAATTTGGGAGAGAAAGAAATTGACGACTCTCTTTCCACGATCACGGAGAATATTACTGGGCTAGCTTCTGTAGTTAGTTTTTTTGATGAAAATGATCCTTCTCCTAATCAAATTAAGCGTGTGCAAGCTAGGCTATATCACTTTTCAAATAGAGTTAACGATCTGTTGTCTCTAAAGTTGAATGACGTTCAGAAGAAGGAAGCTAGTACGCTGCTTGAAAATATGTCTGAATTATCTAGCAAGGTCACTCAATTGTTAACTGGGGAAGTTCCTCCCAAATCTGATCAACCCACCATAGTGAATGTAGGTAGTGAGGAAGAACCTCCTAAGGGAGAAGTAAATAGGAAAACCATCGCCGCTCAAACTATCTCTGCCCCATTGGACAACGAATCTGAACGCCGTGCATCGTTGAGTAACATCCGTTCTGAATTAACTTCCTTGCCATTGAAACCTTTACCTACTATGTCACCCGGGTTTAGCAGCTTGCCTCACCCATTGGCAATGTTGCTCAGAGGTATCTCTAAGTTTTCGGTTAATACCACCAGTGAAGTAATTTCATTTTTAAGATTTCTGGTTGAATTTCAGGATCATGCCCTTGTGTTTTCTCTTTCTCCATGTCAAATTTTGCAAATTATCTATCCTTATGCAATTGGTATTCTTTCTGACAAAATAGTAAGAGCCATAGCCGAACAGTCATCTATTGAAGATTTTCATGCCCACTTGCTTGCAAATTTTATTCCCGCCCGCGCGAGGTCTTCTCTGATTCAGAAGTACTATTATCGTGTACAGCGATTGGATGAGAACTTGGCTGATTTCATACAAGACATTAAGTTTTATACTAGGGTGTTTGCTCTTCACTTCCCTGAGGATCAAATTGTACAGGCTATTGTAGAAGGCATTTCACCATCTTATAGGTCATATTTGTGTTTCGCGGCGTGCCCGCAAACTTTCTCTGAACTTGAAGCGTTGGCCGTCTCAGCGGAAGGAGTGAGGTACGCTGACTCTTTGCGTGTGGCAAAAGAACCCCCTCCTTCGTTTAGTAATACTCGGCCTCCACCTCGCCGACCAGTCACACCCCGTAAATGTTATGCTTGCGGGTCGCCTGACCATCTTCGCAATAAATGTCCATTGGTCAAAACTAGTAGGGCAAATAATGGAGCTGGTTCAGCACAAGGCTGTTTTAAATGTGGGGCTTTCTCACATATCGCCAAGAATTGCCCAAACTCGAATAGCACCCCCTCCTGCTCAACTTCTGGTGCAAATTCTACCTATGCCAATAATAAAAAGTGACTAGTGGCTTCGGCTGAGTCGACTAATCCATCTTCCCGAGACTCAGCCCCTGGTAAACAGGTTGTAAATTCAGGGAACGAGCAATTTTCAAATTTATCTTTTGAAGGTCCCAAAGAGTGTCTTAGGATTGCGGCGGATTCCCCCGCACCTGTTCCTTTTCTTAAGATTGAGTTAAATAACGAGCCTATTACAGCTCTCTTAGATTCAGGCAGTGTTTGTTCGATTATTTCGGCTGAATGGTATTCTAAATTGAAATCTGTTTGTAAACTACCTGACTATGTCTCATCTCCTGTTCAATATGTTTCGGCTAATTCATCCCCATTAGAAATTCTAGGTTCCTTAGTGGTCAAAATTCGTATTTTTAAATTCACATGGAAAGTTAAATTGTTTGTGGCCAAGCTCTTGTCTTGCCCCATTATATTGGGAGCGGACTTTATTTTTCACACTGGTCTTGTGCTCGATCTTCAGAGTAGGTCTTGCACTTTCAAATTTGCCTCTAATTGTAGCATCCCTTTATTAAAGTGTAATTCTGCATCATGTTCTTCTATTTCGCCTACCCAGGATGAGATGTTGTTAGATCTTAGACATCTACCTGAGGAGCAGGCTGATAGTATTCGTAAGTTGTGTCAGTCGTTTCCAGAGGTGTTTTCTGATACTCTTGGTGTTACGGACCTGATCGAATACAAAATTGAGGTCACGGATTCGATTCCTGTCCGTTTTCCACCGTATAGGCTATCTCCACCTAAAATGAAGGCTCTGAAAGAAATTATCGATCAGATGTTGAAGGACGGTATTATTAGGCCCTCTAAGTCAGCGTATTCTTCGCCTATTTTTTCAGTCCCGAAACCCCAAGGAGGCTTCAGGCCTGTAATTGATTATAGGGCTCTCAATCGGAAGGTGGTGTTGCAATCTGTGCCCCTTCCTGACCTTCATTCTTGTTTTTCATGGTTTCGTAAGGCCAAGTTCTTTACTATCTTGGACTTGAATCAGGCCTATAATCAAATTCCCCTTGCCGAAGAGTCTAAACATCTTACAGCGTTTGCCACGGACTGGAACTTATACGAATACAACCGCGTGCCTTTCGGGCTCCCCACGGGAACAGCTGTACTCACTAGGCTACTAGATAGGGTCTTCTCCGACATCAAATTTGAGTACTTATATCACTACTTGGATGATGTAGTCGTATTTTCAGAGACTTTTGAAGAGCATCTAGATCATCTGCGAGAAGTTCTCGATCGCCTTCGTAAAGCTGGGTTAACTGTTAAGTTGTCCAAGGTTGCCTTTGCTAAGCCCTCTATGTCTTTCCTAGGGCATATTGTGTCACCTGATGGTGTAGCCGTCGATCATTCTAGAACACAGGCCATCCGTGATTTTAAACCTCCCAAGGACATCAAAGGCATCGCCAGGTTTATTGGTATGGTGAATTTCTTCAGGAAGTTTATTCCTAACTTCGCTAATAGAGCGGCGCCCTTAAACCTTCTTCGTAGGAAAGGCATCAAATTCGAGTGGGGACCTTCTCAACAAGCCGCTTTTGAAGACCTTAAATTAGCTCTTTGTAATGCCCCTGTACTTGCTATGCCTGATTTCTCGAAGAAATTCATCGTCCAAACCGACGCGTCGTCGTCAGCAGTAGCGGCAGTCCTTCTTCAAGAGACTGAACTAGGGAGGCGACCCATCGCCTATGCATCTAGGACCTTGTCGGCTCAAGAAGCCAAGTATTCCATATATGAGCTCGAAGGTTTGGCAGTCTTATTCGCCTTAGAGAAGTGCCGTCTCTATCTGGAACATGTTAAATTCGACCTGGAGACAGATAATCAAGCCTTAAGCTGGGTCTTAGGTAGGCCGCGTCGTACTGGTCGTATAGCCCGTTGGGCCATCCGTATTTCTGCCTTCCAGTTTGATGTTAGACATATCAGAGGTACCGAAAATATTGTCGCTGATGGACTCAGCCGTATGTTTTCAAACGACGTTGAGAACCATGAACCGGTCGACAGTTCATCACCTCCCGAGTCCACACCATCTGATGTTAATGCCATCTTAACGGATGCCCCCATGCTCTTTAGGGATATCGAGAAATACCAACATGAAGATCCGACGCTGGCTCCGATAATGGAAACCCTTTCTTCTGGGGAACATGTCGTCCCTTATGTTCTGAGGAATGGTGTTTTATGTTGCCCTTCGAGGCATGACAAGATGATGAAGGTTGTCGTTCCAGCTGTCCTTGTGCCTATGATCTTCAAATACTATCATGAGACCCCATTGGGGGGGCATCTGGGAATATTTAAAACTCGTGAAAAGATTCGTGAAATGTTCATCTGGAAAGGTATGGACGGTGAAATCCGTGAACTAGTAAAGGCTTGTAAATCCTGTTTGCTTAGTAAACCGACCATGTCCACCAAGGTAGGCCTTTTGTCTTCCCATCAAGCGTCACGCCCCATGGAACGCCTGTACATTGATTATGTAGGACCCTTCCCCCAGTCAAAGGGTAATGCTAACAAGTTCATCTTTGTATGTGTAGATGGTTTTACAAGATTTTCCTGGTTATTTCCGACTAAGCTGGCTACCGCTCAGTCCACCATTACTTGCCTAAATTCTATTTTTGCTTCTTTTGGTCCGTGCCAATATATTGTATCTGATAATGCTAAGGCTTTTACATCTAATTTATTTCGTAAATTCTGTTTTGACTTATCCATCTCTCATGTAACTACTTCTGCTTATTACCCTCAACCATCTCTGGCTGAACGGGTTAATCGTAATCTCAGGTCCGCACTTATTGCCTATCATCATGAAGATCGTTCCAGGTGGGACACGTCCCTGCATTGGTTAGCTTTTGCTTTGAATTCGGCGGTTCATGAATCACATAAATTTACTCCAGCTTCTTTGATGTTCAAGTTTGTTCCCAACTCGCCGCTCTCTAACCTCTGGTCTCTGAGTGACATTCTACCCGAGACAATAGATCCGGATAATATTAAAGATCTTTGGAAGAAGGCTAAAGCCAATCTTAAGGTATCTCATGAAAAGGTTAGGGAAAGGTATGATCGTGGACGGAGACCCACCACTTTGAATGTAGGTGACCAGGTGATGGTCAAGAACTTTGTTCCCGCGGGCAAGCTTGCCCCCAGATTTCATGGGCCTTGTATCATTCTCGATTTTCTTACGCCAGTTACGTTGTTAGTAAGCAATCCAGCCACCGAGAGGATATTTAGAGTTCACCTGTCCCAGGTGAAACCGGTGTAATTTCTGTGTTAACTTGCTTCATATTATTTTGAAAGGAATATGAAGGTTATATATATTTTTTTTTTTTTGAGTTTCACTTTTAAGGCTTTCTGCCCCTTCTATAATATTTTGTTTTATATGTAAGCATTTGTGTGAAACCTCCCCCGATTTGTTAAACTGCCATCCTGGCCTTGCCTCGGCCATTACCACGCTCCCGTCTCCTGCTCCAATACACACTGTGGCTGGATTATATTAAATGCCATGGACATCTGCACGCCGCTGACCCCTCAACCTCTTCACCAAGGCTGTGCCCTCAAAAAGATGATGGTCCAACACAATTCTGCCGCCTAGCTTTAATGTTTCAGTGCCCCCGCAGCTGCGCGGTGCCGTGCAGCAACTGGGGCAGAGGACGGGCCCCCTCTTCTCCAGCGAGTACGTCAGGTGCACGGCGAGCCGGAGCTCTCCTCCCGGCCGAGGCTGATGCGCGGCGCACGACCTGCTACTTGCCCGCAGCCTGTATATGTTCACCGCGGGCGCGGCGTGTTTCAACACCACTGCTCCCCTCATAGTGCGGGCGAGCGGTATCTCAGGGTACTTGAGGGGTCCGAGCGGCCTCCCTTTGGACGCAAGCTGCAACGGCCGGTCTGGCCATTCAACTTAATCAACATCAACTACATGGACAGTTACGATAAGCAATGACTACACTTGGGAATTCAACAGCGATATTTGGCGGCAATTAAAAGTTTATCTTCAGAAATTCAACTTCTACAAATATAAAGACTTTACTTCACCTGCAACAACAAAATTTTGAAACTGAATCAAACCAAATTAAGAAATCTTATAAATGCTTCTGCAATCAATCTTCATATCCACAGCATAACTTGGACCTTGTTTCAAACAGATTTCATGTGTCACCCCTGGAGGTACTTTTGGGGGGGGAGGTCTGTACCGGGCGGTACACCTCCACGCCGCTAATTTAAAATTTGCGCCAGTTGAAACTCCTCTGCTGGAGGAAGTCTGAACTTTATCTACGCTATTAATTCTCTACTTTCTCAGAAGATGTCACCACGTGGAAAATTTTGAGTTTTTGAACTGTGTCATTTTTGATGTGTTTTTGTTTCGCTTGAAGTAAGAAGTGTGAACTTTCTCTTCTAGAGGACACTACCGAAGATAAACAATAGTGCACCCTAGTGCGAAGTCAAAGAACTATTTTGTTGGAGAAATTTTTATTTCAAATGTTTGTTCTTTGCTAAATTTCTTTCAGTCATTAGTTAAGTTGGCAATATTAACCCCTTCTTTCCCCTTGTTTTAAATCTAGCCTATCCCGAATTTCTTAAATTAATTTTCCACCAATTATGTGTTTCTTCTTAGTATTGTGTAGGGGGTTTATGGATGAACCAATAAAATCCTCGTGGGAGGGTGTTCTCATTCCCCTAACGCCTAGAAACTTCCGCGAGAGTATTTAAACTGCTGATTTTAGGGTCTCCGGGCCACTTCAGTTCCATCTTTCAGTGTATTAAGTACATAGCAGGAGGCGGGAAGCGCCTCTTTCCTCGGCAGCGGTCAACAACAAGGTAATGGCCGATTAATAACTTCTTTCTTTGCTAGCTCAGCAGTTTAACTCTCGGGGCGGGTTCTAAGCGTTCCACCATGTAACCTTTTCCTAAATGTAACTACTCCTTTTATATATTCTCTTTTAAAGCTACATGCTGGGATATAGAGTGCTAACCCTCTCGAGCTCCCACTCATATTGTTTTGAGGTGAACTTATTTTTCTCAACCTATTCTTCGTTAACGTAAAACAAATTGTTCTCTTCTTAAGTCACCTCTTTAGTATGGGATTAGCCCTTGTATTAACGGCCTAGTGCCAAGTAGGTCTTAATCAAAGTGTATTAGGAGTGCAAGTTCGCCTCCTCTCAAATTGTTACCTTAGAGGTCATTTAATTAACCTTTTTTCATTTAATAGACCTCAGTAGATTGGGTATTTTACCCCTGTGTTTATGTCCGTTGAGGACAACTTGAAGGTGGAGTTTGGTGTGGCCTGGGAGAGGCTTAAATTTGAGAGCGAGTGGCTCTTTTGAAAATTGAGTGTTGTATGCCTCGTGGAGGCTTTTCAGTGTAATTTGGAGCAAGGGCTCCTAGGCATGAATGGGGTTTTCTGCCCCTCTGTTGAAACTTGTGTTTGGGGTAAAATTGGGCTGATTGCCCAAGCATTGTGTTTTCAGGGCTCGAAGCCCAAATCTTGTAAATATTGTAACTACCCTTTGGACTTGCTACTTTGTACCTGCCATGCTTGTTATGTCTTTGTTTTTGAAAAGAAAATATAACCTGGTTAAATTTTAATTAATTTTACTTTAGTAGCTTGAGACCCGTTCACCACCCCGCACCTTCTTTCACGCATAACTACCACAAAAACACGGTAACAGGCACTATTAAGAACACGCCCAGGAAACCCAGGAAACCCAGGATAAAGTGTTTAACTGAAAGGAAAGAACATTTTTGTTCGGCTGCTAAAGTCAGATTCCAAATTAAGTGCACCAGTATTGATGCAACTCACGGAGGAGCGACAACAACTCCACCATCTGTCGGATCCTGTATCGGCAGGGGTACTATGGAAAAATCCATCGGAAAAGGCCATACGTAAGTAAAAATAACAGACGGCTTAGACTGACATTCGCTAAGGTGCATATAAATATGGAGAACGAATTCTGGAATGACGTTATCTGGTCTGATAAGATGAAAATAAACCTTTCCGGGTCAGATGGCATCCGTAGAATATGGAGAAAAATTGGTACGGACTATGATATGATATGATACGGTGGTGGATCTGTAATGCTTTGGGCATGTATGTTAGCCAGAGGGGTGGGCAACATATATTTCATTGACGGAATAATGAACAACGAGGGCTGTAATGCAATTCTGAGGGCAAATGTGAAGCATAGTGCCGAAAAAATTGGGATGTCACCTGTTTATATGTTCCGATATGATAATGTCCCAAAACATTTTGCTGACATTAATAAGACATGGTTGATCTGGAACATTCCTAAGCCGCTTAGAACACCTCCCCAGTCATCGGATTTAAATCCCATCGAAAATCGTTGGGCTACGTTAAAGAGGAATATTCGTACGCAACGTGCGCGTACGAAGGAGGAACTTAAAAGTGAGAGTCTTCAGGAATGGCAGAAAATCAGCTCTGGCATGTGCAAGACATTAGTGTATTCCATGCGGTGACGATGTCAGGCAGTTATAAAGGCTAGGGGACATTCCACTAGATACTAACATGGTCCAGGAACCCTTTATTTTTTGTTTATTTCAAATGTTGAATTTGCTTGTACGAATAGGAAAGATACAATATTATGGGCGCGCTTTTCTTTATTAAAAGCTGTATGTTTTGTTAACATAGTTGCAAACAGATACAGTAGATATATGTTTTCTGAAGGCTTTGTTGAATATATGTTCAGTGAATAAAATCCTTTCCAGCTTATTATTTTCTAGCAGTACGTTGAGGTTCTAAAGCAAACAGCCCGTACGAATAGAATAGGTACATTCTGTAGATCTTTTCTCTCTTGTTGATAATCTTTGACTTTTACAATTTGAAAGTGACTCAGGTATGAACTTATTTATATACCTGTCAGATTCTACAGTCAGGCGAAACCAATTCACTACACTATAACATACATTTACAAAACACCTAAAAAGCATTTAACAGTTTATACCTGAAAAAAGATACCAGTAATTAAAAAGAGAGTGGCACGGATCGTTGTTGAAAGAACATCATCATTAAATCACACTTTTTATTTTTTTTATTTTTCTATCAAATCGGACTTTTAAAAAATCATTTTTTTGGAAAAGTGAGTTGTGATTAATGCTAGTAACATCGTTTACTTTATGAACAGTGTGAAATTGTTTTCATACAGTTGAATGACTTGTAAATTCTAATGGTTTTTGGCAGATTTATATCTAATTGTACCTTCTGGCTCGGTGAGGAAGGCAACGGGAAACTACCTCACTCATTTTGCTAGTCACACCTGGGCAAAAAATAAATAGTTAAATAAATAACATATTTGGAGATTACCCAGCCCACAAAAGGAACAACAGGAATGGAGAAAGGCTGATTTACCTGTGCAGGAATTACAACTTAGTCCTCAAACGCCTCCCTAGGAAAGCCATGACTTGGAGATGCCCTAACCCAATGCTTGGGGAATTCCAGCTGGACCACGTAGCAATCAGTAGAAGCAATAGCAAAGAAGTGCTAAATGTCAAAGTATTGAGAAGTGCAAACAATGATTCAGACCACTATCTTTCTTTGATCGAAACCAATTTCATCCCTCTTAAAAGAAGCACAGAAAACCACTGCATCAAGTCGCGAATTCCAAGGTTCAATCCAGTTAAGCTGAAAGATAACAATAACTTCACCGAGACCCTGGTTAAGAACAAAGACAGAAAGAACGAACATGCATGGTGGACAAACCAATAGAAGAGAGGAAGCAAGCATGGCTAAAATGGAACCGTATAACCATAAAAACTTCTTAGAAGCTAGGAAAACTGCTACTAAAATTATCAGAAACACCAAGATATCATTGAACAAGCAGAGAGGGATTTTCAAAGAAACAACACTAGAGACTTCTACCAACCTTTTAAATCTCAAATAACGCCCTACTCAGCCCCTACACTTCACCTTCGGGGAGCGGACGGAAAGCTGAATCTGAACAATGAAGAGTGCACCACAGTTCTAGCAGAGTATTTCAACAACCTTCTAAATTCAAGGGAACCCAACAAGAAACTGCATTTCGAACATCAGAATGTTACTGAGTCGGACTCTCTTCCCTCAACAAAGGAGGAGATCTAGAAAGCCATTTCAGATTTGAAAATCTAACAAAGCAGCGGGCGAGGATGGAATCATAGCAGAGGTCTACAAATACACTGATGAAGAGTCAATCCAAAGTATCCATGAAATCATATCTAATATCTGGGTGACAGAAGCGTTACCTAGTGACTGGACCTCACCTATCATCCACTCGTTACACAAAAAAGGCGACAAATCAGACCTCAACAAGTATAGAGAGATTTCCCTTGTACCGGGCGAGTTGGCCGTGCGCGTAGAGGCGCGCGGCTGTGAGCTTGCATCCGGAAGATAGTAGGTTCGAATCCCACTATCGGCAGCCCTGAAGATGGTTTTCCGTGGTTTCCCATTTTCACACCAGGCAAATGCTGGGGCTGTACCTTAATTCAGGCCACGGTCGCTTCCTTCCAACTCCTAGGCCTTTCCTATCCCATCGTCGCCATAAGACCTATCTGTGTCGGTGCGACGTAAAGCCCCTAGCAAAAAAATAAAAGATTTCCCTTGTATCAGTGACGTACAAGATACTCTCCAAAGTATTACTCTCAAGAGCAGAGGCTCAACTAGACTCCTGCATCAGAGAGTACCAGGCTGGGTTTCGCAAGTCAAGGTCATGCGCCGAACAAATCCTGAACCCCAAAACCATCATCACTTACGAAAACCTAAGCGCCTCACCCTACGTGGCAACATTTGTCGACTTTCAGAAGGCCTAAGATTCAGTAGATAGAGAGTCACTCTTCCAGGCACTTTCTGAACTGGGACTACAGTAGATAAGAAAACCTTGAATCTTGTGAAAGCAACTCTTACCAACATAACAGCCAAAATCAAATTCTGAGGGGAACTGTCCCAGAGCTTTGAGATCAGAACAGGTGTTAGACAAGAGGATGGCCTATCTCCAATCCTCTTTAACTGCCTTCTCGAAAAAGTCCTTCGGGAGTGGACGAAAATGTTAAAGGATGACTCTGAATTGAGAATAGGTTACAAGAAGGACAAGTCGGTCAACTGTTTAGCCTTCGCAGATAACCTTACATTCCAGGCATCCAGTGTGGAGAAAGCTATACATCAACTATTCTCTCTCGACCACAGAGCAGCTAAAGTAGGGCTGAAGATCGCCATTAACAAAACACAGCGTATCACCAACATCAGAGATGCACCCAAATCAATCCCACTGGGAGACAAAGCAGTACAAAGGAATAACTCCTTCAAATACCTAGGAGAATGGATAACCCCAAACATGAATGAAGATCAAGCCATGAACAGCAGATGCATCAAATTGGAAAGCGCCTACCACCTATGTAAGAGTATGTACAAATCCAAATTCCTCTCCCTAAACCTCAAAATCAGGCATTACACAACTGTAGTGAGAAGGCAAGTACAGAATCAGGCACAATAATGAACTGTACCAACTATTGGAGAGCATTACAACATCTATGAGGAAGAGGAGATTGAACTTCTATGGTCATGTCATGAGAATGGACAATCAGAGGCTCACATCCAGAATCGTCCACACCATCTCTAGAGGGAAAGCGACTAATGCCAAGTGGGCAAGACTTGTCAGGAAAGACCTTCAAGAATTGGACATTGCTCGCAGTGAAATCCATGACAGGAATAAGTGCAGAACGTTGATCAGAGCATCAAACTCTCTCCAGTCACTGACAGAAAAAACACTACGTCCGCGAGGAGGTACGAATTGGACTCAGGAGCGGAAAGAATGAAGGAGATAAGAACCACGTGGTCCATAGTAGGCCCAAATGGAACGTTAAAAAGTAAATTCTTCCAATTTTCTCCAAACCTGCGCGTTCGCGGGTGGAGGCGGTAAAATAACTCCCACGATAGGCTCGGCCTGTCATAAGAGGCGACTAAAAGGGCCCCAGGGGCTCTTAACTTTGGGGCGTGGATGGGCGACCAGGGGGCCCTTAGGTGAGTCCTGGCATAGCTTCCACTTACTTGTGCCAGGCTCCTCAATTTCATCTAACCTATCTTACCTCCCTTGGTCAACTCTTGTTTTTTCCGACCCGACGGTATTACAGCACACGAGCCCTAGGGAGTCTTTCATTTTCATGCCCTTCGTGGCCCTTGTCCTTCTTTGGCCCATGCCTTCATTTTTTGAACTGTCGGATCCCTTGAATTTTCCCCTCTGATTAATGTTAATAGAGGATGGATAACCAGCTGTACTTCCTCTTAAAACAATAATCACCACGACTACCTCCAGCCCTGTTTTAAGGCTGGATGACCTTCCTGACGCCAAGTTATATAGAGGTATGTAATCAATATCACGTGTTTCTGTGATGGTTAGTGGTGGTGATTATTGTTTTACGAGGAAGTATAACTAGGTAACCATCCTCTATATAACAGTAATGAGAGAGAAAAAATGGAAGGCATCCGACACTTCGAATAATGAAGGTATCGGCCAAAGAAAGAGAAGGGCACGAAGGGCGTGAAAATGAAAGACTCCCTAGGCCTCCATACGTAATACCGTCGGATCAGAAAAAACAGTTGACCAAGAGAGGTCGGATAGGAGGGATGAAAGTGAGGAGACTGACGCAAGCAAGTAGAAGCAGTGCCAGAACTGAGCTAAGCACCCTGTGGTCGCCAACCCACGCTGCAAAGTTATGAGCCCTGGCCCCCCTTTTAGTCGCCCCTTACGACAGGCAGGTGATACGGTGGGTGTTATTCTACCGCCACCAGCCATAGGGAGGTGGTGGTTGGTACTGTGTGTGTTGTGTTGTGTTGTGTTGTGTTGTGTTGTGTTGTGTTGTGTTGTGTTGTGTTGTGTTGTGTTGTGTTGTGTTGTGTTGTGTTGTGTTGTGTTGTGTTTTCTCAATATGAAGATGAGAGTGTTGAGATGAACACAAATACCCAGTCCCAGAGCGAGAGGAATTAATCAGATGCGATCAAAATTTCTTGACCCAATGTAACCCTGGACCCTCTGAACCGACGGCCTCAATGCTAACCATTCAGCCAAGGTGTCCGACAAATAAATACAGACACAACAAACATGCAAATATGTATACACACTGTTTATTACGGAAGCCAATTTTCTACTTCGTAGAGTGACGTGTATCTAACGAGTTTTGCTAATTTTAATACTAGAATAATTTGAAATACATTTTACATTGAATTTTTCCCGATTTTTTAAATGTATGTACCGCCTCTTAAGTATTAAGTCATTTACGAGAGTCACAATAAGCGATATTTTGACGGAATACTCTGTTGATACAGTGGAGCTGCCTCTCATAATTTAACATAATCCCGTATTGGAGTTCATCATGGTCGTGGACCATTGCTGCCAACAAATCGATACTGTGTCAGAGCTTTCCCTTGTCCCATCCTCTCTTGTACAAACACGATAACTGTAATGCGAGGTAATTCAGTGACTAATACAATCTCGTCAAAAATGACGATTGATTCTTATATTCAATTGTATAATGGCATTGATTTCCGGATAGGAAGGGAGGTTTGTTTAGTGTTGCCAAGTAAAATGTAAGGGAATAACTTAGGCTCTAAAAGTGATGGAGCCCCCAATTATTTCGAGGGAAGTGGTCAGTAATTCAAGCAGTGTAAATGCGCTAGTTGGATGTAAATAATAATTGATAAATGATGGTAATTGACAAGAATAAACTTAAGAAAAGGGTTAAGAGAAGAAACATAAGTCGTGGAAATATCAAGTGCTTGGAGAGGAAATACATTACAATCGTACACTGAGGTAGGAAGCCAGTGTCATTAGTCGCTGCTATCTAATGTCTATTTCAGTAAGGATCGTGTCAATATATTTATATTATTCACATTTCAGGCGTTTCTCCCTAACTAGGAACTGGCATCTTCAATGAAGTAGGTACAGGACGAAAGAGAAATTATACAACATGGCCGGAAAAGTATTATATCGAAATAGAATGCATATACTTTCTTACTTAACTGTGTAAGTACAATGAAAACAACTTTGACACCTGGCGAGATGCATAGAGCCCAAAAGCAGGTTTCGGCGTTCAGTTCTGTGTAACTGTCTCCGATCATAACCCGTCTGTAGACTAACCCCCCCCCCCCCAATTCTCTTAGGTACCGAGCTCGATAGCTGCAGTCACTTAAGTGCGGCCAGTATCCAGTATTCGGAAGATAGTAGGTTCGAACCCCACTGTCGGCAGCCCTGAAAATGGTTTTCCGTGGTTTCCCATTTTCACACCAGGGAAATGCTGGGGCTGTACCTTAATTAAGGCCACGGCCGCTTCCTTCCCACTCCTAGCCCTTTCCTGTCCCATCGTCGCCGTTAGACCTATCTGTGGCGGTGCGACGTAAAGCAACTAGCAAAAAAAAATTCTCTTAGGTCTTCCTGTTGTTCTCTTTCCCAGCGGATCTCACGGCACGGCTTGTTCGGTGATGTTGTCGTCACATCTCCAACCCACGGCCATTTCTTTCCATCGGTAACAACAGATATGATCTTCCACTAAGTTTCTTCCTTGACACTATGTCTGGCCAGGGAATGCCTAGTATATTAACGAGTGTATGGACGTCTCTTGTCAGGTGCTTTGTCACCTTCCACGTTTCACGGACATATTGGACAGGTTTACATTGCTATTAAAGATCCGCAGTTTGGAGTTCTGTTGACCTCCATTTGGGAGGAAATATCACGAACGTATCCTTGGTGGTGACATCCTCATCTGAGCCTCCATAACTAGTATAATACATCCGAGATAGCGAAAACTATCCACACTATCTGTGGTCCGTCCAGCGACCTGCAATGGTTCATTATTACGATTCCTCAAAAGCGTATCATTCGTCTCGTTGGTGTTAACCTCAATCCCAAATCTCTGTGCATCATCCCTTAGATTTAGTTTACTTATCCTTACTCTTGCGAGCCAATGAAAAACGAACGTTTCCCTTTGCGGAAAGCTAATGATCATTAACATGTATTTCAATAAATTAAACTCAATGTTATATCTAGGCGAACTGCAACTCCACGTCAGAGAAACTTAACTTGTAGCCGTAGCATCTTTCGCGACGAAGGCCGACGATAACGACTAATGTGACGTCACTGGCGGTACACCGAGGCCAACGAAAGAGACAGGCCGCGGCCCGCTAAAGTCACGTGACAAGACCAGTCCCAGGAATGGCAGAGCGAAGCCGGTTATTACATGTGTTCTTGCGGTGTTATTGCTAGTTTGTTGTGGATTATGGAAGGAAATAACGGAGATTTTGTGTTTATTTGAATATGTTGGTGTTGTGCAACAGTTCCGTACATTCATAGTGTTGTGTGCGGAAGTGTAAGTAAGTATTCATTTACAAAAATGTGTATATAACCTCAACGTTCATCACTTCATTCAGCAATGTTGGGCTGCAATACACAAGTTGGATAAGTTACAACTCCAGTGCTGAGGATTTAGAGGTAATACATTTATTTCCTATTTAATTACAGATATATGAAAATGCCTCGTCGCTGTAGTGTCTTCGGCTGTCGGTCTAATTATGACACTGAAACTGAAAAAACATCGACTTTTTCCTTACCGACGGATGCAAGTCGCCGTAAGCTATGGCTTCGTTACATTCCGACAGATTTTTCTAAACTGAAAAACCCAATAGTATGCATAAAACATTTTGATGAGTCGTGCATAATTCGAGTGGACAGGGTTACAGTTAAGGGAGAGCTGAGAGAGTTTCCAAGAATAATTCCGAAACTGACTGAAAATGCTGTGCCAACTATTTTTCCAAATACACCTTCATATTGTTCGAAGTCCACTCCCAAAGTAAGACGTCTTGCTGATGTGGAAGAGGATAATCTTCGAACAGCTATTCAGGATAGTATCGAATCCAATAAAATTTACCTGGCAGAGGACTCACTGAAGTGTCTGAACGATATTAGTTTATTTCTAGAAACCAAGCAAGTTTATTCCAATAAGTGGACTGTAATTAAACATGAGGAGAAATTATTTATTTGTCTCCTGGGAGTTGATAGGGGAATGCCATGTGTTACTTCCTTTATCACTATACTGGAAGATTTGACATTCAGTGTAAATATAAAATCCGGTAATGACTTCAGTGTAAATACTTCCTTCAAAAACATTAAGATATTGAACTCTATTAACGCTCTAGAAAATATTATGTCACAGGTGGAAAAGGGAGAAGTAGTGCCTAATATTAGGGATAAGGTTGACTGCGCTATTCAACTTTTGCAAACTATTCCCAATTATGATGAAAACGAACAGTTAAAATTTATAGTAGAACAACTTAATGTGTCGCAGACCTCAAAAAACAACAGACAATATGGTAACAGAACTATGATAGTAGCATCTTGTTTATATATTTATTCAGTCTCCGCATACAATGCTCTTCGAAAATGTGATTTAATGTTTTTACCACATCCTCGTACCTTATAGAAACTTATTTGTAATTATCAGCTAGTGAACTCTACACTACAAAGCAGTTCCTACTTGGAAAACAGGGTTAAGCATTTAAAAGAACATGAGCTCTTAGTTTCTCTGTTGATGGACGAGATATATATACAGCCGCAGTTGTCATTTAAGGGTGGTGAGATATATGGAAGTAGCGATTTTGATGCACAAGCATGTGCAAAAACTGCTCAAGTGTTCATGGTATCATCTCTTTTGTCTAAGTATGTTGATGTGGTGGCTATAATTCCAGTTGCAAATATGACAAGTGAACAGCTGAAATCATTAACTTCTAATGTTTTGTGCATGGTGGAGAGAGTTGGTTTCAAAGTTGTTAGTCTCATAGCAGACAACAACAGTGTGAATAGGAAATCATTTGAACTTTTCACTCCTAACAAAATTCTTCAACCCTGTATTGAGCATCCCTTGGATTCCTCCAGGAAACTGTTTTTTATGTTTGACACTGTACACATTTTGAAATGTATTAGGAACAACTGGGAAACAAAGCGTAATGTCAACAAGACTATGCATTTTCCTGATGTGAATAATCATTCAGTAATATTGTCAGCACAGTACAGACATTTGGAACTGGTATTTGAGAAAGAAAAAGACTCTTTGGTTAAATATGGGCACACGCTTTCAACTAAAGTTTTGTACCCAACATCTATTCAGAAGCAAAATGTGAAATTAGCATTAAAAATTTTTAATGATAATAACATAGTAGCCTTGAAGCATGCCACGAAAGACCTACCTGAAGTTTCTGAAGAGATAAACCAAACTGTCATCTTTCTACAAATTATTGTGAACTGGTGGAAGATCGTTAATGTTAAAAGTGCATTTGAAGGGAAGAGATTCAATGATCCCTTTAGGGAAGCAATTAGAAAAGTAACAGATGAGCAGGTTCAGTTCTTAAGTGGCATGTGTCAGTGGCTGAAAATTTGGAGGGCCTCAGTTCGTTCGAGTGATGCTTTAACATCACAGACCTTTCAGTCCTTGATTGTAACAACTGAATCTTTTCTTCAGATCATTCCATATTTGTTCGACAAATATAGGGTGGATTATATCTTGTTGGGTAAATTTCAAAGTGACAGCCTAGAAGGTCGTTTTGGATCCTACAGACAACTAAGTGGTGCCAATTACTACATTAGTTACATTCAGGTTCTAGAAAATGAAAGGAAACTAAGGTTCAAAAATGATGTACTGTTTGCAGCTCAGAATGGTAATATAAGCTTAAAAACCTTGATCCCTGTTAAAGAGAAGCAAGATTGTAACATTGATTTACAACTATTTTCTGAAATTCTGGATGTACCATTCGAAATGGATGTTATTCCTTGTAATACTTTGCCCATACTGACCTATATAGGAGGGTATGCAGCTAGAAAGATTTTACAAAAGTCTAAATGTGATATATGTAGTGTATGGCTTCAGTTAAGTAAGGAAGTTGAGGTAGATCCATCATATGATTTTGTTAAGGAGCTGGATAGGGGTAAACTCACTTTGCCATCTGAGGTAGTTGTATTTACAGTTGGATTGGTGTGGCATACAGTCTCTCTACTTGTAAAAGATTTCATTCAGCATTTTATGTCATGTGGGAAACAACTCTTTGTTGCTCAAAAGATAAGTTTGTCAAAATTAGAGAAATCAGACATACATAATGCTGAATGTAAGTGTTCTCTTAACAACACACTGTTAAACAAACTTGAAAGTGTATCTCTCTGTACAAACAAAATTCTACTCAATAATTTTGAGAAAAAGTCAAATAATAAACCATGTTGTTCCAAGGTGACTTCGAGGAAGATAGAAAAACTTAAGAATTAAGTATGATGTTGAAACCAGATATGGAGTGAAATTTAAGACTTGTAAATACCTTACTATAGGCCTACCTCTGATCCTGCATTCAATGAGATATTCCTTACAAGAATGCTGTTATAAATATAGGTCTTATTGTACATTAACCACTTTCATTAGCAATATTTGATTTATATGACTGTGTATTTTTTACTGCAGTATGATTTTTAGTTTTTGTCATCCAAGCCTAGTAAGAGACACTATGTTTCATTTACTTTCTAATTGAATAGGGTGGTTCCAAGATAACTTTAAGGAAGTAGCAAAATTTAAATATGTTGCTGAAGCCAGGCATGGCATGGAACAAATGTAAGACTTGTAAATAGCTTACAATAGGCCTATCTTTCACCCTGGATTCAATAAGATATTCCCTACATGAATGTTATTGTAAATATAGGCCTAATTGTACATTAACCACTTTCATTAGCAATATTTGATTTCTATGACTGTGTATTTTTTTACTGCAGTATGATTTTTATTTTTTGTTATTCAAGGCTAGTAAGAGACACTA
Organism: Anabrus simplex; assembly: GCF_040414725.1. NCBI lineage: Eukaryota > Metazoa > Arthropoda > Insecta > Orthoptera > Tettigoniidae > Anabrus > Anabrus simplex. The sequence continues at coordinate 158,163,622 of NC_090273.1, read as the reverse complement.
TGTTTCATTTAACTTCTGATTGAATAGGGTGGTTCCAAGGTAATTTTCAGGAAGGGAGCATAATTTAATTATTAAATATGTTGCTGAAGTCAGGCATGGCGTGGAACAAATGTAAGACTTGTAAATAGCTTACAATAGGCCTACCTTTCACCCTGGATTCAATAAGATATTCCCTACATGAATGTTATTGTAAATATAGGCCTAATTGCACATTAACCAGTTTCATTAGCAATATTTGATTTCTATGACTGTGTATTTTTTTACTGCAGTATGATTTTTAGTTTTTGTCATCCAAGTCTAGTAAGAGACACTATGTTTCATTTACTTTCTAATTGAATAGGGTGGTTCCAAGATAACTTTCAGGAATTGAGTATAATTTAAGTATTAAATATGTTGCTGAAGCCAGGCATGGCGTGGAACAAATGTAAGACTTGCAAATAGCTTACGATAGGCCTACCTTTCACCCTGGATTCAATAAGATATTCCTTACATGAATGTTATTTTTAGTTTTTGTTCCACCAGGTATAGTAAGAGACACTATGTTTCATTTGATCTGTAGTTCAATAGTGTTCTTTTAGTAGGTTAAAATGCGCTGAAATGTATTTTATTTACCGCGCTACGATAGTCTCTCGCGTGAGCTTGGGGATGCATTCTCTACAGTAAGACCGGCCGAGTCACGTGACATTCAGTGTATGACGTGCGCGCCGCGGCCTGTCTTTCTCGTCGGCCTCGCGGTACACTTTCTATTTCAACACACTCTATTTATACAAATCCACAGCCGCAGCACCTTTGGCGACCAAGGCCTACGGTAACCACTAATGTGACGTCACTGCCGGTACACTTTCTATTTCAACACACTCTATTTATACAAATCCACAGCCGCAGCACCTTTGGCGATCAAGGCCTACGGTAACGACTAATGTGACGTCACTGGCGGTACACTTTCTATTTCAACACACTCTATTTATACAAATCCACAGCCGCAGCACCTTTGGCGACCAAGGCCTACGGTAACCACTAATGTGACGTCACTGGCGGTACACTTTCTATTTCAACACACTCTATTTATACAAATCCACAGCCGCAGCACCTTTGGCGACCAAGGCCTACGGTAACCACTAATGTGACGTCACTGGCGGTACACTTTCTATTTCAACACACTCTATTTATACAAATCCACAGCCGCAGCACCTTTGGCGACCAAGGCCTACGGTAACCACTAATGTGACGTCACTGGCGGTACACTTTCTATTTCAACACACTCTATTTATACAAATCCACAGCCGCAGCACCTTTGGTGATCAAGGCCTACGGTAACGACTAATGTGACGTCACTGGCGGTACACTTTCTATTTCAACACACTCTATTTATACAAATCCACAACCGCAGCACCTTTGGTGATCAAGGCCTACGGTAACCACTAATGTGACGTCACTGGCGGTACACTTTCTATTTCAACACACTCTATTTATACAAATCCACAGCCGCAGCATCTTTGGCGACCAAGGCCTACGGTAACCACTAATGTGACGTCACTGGCGGTACACTTTCTATTTCAACACACTCTATTTATACAAATCCACAGCCGCAGCACCTTTGGTGATCAAGGCCTACAGTAACGACTAATGTGACGTCACTGGCGGTACACTTTCTATTTCAACACACTCTATTTATACAAATCCACAGCCGCAGCACCTTTGGCGACCAAGGCCTACGGTAACCACTAATGTGACGTCACTGGCGGTACACTTTCTATTTCAACACACTCTATTTATACAAATCCACAGCCGCAGCACCTTTGGCGACCAAGGCCTACGGTAACCACTAATGTGACGTCACTGGCGGTACACTTTCTATTTCAACACACTCTATTTATACAAATCCACAGCCGCAGCACCTTTGGTGATCAAGGCCTACGGTAACGACTAATGTGACGTCACTGGCGGTACACTTTCTATTTCAACACACTCTATTTATACAAATCCACAACCGCAGCACCTTTGGTGATCAAGGCCTACGGTAACCACTAATGTGACGTCACTGGCGGTACACTTTCTATTTCAACACACTCTATTTATACAAATCCACAGCCGCAGCATCTTTGGCGACCAAGGCCTACGGTAACCACTAATGTGACGTCACTGGCGGTACACTTTCTATTTCAACACACTCTATTTATACAAATCCACAGCCGCAGCACCTTTGGTGATCAAGGCCTACAGTAACGACTAATGTGACGTCACTGGCGGTACACTTTCTATTTCAACACACTCTATTTATACAAATCCACAGCCGCAGCACCTTTGGCGACCAAGGCCTACGGTAACCACTAATGTGACGTCACTGGCGGTACACTTTCTATTTCAACACACTCTATTTATACAAATCCACAGCCGCAGCACCTTTGGCGACCAAGGCCTACGGTAACCACTAATGTGACGTCACTGGCGGTACACTTTCTATTTCAACACACTCTATTTATACAAATCCACAGCCGCAGCACCTTTGGCGACCAAGGCCTACGGTAACCACTAATGTGACGTCACTGGCGGTACACTTTCTATTTCAACACACTCTATTTATACAAATCCACAGCCGCAGCACCTTTGGTGATCAAGGCCTACAGTAACGACTAATGTGACGTCACTGGCGGTACACTTTCTATTTCAACACACTCTATTTATACAAATCCACAACCGCAGCACCTTTGGTGATCAAGGCCTACGGTAACCACTAATGTGACGTCACTGGCGGTACACTTTCTATTTCAACACACTCTATTTATACAAATCCACAGCCGCAGCACCTTTGGCGACCAAGGCCTACGGTAACCACTAATGTGACGTCACTGGCGGTACACTTTCTATTTCAACACACTCTATTTATACAAATCCACAGCCGCAGCACCTTTGGTGATCAAGGCCTACAGTAACGACTAATGTGACGTCACTGGCGGTACACTTTCTATTTCAACACACTCTATTTATACAAATCCACAACCGCAGCACCTTTGGTGATCAAGGCCTACGGTAACCACTAATGTGACGTCACTGGCGGTACACTTTCTATTTCAACACACTCTATTTATACAAATCCACAGCCGCAGCACCTTTGGTGATCAAGGCCTAAGGTAACGACTAATGTGACGTCACTGGCGGTACACTTTCTATTTCAACACACTCTGTTTATACAAATCCACAGCCGCAGCACCTTTGGTGATCAAGGCCTAAGGTAACGACTAATGTGACGTCACTTCCATCACATATTTTGTCACGTTACGTTACACTTATTTTCGGATGAACCCCAGCCATAAGACATACTCATATTAAAATGAAGTAATGAGAAACGTTATGTCTATCAATAAATCCGATCAGAAGGCTAATTTACATGTTCCAAATATCGTCCATCCAACAGCAAACGTTTTCCTTGGTTACTCTGTAAATTGTTAAATTGTGTCGCATGAGACTGAATGCAATGCACGTCAGTATGACGAGGCACTGACACGCTCCTCACAGCCGGGCTGAGAAAGTACAAGTAATCTCTTCTCTTTGAGTTGCTGAAGCTGTAATGATTCCCTAGCGCCAGCCCAGAATACATGATACACCTGCACACCTGCTCTCCTCATATTGTCTTCAGCAATACGTAGCGATGTTTCCTCGATTATTTCTGAAGCTACTCCAGCACTAACCCTGTATACTTGTCTGTGCCTGATCGGTTTCTTCCTCGTCGATTTCGACACTAAAACAGAACTCATCTCCTTTGAGAACAACTGAACGGTGCGCGAACATTTACTCGACTAATCTCACTAGGACAGAACAAGGAAGGTCTCGTACGGCTCGCCTTTCAGTGTTCACTGTTACTGACTGTTTAAATGTTGACATACTACTTCTCCAGCCATACCGTGCTCTGAATGAGCGAGGTCAAGACGTGTGTATAGTGTAATTTCATTCTGGTAATATAGTTTGGATTATATTGTATGTTCTAATGATTTAAATGACCACTGTTGCAATTTTTACTTATGTCTGTGTCAAATGATATCTCGCCACAGGGGGTTGACATCAGGAAACGCACCGGGTCGCAAAACAGTACCACATCAATATGTCCAACACGAGACGACGTGGGAAAAGCGCTAGAAGGAGAATAAGAACAAATTAGTTGTCTTCTTTACGTCGCGCCGATACAAGTAGGTCTTGTGGTGACTATGGGATAGAGAATGGGAAGGAAGCAGCCATGGCCCTAATGAAGATACAGCCGAGCTGAGTGGCTCAGAGGTTGAGGCGATGGCCTTCTGACTCCAAATTGGCTCAGTCAGGTGCTCGGCCTCGTATCGGTAGATTTACTGGCATGTAAAAAAAGTCGTGGGGCGCCTCGACGTGTCCGAAAACCATAAAAGTAGTCAGTGGGACGTAAAGACAATAACCTTATTATTATTATTATTATTATTATTATTATTATTATTATTATTATTATTATTATTATTATTATTATTATTATTATTATAAAATGGAAGATCATCTTCAGTTTCCCAACAGTGGGGTTCTAACGGATTATCTTCCCAATTCAAGCCGATAACTGCGTGATCCAAATCACGAAATCACGGAGCTACTTGCTCGGGCTTATTATTTTTTCTTTCTTTCTTTCTTTCTTTCTTTCTTTCTTAATCTGTTTACCCTCCAGGGTCGGTTTTTCCCTCGGACTCAGCGAGGGATCCCACCTCTACCGCCTCAAGGGCAGTGTCCTGGAGCGTGAGACTTCAGACCTATAGATTCATCTGGGTAGGAGGACCAGTACCTTGCCCAAGGGGCCTCACCTGCTATGCTGACCAGGGGCGTTGTGGGTGATGGAAAGATTGGAAGGAATATACAAGGAAGAGGGAAGGAAGTGGCCTAGGCCTTAAGTTAGGTACCATCCCGGCATTTGCCTGGAGGAGAAGTGGGAAATCACGGAAAAAACACTTCCAGGGTGGGTTAGGTGGGAATCGAACCCACCTCTACTCAGTTTGCCTTCCGAGGCTGAGTGGACCACATCCAGCGCTCGTACCACTTTTCGAATTTCGTGGCAGAGCCGGGAATCGAACCCGGGCCTCGAGGGGTGGCAACTAATCACGCTAATCACTACACCACAGAGGCGAACTATTTTTATTCTTATTTTATTTTTAATGTTACTGTTCTTTCTGTGCAAGAGGGCAGTAATGAAATATCGTGTACAGTAGCCGAGTGGTACAAGTGTAGGGCTACCTCCTTCGCTTTTCTTGACCGCACAATTATTTAACTTTGCTCCTTCGCCATGAAAAATTCAGACTAGTTCTAACATTGCATAGCATTATTATATTTTACTCTTCACGGCAGTCGAGAATGCTTGGTCGGATGTAGTAAATCATAAGATAATTTTACATTTGTATATGAACGCAGGAATGGCTTCATAATTCGTCCCTTCCCCAGTCCACAACTGAGTACACGCTATCGGAAAACTGTCTGTCCCCAAGATACGACGTCGAGAGACGTCACCTGTTCCAAATGAGGGCGCTCGTATTCTTACGAACTATATTGGCACTCCGAGGAGATAGCAATGCTCCGAACCTCATCAGCACTTCTCTTGGCGCAGTCATCACTACTAACTTTAAGTGAATCTAAATGTACATTTGAAAGCTATAACTTCAGATAGAATCATTCACAATGTGAGAGTTCTTACTATCTTGTCACTCGAGTAGGAAGGATCGATGCAGAGATTCTTGAACTGTTCCTCAGTAGCGAGGCGCGAATGTAGTGACGGGGTGTTCCAAACTATCTGGATAGTAGTTCGTACCAAAATGTTTCCATTCTGCATCCTTAAGGGGTGCGGCGGGCCTCCCAGAGGGTGGCATCCCCTCTCAGGCCAGGAGACGTGTGGCGGTGGTTTGAGGTATGAGAGAAGGCCGGCCGTGGTCTGTAAAGGAACTGTCCCGTCATTAGCCTCGATGAGGAGACTGGAAAACCACGGAGAAATATTCTCTGGACATCTCACCGCCTCCCGAATGCAGATTTCTAAATCCGTGGCCGCTATTAGTCTGCTCGCTGATAACAGTTACATGAAGATGAAGGTGAGATGAGTACGAAGCCTTCTTTCCCGTCATCAGACGCTGTTAAAATGCAAGTCTTGTGATTTGGCTCCACCTGGGTGAGATGTTCCCTCCTCACCAATACCTACAGTCAGAACTCCTCTAGCGAAGTCAATGTGCTATGATGGAGAATGTTGCCGAATGAACAAGCGATGTGTTCACCATGCTCTTGTATTTGGCGGTATGAATGCTGAGGGATTTAGCCTACGGGTTTCAAATATCCACTGACTTCAGTAAGAATCGATCTTAAACACAAAGGCAATATAACCAGACATGCATCTGTTTTCAATTGCAATGAGATAAAAATGGAAGAATCCGACTTTCGAAAAATGAAGGTATCGGCCAAAGATAGACAGGGGCCAGGAATGGCGTGGAAATGAAAAAGTCCCTAGGCGTCGTGACCTAATACCGTCGGGGTAGGAAAAGAACAGGAGTTGATCAAGCGAGGTCGGATAGGATAGATGAAACACTAGCTCTGATTGTCTAATATGATAAGAGTTGTTAAAATTCGATGAGATCTAGTTTTACTCACCAGCACAGTGTTTACGTGCTTCAGGTATACAGATTGTGTTAAACAAAGTCCTGTACTCACAGTAACATTCGCCGTAAGTTGTGCAAAAAATGAACTCGAGGCAGCCAAACTTTAATTTGCATCCCACTTCACGGAGGTTTATGTGAAAGGAAGACGAGCTAACGTCGACGGCAATTATAACAACACATTCGTCAAGTATGTACTAAAGTCTGCTAGTGAACAATTAAAACAAAATTTAATCTGCTAGTAATTTAGGATGAAGTTTTACAGCCATCCATGTAAATAAAACAGTGTTGTTTCCCTGTGTGATTGCACAGCACTTGAGTGATTAATTTTAAGTGGGAGCTACATCTTTTGCTAGACTGCACTTACTGAAATTAATGTTTTTGCAGTTCACCAAGTACAGACAGAAAGAATACAATAAAATAACGCTTAGATTCTCAGAAAGCTAATGATATTACCTGTACAAACCAACCTCATGGTGTTACAGTCCTGATGAGTTTTGACCAACCAAGCCGAAGACATCGATATTACGAGACGACGCATGGTCAGCGTGATGAATAATTTCGGCCATTATTGTTAGATTTCTAGACAGGACCACTGTCTTACCCTCAATAACTCTAAGGGTCATTAAAAAAGAAAGGATCCGGAGGCTACAAAATTAAAACCTGTACCGTTATTTCACCAGTGTTGAGGCACTTGTCCACTGTGACACAAGGCTACGTTGTGAACCAGTTCCGAACTTGCTGCTTGACGTCGGTGACCGGGGTAAATCGTTCACCTCTCAGAGCGTTCTTTATCTCATATTGGATGTTTTGGGTGGCGACGACCCAGCATACTTACACTGGAGGATTGGCCTTTATGATTCGGGTTCGAAGTGCTGACACCAAGTCTCATCTCCATGGACCACTCGTGACAGGAACTTATCCCCTTCCTTGGCACAGCGCAGCAGATGTTCACGAGAGAGGTCCATTCGACATGCTTCTTGTGGTGATTGAAGACTGTGAGGCACCCATTGGGCGCACTTTTAGCGAAATTTCAATCTGTCGTTAACGATGGCGTGAACACTTCTGACGCTCACTCTGACCTCTGCGGCAGCGGCTGTTAAACTCGCCCGTCTTACATAACGAGGGCATCCACCTGCTGGACAATGGCATCCTCAATTCGATGTGGCGTTCCAGACCGTGCATCATCGGCCAACGACATCCGTCTTTCCCTGAATCGCTGTACCACGCCTTGACTCTTGCAACGGACATGCAGTGTTCTCCGAACACTTGTGCCATTCATTGATGAATTTTCATTCCCCTCACTCCTTCTGGTGTCAGGAAACGCTCTACACCCCTTGAAGCCTCCATTTCACTGTGTACAGTGCGCGTGCTCGCTCTGTCCCTCCAGCGACCTCAGCGCCCTTATAGGGACCGCAATTGCATTACGATCATTTCAGCGGTTTTCATTCTATAGCCTCCGGCTCGTTTGTTTTTGAATGACCCTCATGTATAATATAATGTATGATCAATAATTAATGCATGTTAAATTCATTATCAAATATTTACGTTTACACACATAAATATGTAATTATATAAATATATTAATTTGGTTAGATATAAGAGGAGGCCGTCTGGTTTTAGTCTCTCCAGGAGAATAAATCGTTAATCATCAATCATTCAATTAATTGTGTCCGGCTCCATGGCTAAATGGTTAGCGTGCTGGCCTTTGGTCACAGGGGTCCCGGGTTCGATTCCCGGTAGGGTCAGGAATTTTAACCATCATTGGTTAATTTCGCTGGCACGGGGGCTGGGTGTATGTGTCGTCTTCATCATCATTTCATCCTCATCCTGACGCGCAGGTCGCCGTCGGGCGTCAAATCAAAAGACCTGCACCTGGCGAGCCGAACATGTCCTCGGACACTCCCGACACTAAAAGCCATACGCCATTTCATTTCATTCAATTAATTGTACTCACGTATCCTTAGCTGATCTTGAACAAGCCTTCGGATCCCGGCTAAGAAACCCTGACCTGGTCGAGAATCGAATCCACAGCCTTCACAGTAAGAAACAGACCAACTGCCTTGATCCACGGGACCGGGCAAAAAGGTGTAATACTTGCATGTTATTAATTATCTTTAGTTAAATGGTATTCACACTGTAAATACTACAGTTCATTACATCTTTACATGTATGTATGTATGTATGTATGTATGTATGTATGTATGTATGTATGTATGTATGTATGTATGTATGTATGTATGTATGTATGTATGTTCAGTCCGTCAGCGATGCCGCTGGTGGGATCCTCAACAGCTCTGCCGTCAGCTGTCATAGATGGCCTAGACATCACTGAAGAGGCGTACTAGGGAAATGAGGAGTGAGGTAGTTTTCCGTTGCTTTCCTCACCGAGGCAGAGTTGCTATTAAATACCAGTCTGCCAAGCCCACTGAAATGCGTACACCAACCGACCCTATGAGCAACATTTTTACACCATTTATAGCAGGGACTGGCTGCATAAGGATTGGCATTACTAGCATCGCTCATACCTCAGACACTTTCATATTGTCAAAGCCAAGGATAAGACAGAGACAGATCAATGAAAGTAACAAAATTGCTCTAGCCTATACCAGAAGATATAGTGCTGCGTAAACACTAGGTCCTGCCAGCAAAGGGATACATCTTTACATGAATTTTATTATTCCTGTCCTCGGCATCGACACTTTGTATGGTTTCATTCTAGTTTTACAGTAGATTGCCCTTCTCTATGTACAGGGATGTATTCACTATTACATGTGTATGTGCTGGTTTGTAGTGTGATGTGTTGTGTGTAAGTGAAAATGAGCATTAAAATACATCCAAGCACCCAGTCTCCGAGCTAAAGGAAATAACTATAGTACTTTTAGATAGAGTAGCACTGTCTTCTGAATGTCCTTTCCCAGTTGACAGGCTAATTCCAATCTTCTCACCCGGTCTTCTATGACATATTATTATTATTATTATTATTATTATTATTATTATTATTATTATTATTATTATTATTATTATATTATTATTATTATTATTATTATTACGAACAAAACACTATCTCTTCTACCGCTCTAGTTTATTTTAGGATGACCCAATAAATGCACACACCCACACAATTATATTCAACCATGAATGACTAGACTGCACTACTTGCTGGCTCTTGACAGCGGGTAGCAGGTCTAACGGGACTCGCCTTACTTTCAGTTGCGCACACAAGTTCAGCAGCTGCGTGCAGACAGATAGGTTTGAACTCAGGGCTTTTGCCCCCACAACACACGATGACTGTTCCTTGGCTCGATCCCAGACACAGTGCAATAATTCACACAGTCAAATACAGTGAGCTACTTAATACTGACAACCAAACAGCAACAGTTCAACAGTGCTACAGTATTCCGCACTGCTCCAATTCTACTCACATCACTGTTCCGCACACAGACTCCAAGGCAGTACTCACAGTACGCGACGATACACTGACGGCAGCCAACAAACTCCAACACTCGCCCCAACTCTGACTGATTGTTCGCGACTACCCTCCGTTGATGATGAGTACCAGAATATTCGCAATGTGGCTAAAGACGGACCGGGCGAGTTGGCCGTGCGGTTAGGGGCGCGCGGCTGTGAGCTTGCATTCGGGAGATAGTGGGTTCTAATCACACTGTTGGCAGCCCTGAAGATGGTTTTCCGTGGTTTCCCATTTTCACACCAGGCAAATGCTGAGGCTGTACCTTAATTAAGGCCACGGCCGCTTCTTTCCCATTCTTAGGCCTTTCCTGTCCCATCGTCGCCATAAGACCTATCTGTGTCGGTGCGACGTAAAGCCACTAGCTAAAGACGGAGCATTCTCACTGCACCTCCCAGTAACAGACGAAGATAACATTACACGGAAAGGCCGGCCTTTCCCTCCAGAGCGGCTGTGAGCTCCCCAGACGTCTGACTCACTAGTCCTTTCCAGGAAGTAGCCACAACTGGACTGGCACGTAATATTATTATTACTAGTATTATTAATATTATTTTTCCGCGATGAGTGGCGCCGACGGCTGAGGCGCTAGCCTTCTGATCACTAACTTGACAGGTTCGAACCTGGGTCAGTTCGGTGGTATTTGAAGCTGCTCAAATACGTCAGACTCGTGTCGGTAGATTTACTGGCACGTAAAAGAAATACGGGACAAAATTTCGAAACATCGGTGTCTCCGAAATCAGTCAAAAATAATTAGTGGGACATAAATCCCGTAATATTAAATTTATTGTTGTTGTTATTTTTTAATTCGTTTTACGCCGCACTGACATAGATAATAATGGTATTATCTTTAGGTTCCACTAACTACTTTTACGGCCTTAGGAGACGGCGAGGTGCCGCAATTTAGTCCCGCAGGAATTCTTTTATGTACCAGTAAATCTTGCGTCACGAGGCTGACTTATTTGAGCACCCTCGAATACCACCGGACTGAGCCAGGATCGAACCTGCCAAGTTGGGGTCAGAAGGCCAGCACCTCAGCCGTCTGAATCACTCAGCTAGGCAGACACGGATAGGTCTTATGATGACGATATTATTACTAATTTTATTAATGTTTGGGTGAAGACCCTTCGGTAACGAACTGTTGTGTTCCTTGTTGTTACAGGTGAGTTCTTCTACCACCAACATTCAACATTACAAGTATTCTGGATAAGTATTCTTCTTCACGTTGGTAAGTGCTCCGTTTATATTTTGACATGAGTATGTATTATTCCTGAAGTTCATCCGAAAATTCGTGTAACGAGACAAAATGTGTAACGGTAGTGATGTTGCGTTCATCCTTACCATACACCTTGGTCGCCAAACATGCTACCGCTGTGGATATCTGTAAACAGAGTGTGTTGAAATAGAAACTGTACCGTCAGTGACCTCACATTGGTGGTTACCGGAGGCCTTGGTCGCCATAGACCCTGCGACTACAAGTTAAGTTCCTTTGACCTCGAGTTGCAGTTCTCCTTGATAGAACATTGTTTGTCTCGTGTAATAAACTATTAAATAATTTTACAGTTAGATTAAGCGTGGTATATTTGTAACATTGGAAATGACGCAAGTAAATCGTTCGTTCGTTATCAATATTTGAGTTTTATATATTGAAAGACATATTCATGTTCAGTAGCGAAAAGTTTCTCTTATTATACATAAAGAACCGAACGTCAAAGAGAGTTGCTTTGGCGTATTATTAAGGTTATTACAGGATTATATTACATCTTAAGAATGTTATCAAAGAGACTAATGGGAAAGAGGGAACGTGACAGCGGATCGACATACTGCGGTAACCAGTTTACCTCTAAGGTTATTTATACAAAGCAATTACATGAAATAAAATACAACGTCGCTGGATGAAATTGTACTAGGGTTCTCGCTGTTTGATAATAACGTTTGCCAAATATTGGCAGTGGGTGAAGTAAGCTCCATTACAGTAATGTAATCTGGTTATACCCACACTAACAGAAAATCTTCTTTTTAATTATTGATGATATTAAGTGCTCCAAAAGAAGAGTACAGTGCTGTAGTTTGAATTACAAGTTCACTTTTATTCCTCCAATTGACGATTTAGTTGTCTTGAAGACGATGATATACGTTTAAACTATTGAGCAGTTTCAGCTTGTATGTGGGCGAATTTGTACGCTTATATACCGACACATGAAAAGTGTTAATAAATTCCAGCTTGAATGTAATGTTCTAGAGAAGATATGGCTGACCAACTTTCCAGATAATACCCTGAGTTAGGTTACAAGTGGGCAGGCCCGCGACAGCCCCGTGCTCCCAGGCCACCCAGCCAGCAGCGACGGCAAGTGATTGAGGTGTGTGGATGTCACTTTTAATGGTTTTTGAAATAATAGAACAAACGAAAACTATCTTTTTCTTCACCATTTAGCACGACAGCTGACATTTCTTTGATTTCACCTGCTTAGTTATTTCAAAAATCAAGTTCACAAAAGGAAACCATACAGTAATTTAATGTCATCGATTGCTTGATTTTTTTTTAGTTACTTAATGTCAGGGAAAATTGTTTGACCATAGTGAACGCGTAACCCTGCTTCCAACGCAGAGTGGTGGTGGTGTGTACTGTTGCAAACTGGACACTAACACTAGTCAGAGGGCAAAAGTGGAAGAGAGGCGACACTTCGAAAAGTGAAGGTATCGGCCAAAAAGAGAAAAGGCCGAAGGGCGTGAAAATGATTTTCCCTTCGCCTCGAAATCTCTAATACTTTCGGGGTATGAAAGGCAGGTCGGATAGGATGGATGAAAGTGAGGAGTCTGACACAAGTAAGTGGAATCAATATCGGGATTCACCTAAGGGCCCCGTGGTCGCCAACACTTGCTGCGTAATCGGGAGTCCGTGGTTCCCTGTTAGTCGCGTTTTACCGGCAGGCAGGAGATATCGTAGATATATTCTACCGCCCGCAACCAACAGGGGTGGAGAGGGCGAAGGGGACCAACTCCACAATAAGAAAGACGATATCTAAATCACTCAGTTTGTAGTATCGGCTAAAAAAGCAAGGTCAACAAAGAGTAGTGGGGGTCAGCTCTGGGCAGGGCTCCCTAGCCCCCAAACGATGAGTTCAAATGGCCTGGGATACAGGACGACATTTCGGTCAAGTAACTATAACGAAATCCTTCAAGGTGCCTTCATAGGAGAATGGCGGATTTTACTCCACCTCCCCGCACTGAGAGCATGCGTACTCTCTATGAAGCACAGTCTGTTACTTCCTCTACTACAAGTCTGAGGAGACGTCGCAGAAATTTGAAGTTCCGTGAAAATTCAATATAGTCCCAGAGACGTCGACCTTGGATCCGCGTGTGTAGAAAAGGATCTGTCGCTTCAAAAATCTACAGTATTACCTATTCAGTTCGCTGCTGGACGAATCGCAAAGATTTGTTTGGGATGATGAGGCAGTTCATTAACTAAATGTTCTTGAGGATGAGTTCGAATGAATCTCAGTAGTCCCATTTATAGGACACTGTATAAACTGAAGACATTAGTATAAGTGGCACTATAAATTTAAATGAGTAAAGGATACGGTTTGAAAATTTCAACTTGTTTAGCATTTATGATTAAAACACACGATGGACGGTACAGCATACTACCTTCTTTTCTCTAGTAAAAAAAAGACAAAGCTTCTTCCATTGATATTCGATGAATCCATGCTTTTTATGAATTTCAGACTTCACATGGCGCGAACAGTCATAGCGTGTTCCGCGTTTAAGTGAAAATTTACACTTCCATGAATCAAAAAGCACGTGCTTGGGTAAAATCTCCGGTTGACCTAGGCAGGAAATATACTGCTGAGTAATTCTGATTTGCTGCAGGTAGTGTTTGTGTACTCCACTCGGACTGCTCAGTAATGCTGCAGATAGTGTTTGTGTACTCCACTAGGACTGCTCAGTAATGCTGCAGATAGTGTTTGTGTACTCCACTAGGACTGCTCAGTAATGCTGCAGGTAGTGTTTGTGTACGTCCACTCGGACTGCTCAGTAATGCTGCACATAGTGTTTGTGTACTCCACTCGGACTGCTCAGTAATGCTGCACATAGTGTTTGTGTACTCCACTCGGACTGCTCAGTAATGCTGCAGATAGTGTTTGAGCACGTACACTAGGACTGCTCAGTAATGCTGCAGATAGTGTTTGTGTACTCCACTCGGACTGCTCAGTAATGCTGCAGATAGTGTTTGTGTACTCCACTCTGACTGCTCAGTAATGCTGCAGATAGTGTTTGTGTACTCCACTCGGACTGCTCAGTAATGCTGCAGATAGTGTTTGTGTACTCCACTCGGACTGCTCAGTAATGCTGCACATAGTGTTTGTGTACTCCACTCTGACTGCTCAGTAATGCTGCAGATAGTGTTTGTGTACTCCACTCTGACTGCTCAGTAATGCTGCACATAGTGTTTGTGTACTCCACTCGGACTGCTCAGTAATGCTGCACATAGTGTTTGTGTACTCCACTCTGACTGCTCAGTAATGCTGCACATAGTGTTTGTGTACTCCACTCGGACTGCTCAGTAATGCTGCAGATAGTGTTTGTGTACTCCACTCTGACTGCTCAGTAATGCTGCAGATAGTGTTTGTGTACTCCACTCTGACTGCTCAGTAATGCTGCACATAGTGTTTGTGTACTCCACTCGGACTGCTCAGTAATGCTGCAGATAGTGTTTGTGTACTCCACTCTGACTGCTCAGTAATGCTGCACATAGTGTTTGTGTACTCCACTCGGACTGCTCAGTAATGCTGCACATAGTGTTTGTGTACTCCACTCGGACTGCTCAGTAATGCTGCAGATAGTGTTTGTGTCCTCCACTCGGACTGCTCAGTAATGCTGCAGATAGTGTTTGTGTACTCCACTCGGACTGCTCAGTAATGCTGCAGGTAGTGTTTGTGTACTCCACTCGGACTGCTCAGTAATGCTGCAGATAGTGTTTGTGTACTCCACTCGGACTGCTCAGTAATGCTGCAGGTAGTGTTTGTGTACTCCACTAGGACTGCTCAGTAATGCTGCACATAGTGTTTGTGCACTCCACTAGGACTGCTCAGTAATGCTGCAGGTAGTGTTTGTGTACGTCCACTCGGACTGCTCAGTAATGCTGCAGATAGTGTTTGTGTACTCCACTCGGACTGCTCAGTAATGCTGCAGATAGTGTTTGTGTACGTCCACTAGGACTGCTCAGTAATGCTGCAGATAGTGTTTGTGTACTCCACTCTGACTGCTCAGTAATGCTGCAGATAGTGTTTGTGTACGTCCACTAGGACTGCTCAGTAATGCTGCAGATAGTGTTTGTGTACTCCACTCGGACTGCTCAGTAATGCTGCAGATAGTGTTTGTGTACTCCACTCGGACTGCTCAGTAATGCTGCAGATAGTGTTTGTGTACTCCACTAGGACTGCTCAGTAATGCTGCAGATAGTGTTTGTGTACTCCACTCTGACTGCTCAGTAATGCTGCAGATAGTGTTTGTGTACGTCCACTAGGACTGCTCAGTAATGCTGCAGATAGTGTTTGTGTACGTCCACTCGGACTGCTCAGTAATGCTGCAGATAGTGTTTGTGTACGTCCACTAGGACTGCTCAGTAATGCTGCAGATAGTGTTTGTGTACTCCACTCTGACTGCTCAGTAATGCTGCAGATAGTGTTTGTGTACGTCCACTAGGACTGCTCAGTAATGCTGCAGATAGTGTTTGTGTACTCCACTCGGACTGCTCAGTAATGCTGCAGATAGTGTTTGTGTACTCCACTCGGACTGCTCAGTAATGCTGCAGATAGTGTTTGTGTACTCCACTAGGACTGCTCAGTAATGCTGCAGATAGTGTTTGTGTACTCCACTCTGACTGCTCAGTAATGCTGCAGATAGTGTTTGTGTACTCCACTAGGACTGCTCAGTAATGCTGCAGATAGTGTTTGTGTATGTTCACTCGGACTGCTCAGTAATGCTGCAGGTAGTGTTTGTGTACTCCACTCGGACTGCTCAGTAATGCTGCAGATAGTGTTTGTGTACTTCACTCTGACTGCTCAGTAATGCTGCAGATAGTGTTTGTGTACTCCACTCGGACTGCTCAGTAATGCTGCAGATAGTGTTTGTGTACTCCACTCGGACTGCTCAGTAATGCTGCAGGTAGTGTTTGTGTACTCCACTCTGACTGCTCAGTAATGCTGCACATAGTGTTTGTGTACTCCACTCGGACTGCTCAGTAATGCTGCAGATAGTGTTTGTGTACTCCACTAGGACTGCTCAGTAATGCTGCACATAGTGTTTGTGTACGTCCACTCGGACTGCTCAGTAATGCTGCAGATAGTGTTTGTGTATGTTCACTCGGACTGCTCAGTAATGCTGCAGATAGTGTTTGTGTACGTCCACTCGGACTGCTCAGTAATGCTGCAGATAGTGTTTGTGTACTTCACTCTGACTGCTCAGTAATGCTGCAGATAGTGTTTGTGTACTCCACTCGGACTGCTCAGTAATGCTGCAGATAGTGTTTGTGTACTCCACTAGGACTGCTCAGTAATGCTGCAGGTAGTGTTTGTGTACTCCACTCCGACTGCTCAGTAATGCTGCACATAGTGTTTGTGTACTCCACTCGGACTGCTCAGTAATGCTGCAGATAGTGTTTGTGTACTCCACTAGGACTGCTCAGCAATGCTGCACATAGTGTTTGTGTACGTCCACTCGGACTGCTCAGTAATGCTGCAGATAGTGTTTGTGTATGTTCACTCGGACTGCTCAGTAATGCTGCAGATAGTGTTTGTGTACGTCCACTCGGACTGCTCAGTAATGCTGCAGATAGTGTTTGTGTACGTCCACTAGGACTGCTCAGTAATGCTGCAGATAGTGTTTGTGTACTCCACTCGGACTGCTCAGTAATGCTGCAGATAGTGTTTGTGTACGTCCACTCGGACTGCTCAGTAATGCTGCAGATAGTGTTTGTGTACTTCACTCTGACTGCTCAGTAATGCTGCAGATAGTGTTTGTGTACTTCACTCTGACTGCTCAGTAATGCTGCAGATAGTGTTTGTGTACTCCACTCGGACTGCTCAGTAATGCTGCAGATAGTGTTTGTGTACTCCACTCGGACTGCTCAGTAATGCTGCAGATAGTGTTTGTGTACGTCCACTCGGACTGCTCAGTAATGCTGCAGATAGTGTTTGTGTACTCCACTCTGACTGCTCAGTAATGCTGCACATAGTGTTTGTGTACTCCACTCGGACTGCTCAGTAATGCTGCACATAGTGTTTGTGTACTCCACTCTGACTGCTCAGTAATGCTGCACATAGTGTTTGTGTACGTCCACTAGGACTGCTCAGTAATGCTGCAGATAGTGTTTGTGTACTCCACTCGGACTGCTCAGTAATGCTGCACATAGTGTTTGTGTATGTTCACTAGGACTGCTCAGTAATGCTGCACATAGTGTTTGTGTACTCCACTAGGACTGCTCAGTAATGCTGCAGATAGTGTTTGTGTACTCCACTCTGACTGCTCAGTAATGCTGCAGATAGTGTTTGTGTACTCCACTCTGACTGCTCAGTAATGCTGCACATAGTGTTTGTGTACTCCACTCGGACTGCTCAGTAATGCTGCACATAGTGTTTGTGTACTCCACTCTGACTGCTCAGTAATGCTGCACATAGTGTTTGTGTACTCCACTCGGACTGCTCAGTAATGCTGCAGATAGTGTTTGTGTACTCCACTCTGACTGCTCAGTAATGCTGCAGATAGTGTTTGTGTACTCCACTCTGACTGCTCAGTAATGCTGCACATAGTGTTTGTGTACTCCACTCGGACTGCTCAGTAATGCTGCAGATAGTGTTTGTGTACTCCACTCTGACTGCTCAGTAATGCTGCACATAGTGTTTGTGTACTCCACTCGGACTGCTCAGTAATGCTGCAGATAGTGTTTGTGTACTCCACTCTGACTGCTCAGTAATGCTGCACATAGTGTTTGTGTACTCCACTCGGACTGCTCAGTAATGCTGCACATAGTGTTTGTGTACTCCACTCGGACTGCTCAGTAATGCTGCACATAGTGTTTGTGTACTCCACTCTGACTGCTCAGTAATGCTGCACATAGTGTTTGTGTACTCCACTCGGACTGCTCAGTAATGCTGCAGATAGTGTTTGTGTACTCCACTCTGACTGCTCAGTAATGCTGCAGGTAGTGTTTGTGTACTCCACTCTGACTGCTCAGTAATGCTGCAGATAGTGTTTGTGTACTCCACTCTGACTGCTCAGTAATGCTGCAGATAGTGTTTGTGTACTCCACTCTGACTGCTCAGTAATGCTGCAGATAGTGCTTGTGTACTCCACTAGGACTGCTCAGTAATGCTGCAGGTAGTGTTTGTGTACGTTCACTAGGACTGCTCAGTAATGCTGCAGGTAGTGTTTGTGTACTCCACTCTGACTGCTCAGTAATGCTGCAGATAGTGTTTGTGTACTCCACTCTGACTGCTCAGTAATGCTGCACATAGTGTTTGTGTACTCCACTCGGACTGCTCAGTAATGCTGCACATAGTGTTTGTGTACTCCACTCTGACTGCTCAGTAATGCTGCACATAGTGTTTGTGTACTCCACTCGGACTGCTCAGTAATGCTGCAGATAGTGTTTGTGTACTCCACTCTGACTGCTCAGTAATGCTGCAGATAGTGTTTGTGTACTCCACTCTGACTGCTCAGTAATGCTGCACATAGTGTTTGTGTACTCCACTCGGACTGCTCAGTAATGCTGCAGATAGTGTTTGTGTACTCCACTCTGACTGCTCAGTAATGCTGCACATAGTGTTTGTGTACTCCACTCGGACTGCTCAGTAATGCTGCACATAGTGTTTGTGTACTCCACTCGGACTGCTCAGTAATGCTGCAGATAGTGTTTGTGTACTCCACTCGGACTGCTCAGTAATGCTGCAGATAGTGTTTGTGTACTCCACTCGGACTGCTCAGTAATGCTGCAGGTAGTGTTTGTGTACTCCACTCGGACTGCTCAGTAATGCTGCAGATAGTGTTTGTGTACTCCACTCGGACTGCTCAGTAATGCTGCAGGTAGTGTTTGTGTACTCCACTAGGACTGCTCAGTAATGCTGCACATAGTGTTTGTGCACTCCACTAGGACTGCTCAGTAATGCTGCAGGTAGTGTTTGTGTACGTCCACTCGGACTGCTCAGTAATGCTGCAGATAGTGTTTGTGTACGTCCACTAGGACTGCTCAGTAATGCTGCAGATAGTGTTTGTGTACTCCACTCGGACTGCTCAGTAATGCTGCAGATAGTGTTTGTGTACTCCACTCGGACTGCTCAGTAATGCTGCAGATAGTGTTTGTGTACTCCACTCGGACTGCTCAGTAATGCTGCAGATAGTGTTTGTGTACTCCACTCGGACTGCTCAGTAATGCTGCAGATAGTGTTTGTGTACTCCACTCGGACTGCTCAGTAATGCTGCACATAGTGTTTGTGTACTCCACTCTGACTGCTCAGTAATGCTGCACATAGTGTTTGTGTACTCCACTCGGACTGCTCAGTAATGCTGCAGATAGTGTTTGTGTACTCCACTCTGACTGCTCAGTAATGCTGCAGATAGTGTTTGTGTACTCCACTCTGACTGCTCAGTAATGCTGCACATAGTGTTTGTGTACTCCACTCTGACTGCTCAGTAATGCTGCAGATAGTGTTTGTGTACTCCACTCTGACTGCTCAGTAATGCTGCAGATAGTGTTTGTGTACGTCCACTCGGACTGCTCAGTAATGCTGCACATAGTGTTTGTGTACGTCCACTCGGACTGCTCAGTAATGCTGCAGATAGTGTTTGTGTACGTCCACTAGGACTGCTCAGTAATG
The DNA here is from genome assembly GCF_040414725.1 of Anabrus simplex. NCBI lineage: Eukaryota > Metazoa > Arthropoda > Insecta > Orthoptera > Tettigoniidae > Anabrus > Anabrus simplex. The sequence goes on along the minus strand of NC_090273.1, from coordinate 158,143,646 downwards.
CTGCAGATAGTGTTTGTGTACTCCACTCTGACTGCTCAGTAATGCTGCAGATAGTGTTTGTGTACTCCACTCTGACTGCTCAGTAATGCTGCACATAGTGTTTGTGTACTCCACTCTGACTGCTCAGTAATGCTGCAGATAGTGTTTGTGTACGTCCACTAGGACTGCTCAGTAATGCTGCACATAGTGTTTGTGTACTCCACTCTGACTGCTCAGTAATGCTGCAGATAGTGTTTGTGTACTTCACTCTGACTGCTCAGTAATGCTGCAGATAGTGTTTGTGTACTCCACTCTGACTGCTCAGTAATGCTGCAGATAGTGTTTGTGTACTCCACTCTGACTGCTCAGTAATGCTGCAGATAGTGTTTGTGTACGTCCACTAGGACTGCTCAGTAATGCTGCACATAGTGTTTGTGTACTCCACTCTGACTGCTCAGTAATGCTGCACATAGTGTTTGTGTACGTCCACTAGGACTGCTCAGTAATGCTGCAGATAGTGTTTGTGTACTCCACTCGGACTGCTCAGTAATGCTGCACATAGTGTTTGTGTACTCCACTCTGACTGCTCAGTAATGCTGCACATAGTGTTTGTGTACTCCACTCTGACTGCTCAGTAATGCTGCACATAGTGTTTGTGTACTCCACTCTGACTGCTCAGTAATGCTGCACATAGTGTTTGTGTACTCCACTCGGACTGCTCAGTAATGCTGCAGATAGTGTTTGTGTACTCCACTCGGACTGCTCAGTAATGCTGCAGATAGTGTTTGTGTACTCCACTCGGACTGCTCAGTAATGCTGCAGATAGTGTTTGTGTACTCCACCAGGACTGCTCAGTAATGCTGCAGATAGTGTTTGTGTACTCTACTAGGACTGCTCAGTAATGCTGCAGATAGTGTTTGTGTACTCCACCAGGACTGCTCAGTAATGCTGCAGATAGTGTTTGTGTACTCTACTAGGACTGCTCAGTAATGCTGCAGATAGTGTTTGTGTACTCCACTAGGACTGCTCAGTAATGCTGCAGATAGTGTTTGTGTACTCCACCAGGACTGCTCAGTAATGCTGCAGATAGTGTTTGTGTACTCTACTAGGACTGCTCAGTAATGCTGCAGATAGTGTTTGTGTACTCTACTAGGACTGCTCAGTAATGCTGCAGATAGTGTTTGTGTACTCCACCAGGACTGCTCAGTAATGCTGCAGATAGTGTTTGTGTACTCTACTAGGACTGCTCAGTAATGCTGCAGATAGTGTTTGTGTACGTCCACTCGGACTGCTCAGTAATGCTGCAGATAGTGTTTGTGTACGTCCACTCGGACTGCTCAGTAATGCTGCAGATAGTGTTTGTGTACGTCCACTCGGACTGCTCAGTAATGCTGCAGATAGTGTTTGTGTACTCCACTAGGACTGCTCAGTAATGCTGCAGATAGTGTTTGTGTACTCCACCAGGACTGCTCAGTAATGCTGCAGATAGTGTTTGTGTACTCTACTAGGACTGCTCAGTAATGCTGCAGATAGTGTTTGTGTACTCTACTAGGACTGCTCAGTAATGCTGCAGATAGTGTTTGTGTACTCCACCAGGACTGCTCAGTAATGCTGCAGATAGTGTTTGTGTACTCTACTAGGACTGCTCAGTAATGCTGCAGATAGTGTTTGTGTACGTCCACTCGGACTGCTCAGTAATGCTGCAGATAGTGTTTGTGTACGTCCACTCGGACTGCTCAGTAATGCTGCACATAGTGTTTGTGTACTCCACTCTGACTGCTCAGTAATGCTGCAGATAGTGTTTGTGTACGTCCACTCGGACTGCTCAGTAATGCTGCAGATAGTGTTTGTGTACGTCCACTCGGACTGCTCAGTAATGCTGCAGATAGTGTTTGTGTACTCCACTCTGACTGCTCAGTAATGCTGCAGATAGTGTTTGTGTACTCCACTCGGACTGCTCAGTAATGCTGCAGATAGTGTTTGTGTACGTCCACTCGGACTGCTCAGTAATGCTGCAGATAGTGTTTGTGTACGTCCACTCGGACTGCTCAGTAATGCTGCAGATAGTGTTTGTGTACTCCACTCGGACTGCTCAGTAATGCTGCAGATAGTGTTTGTGTACGTCCACTCGGACTGCTCAGTAATGCTGCAGATAGTGTTTGTGTACGTCCACTCGGACTGCTCAGTAATGCTGCAGATAGTGTTTGTGTACTCCACTCGGAGTGCTCAGTAATGCTGCAGATAGTGTTTGTGTACTCCACTCGGACTGCTCAGTAATGCTGCAGATAGTGTTTGTGTACGTCCACTCGGACTGCTCAGTAATGCTGCAGATAGTGTTTGTGTACGTCCACTCGGACTGCTCAGTAATGCTGCAGATAGTGTTTGTGTACTCCACTCTGACTGCTCAGTAATGCTGCAGATAGTGTTTGTGTACGTCCACTCGGACTGCTCAGTAATGCTGCAGATAGTGTTTGTGTACTCCACTCGGACTGCTCAGTAATGCTGCAGATAGTGTTTGTGTACTCCACTCGGACTGCTCAGTAATGCTGCAGATAGTGTTTGTGTACGTCCACTCGGACTGCTCAGTAATGCTGCAGATAGTGTTTGTGTACGTCCACTCGGACTGCTCAGTAATGCTGCAGATAGTGTTTGTGTACGTCCACTCGGACTGCTCAGTAATGCTGCAGATAGTGTTTGTGTACTCCACTCTGACTGCTCAGTAATGCTGCAGATAGTGTTTGTGTACTCCACTCTGACTGCTCAGTAATGCTGCAGATAGTGTTTGTGTACGTCCACTAGGACTGCTCAGTAATGCTGCACATAGTGTTTGTGTACTCCACTCTGACTGCTCAGTAATGCTGCACATAGTGTTTGTGTACGTCCACTAGGACTGCTCAGTAATGCTGCAGATAGTGTTTGTGTACTCCACTCGGACTGCTCAGTAATGCTGCACATAGTGTTTGTGTACTCCACTCTGACTGCTCAGTAATGCTGCACATAGTGTTTGTGTACTCCACTCTGACTGCTCAGTAATGCTGCACATAGTGTTTGTGTACTCCACTCTGACTGCTCAGTAATGCTGCACATAGTGTTTGTGTATGTTCACTAGGACTGCTCAGTAATGCTGCAGATAGTGTTTGTGTACTCCACTCGGACTGCTCAGTAATGCTGCAGATAGTGTTTGTGTACTCCACTCGGACTGCTCAGTAATGCTGCAGATAGTGTTTGTGTACTCCACCAGGACTGCTCAGTAATGCTGCAGATAGTGTTTGTGTACTCTACTAGGACTGCTCAGTAATGCTGCAGATAGTGTTTGTGTACTCCACCAGGACTGCTCAGTAATGCTGCAGATAGTGTTTGTGTACTCTACTAGGACTGCTCAGTAATGCTGCAGATAGTGTTTGTGTACTCCACTCGGACTGCTCAGTAATGCTGCAGATAGTGTTTGTGTACTCCACCAGGACTGCTCAGTAATGCTGCAGATAGTGTTTGTGTACTCCACTCGGACTGCTCAGTAATGCTGCAGATAGTGTTTGTGTACTCTACTAGGACTGCTCAGTAATGCTGCAGATAGTGTTTGTGTACTCCACCAGGACTGCTCAGTAATGCTGCAGATAGTGTTTGTGTACTCTACTAGGACTGCTCAGTAATGCTGCAGATAGTGTTTGTGTACTCTACTAGGACTGCTCAGTAATGCTGCAGATAGTGTTTGTGTACTCCACCAGGACTGCTCAGTAATGCTGCAGATAGTGTTTGTGTACTCTACTAGGACTGCTCAGTAATGCTGCAGATAGTGTTTGTGTACGTCCACTCGGACTGCTCAGTAATGCTGCAGATAGTGTTTGTGTACGTCCACTCGGACTGCTCAGTAATGCTGCAGATAGTGTTTGTGTACGTCCACTCGGACTGCTCAGTAATGCTGCAGATAGTGTTTGTGTACTCCACTAGGACTGCTCAGTAATGCTGCAGATAGTGTTTGTGTACTCCACCAGGACTGCTCAGTAATGCTGCAGATAGTGTTTGTGTACTCTACTAGGACTGCTCAGTAATGCTGCAGATAGTGTTTGTGTACTCTACTAGGACTGCTCAGTAATGCTGCAGATAGTGTTTGTGTACTCCACCAGGACTGCTCAGTAATGCTGCAGATAGTGTTTGTGTACTCTACTAGGACTGCTCAGTAATGCTGCAGATAGTGTTTGTGTACGTCCACTCGGACTGCTCAGTAATGCTGCAGATAGTGTTTGTGTACGTCCACTCGGACTGCTCAGTAATGCTGCACATAGTGTTTGTGTACTCCACTCTGACTGCTCAGTAATGCTGCAGATAGTGTTTGTGTACGTCCACTCGGACTGCTCAGTAATGCTGCAGATAGTGTTTGTGTACGTCCACTCGGACTGCTCAGTAATGCTGCAGATAGTGTTTGTGTACTCCACTCGGACTGCTCAGTAATGCTGCAGATAGTGTTTGTGTACGTCCACTCGGACTGCTCAGTAATGCTGCAGATAGTGTTTGTGTACGTCCACTCGGACTGCTCAGTAATGCTGCAGATAGTGTTTGTGTACTCCACTCGGACTGCTCAGTAATGCTGCAGATAGTGTTTGTGTACTCCACTCTGACTGCTCAGTAATGCTGCAGATAGTGTTTGTGTACGTCCACTAGGACTGCTCAGTAATGCTGCAGATAGTGTTTGTGTACTCCACTCGGACTGCTCAGTAATGCTGCAGATAGTGTTTGTGTACTCCACTCGGACTGCTCAGTAATGCTGCAGATAGTGTTTGTGTACTCCACTCTGACTGCTCAGTAATGCTGCAGATAGTGTTTGTGTACGTCCACTCGGACTGCTCAGTAATGCTGCAGATAGTGTTTGTGTACGTCCACTCTGACTGCTCAGTAATGCTGCAGATAGTGTTTGTGTACTCCACTCGGACTGCTCAGTAATGCTGCAGATAGTGTTTGTGTACGTCCACTCGGACTGCTCAGTAATGCTGCAGATAGTGTTTGTGTACGTCCACTCGGACTGCTCAGTAATGCTGCAGATAGTGTTTGTGTACGTCCACTCGGACTGCTCAGTAATGCTGCAGATAGTGTTTGTGTACTCCACTCGGACTGCTCAGTAATGCTGCAGATAGTGTTTGTGTACGTCCACTCGGACTGCTCAGTAATGCTGCAGATAGTGTTTGTGTACGTCCACTCGGACTGCTCAGTAATGCTGCAGATAGTGTTTGTGTACTCCACTCGGACTGCTCAGTAATGCTGCAGATAGTGTTTGTGTACTCCACTCTGACTGCTCAGTAATGCTGCAGATAGTGTTTGTGTACGTCCACTAGGACTGCTCAGTAATGCTGCAGATAGTGTTTGTGTACTCCACTCGGACTGCTCAGTAATGCTGCAGATAGTGTTTGTGTACGTCCACTCGGACTGCTGAGTAATGCTGCAGATAGTGTTTGTGTACTCCACTCGGACTGCTCAGTAATGCTGCAGATAGTGTTTGTGTACGTCCACTCGGACTGCTCAGTAATGCTGCAGATAGTGTTTGTGTATGTTCACTAGGACTGCTCAGTAATGCTGCAGATAGTGTTTGTGTACGTCCACTCGGACTGCTCAGTAATGCTGCACATAGTGTTTGTGTACGTCCACTGGGACTGCTCAGTAATGCTGCAGATAGTGTTTGTGTACTCCACTCTGACTGCTCAGTAATGCTGCAGGTAGTGTTTGTGTATGTTCACTAGGACTGCTCAGTAATGCTGCAGATAGTGTTTGTGTACGTCCACTCGGACTGCTCAGTAATGCTGCACATAGTGTTTGTGTACGTCCACTCGGACTGCTCAGTAATGCTGCAGATAGTGTTTGTGTACGTCCACTAGGACTGCTCAGTAATGCTGCAGATAGTGTTTGTGTACTCCACTCTGACTGCTCAGTAATGCTGCAGGTAGTGTTTGTGTACGTCCACTCGGACTGCTCAGTAATGCTGCAGATAGTGTTTGTGTACTCCACTCGGACTGCTCAGTAATGCTGCAGATAGTGTTTGTGTACTCCACTCGGACTGCTCAGTAATGCTGCAGATAGTGTTTGTGTACGTCCACTGGGACTGCTCAGTAATGCTGCAGATAGTGTTTGTGTACGTCCACTCGGACTGCTCAGTAATGCTGCAGATAGTGTTTGTGTACTCCACTCTGACTGCTCAGTAATGCTGCACATAGTGTTTGTGTACGTCCACTCGGACTGCTCAGTAATGCTGCAGATAGTGTTTGTGTACGTTTGCTCGGATCTTCATTGTCATTTCATTTAATGTTGTTCCTCACTTCACCGAAATAAAATCTTAAACGACATAAATTTCCAACAAAAACAAACAACAGAAGTAATAATCAGTGCAAGTAGCTCATTATCACTAGAAAACAAAGTCAGCACATATGCTGGTATTTTTTATTCAAACATTAATATTTGGCTCATTTAAAGCATGTATAGAGATGCGGCTATCTCATCATTTTCCAGCATCCAGTCTCCAACTGCGATTTCTTCATGTTCCCGACAGTAATAAACAACATTTCTATGCCATGAATTTTAATAAATTCAGTACCACTTCGGTATTGTCGCAGTGTATGTGAGAAAACTGTAGAAACCACGAAAAGTGTTACGGTAGTTGGTATCTCTCTAGCTCTTGCCCGTGTTCACGTCGCCGAAACCCTTCGATGAGTTACGTGCGACGAACCACTAGCAAAGAAAAAAGAAAGCGAGAGAGTCCTCTTGAGAGTCAATTTTATATTAAATGTCCCTTAAATAACGCGGAATTATCTAGTTTCGATCTTTGTAATTTTGGTAATTGCCTTTGTTGGGCCTTTTTTTATGTAGGACATTATTCTAACGTGGACGACTTAGGAGTAGAAATGTTCGCTTGATTGGACCAACTGAACGCAGGAACTTAAACGATTGACTGTTTAGTATACGAACATTTTACTTACGAACTTATGTCAGTGTGGACGTTTTGGATGAAAATAATATATTGGAAATAATTTCCTAGTATTTTTCTACATAATAATAATAATGATAAGAAGAAGAACAAGAATAAATGTACCAGAGGTACACCCGCCCTGTGCATTTAAATTTAGCACCTTCGATAAGGCCATCTAGAACTTAGTCGTGAAGCTGTTTGATACAAGAAGTTTTGACATTTCTCGACAGATGTCACTACTATCAACTTATGTTGCGGCCTCTGGGGTGAATATGAACCATTAATTTTCAAAGTAATTTTTTATGTAAAGGTTTCCTAAATTGAATTGTTTATAGTTCGTTTTTGGTGTTCAAGAGTTGTCTACACTTCTCCCTCTTCCCGCCAACTTAAAATTTCTACCAATGAGAAAATTTGTACATTTATTTAAGTAACCAATCGCGGTTTTTGATATTTATTTGATTGTCCAATGAAAATTGTGGGTGTGTCAGGGTTTCGACCCAGAAAAATCTGGAACCTTCCTCTCCGCTCTAAAAGCTGGCACATTTCGGGCCATGCTGTCCTTGTGATCGCTCCAGTTTAGAGTGTGTTTGTAGCTGAGGGCTCCCTCGTCCTTATTCGGGAGGTCCAGCTGCTCAAGCTAGGTAGCTCGAGGGGAAGGTTTCAAATTTCTTTCGCAATGTAACGTTTATTTCTTAATGTAAATTCTCAAGCCTGAAAATCTTACTCGAACTTAAGGAATAAAGAGTGAGGGACCCTCTTGTATTCCCTCTCAACTTGATACTGAGGTGACTATGATTTCATAACCTTTAAATTTATCTCTTAATTTTGCAGACTTTCTCTCCATCTAGTATAGGCTTAGCCTCTTAACGACGGGTCGGGCCATAAGCACACATAGGGTTTTAAGTTACTTCGTGTAAATTTCTAGGAGTACAAGTGTTTGCGTCGTAACCTTTTAATTTCCGGCGAGTAACTGTAACCTTTTGTTTTCACCAAAGGCCGGGTAGAATGGCTACTTGTTACCCCTGTTACAGTAAACCTTTAATGCAAATCAGACTGTTGAGCAGTTAAGACAGTGAATACTGCTTAATTTTGTTAAATGAAGGTTGTGCCTTTGATAGGCTTGAAAAGTGTTAATTTGTAGCGCAAAACGCTCTTCCACTGATGTAAAAGTTGGGAGATCCGTCTCCTTGACTTTTGGTTGAAAGGACCAGTAGCGCTCATATAAAATTTGAAATTAGGAAACTTCAAGCTCAGATTGTTATTAGGTCATTATTCTGATTTTCTAATTATGTTACCCAAGCTCACGAGCTGGATTTTTTATCTGATTTGTTATTAGCTTAGCAAAGAATAAAGTTTGAAATTTGAAAAAAAAAAGATATAAGGAAAAGTATAGCTCCAATTTCAAATTAATCTTCTGACTTTTGTATATCGACCAGTTCATGCCCGCACCTTCTTTCACCTCTTTAAACCACGGTATCTCCGTAATAATAATAATAATAATAATAATAATAATAATAATAATAATAATAATAATAATAATAATAATAATAATAATAGTAAATGTTATTCGCTTCACATTCCACTAACTACTTTTACGATTTTCGGAGACGCCGAGATGCCAGAATTTATTCCCGCAGAAGTTATTTTACGTGCCAGTAAATCTATCAACACGAGGCTGACCACAGAATTGAGCCAGCATCGAACCTGCCAAATTGGAGTCAGAAGGCTGAGCCCCTCAGTCCGGCTCATTATGTTGTGCTTCCCCTTAAAACAATAATCACCACCACCATTATCACCATAAATATTACATATAAATGGTACGCTTTAATGATTACTTTGAATACAAGACGTTATAAACATTCGGTATATTGCATTTTAATGACAGATTTATGGAACATTGGGTCATTACAATGTTACCAGATAAAAGCAGCACCTCGCCAGCAAAGGTGTCTTTTATCTTACCGCTTGCAATTTTTACACAGTCTGTAGGAATTATTGTATTTCACTTCCAGTATTCCATGGTTAAACAATACATAAAGTGAACACTGGATCTTTCATACCTTTTTCTTTGTCATTTTACTAGAATGTCACCATGGAAAAGAGTAGTTTAAAATAATGTCAACCAGGTCAAGTAAACAGGTGACCACCAACACTGTATTCAACATCCACTGAGAAATCGTTAACTTAAGAGTCACGTTCATGTCCGGTGCAAACGCAAAGGTCAGGAATAGACGGAGGTCATTTTGGGAATTTTTAGAAGGCCCGCAGTCAATGAAAGCTGAAGGATGCAAGAACAACCTGCGTAGTGTAACGGTTAGCTGTATGAATTGTTGTCCTCGGGGGCCTCGATTCCATTTCCACTACTGCCAGAGATTTAAGGTTTGGAGGAGTGCCGGGAATTCTTTAAGCATGTACATGCAGCCAACTTCACACGAGTTTACTTCAGTTGGTAGTGTCGTTAAAGAGTATCTGTACCTGCACATGCTATGCTATTGCAGCTTTCTCGTCACTGACAGTAACATTAACATACCATGAACTAACTGGATAATTTCAGACGAGTTAGACATTTTAAACCGAATATTATTCTTATTTTGTCAGTGACTCCCAACACTCAGTCTGTAGTCGCTAATTTGTTAATGCTCGCACGAACCCTTAGATGAAATAACTTAGCGGCACTTCCAAATCCTAGCACAGCTGCGATGAAGAAGGATGGGAGAAGAAAGTGGGACGAAACTTTGTTTACCTTTAGAATTTAACTCGAAGCAATACAACACAAGTTCTGTTCTGCTCCACGTAGCACAAAAGTTGTTGGTATTAAAATAACAAAGTAGACTCTTTCGGCCAGTGTTCCGCAAACTTCACTCAAACTCTCTAGCTACAAATCTTGCTGTGTACATTTCAAACAGACAAACATTTACAAACTTCTAATAATTTAATCATTTAGCGTTGGAGGAGACTTAAAGGACAATGGAAAGACTACAACAAGTGTATTTTATCTTCTACTGTTTTTTCTGCTAGTTCTTTAATTTATTTATTTTTCGCTACTTGTTTGACGTCGCACTGAGACATGCAAAGTTTTCGGTGACGGAAAGCTGGGGAAATGCTAGGACTGGGGAGGCGGCGGCCGTGGCCTGCTGTGAAAATGGGAAACACCAGGCGATTTGGCCGTGCAGCTGTAAGCTTGCATGCGGGAGATAGTAGGTTCGAACCCCACTGTTGGCTGCACTGAAGATGGTTTTACGTGGTTTCCCATTTTCACACCAGACAAGTGATGGGACTGTGCCTTAATTAAGACCACGGCCGCTTCCTTCCCACTCCTAGGCCTTTCCTATCCCATCGCCGCCATCACACCCATCTGTGTCGGTGCGACGTGAAGCAAATTGTAAAAAAATGGCAAAATGTCTTAAGGGCGTCCTTTCTCCTGCTTCCTTCATCTGCTCTTCTGTATAGGACCTGCCTTTTCTCACCAGTGTCCCCCCAGTCTCCTGGAACCGCGAATCTTCTTGACCAAACCAAACCAAACCCCAAGGCACTACAGCCCTGGAAGGGCCTTGGCCTACCAAGCGACCGCTGCTCAGCCCGAAGGCCTGCAGATTACGAGGTGTCGTGTGGTCAGCACGACGAATCCTCTCGGCCCTTTTCTTGGCTTTCAAGACCGGAGCCGCCATCTCACCGTCAGATAGCTCCTCAATTCTAATCACGTAGGCTGAGTGGACCTCGAACCAGCCCTCAGGTCCAGGTAAAAATCCCTGATCTTGCCGGGAATCGAAGCCGGGGCCTCCGGGTAAGAGGAGGCACGCTACCCCTACACCAAGGGGCCGGCGAATCTTCTTGACGAGTTGTCTAAATTGATTTCTGTGCATGATACAATCTTTCGGAACCCCCAATGTCGTCAATTATAACCTCACTTTTCGAAACAATGTCAGCTCTGTCTTCATCTTTCTGAAGAATTCAAATATTCTCTTCGTCAGTCTATTATTATCCATCCTCAACAAGTCTCCGTACAGCTGTAACCTTCTCTTCCTCATCACTTCAACCACTTTCAGCCACTCTTTGGTACAATTCTTTGTTAGATGATGGGATAATAATAATAGTAATGGATAGGTTTAGTGCAAGTTATTGGACTTGACGTCTATACATGACCTCCGTGTTTTTGAGAATGGGGCCCTATCTAAATATTCTAGTGTTGAAGACGGCACAAACACTCAGCCCCGAGCTGTAGGAATTAACTTATGAAAGTTAAAATCCCCGACCCGGCCGGGAATCGAACGCGGGACCTCTTGTATCAAAGACCATGGAACCGGAAGACGGTGGCGTTAGAACCCACCATATCCAAACTCAGTGACACGCGACCTGAACCACGTGAACGCCCCACAGAGTAGTTTTCTGTATCACTGAGATGTGACAGAGATAGGACTGGACAGACTTCGACCATGTTTTTAATTTGCCTGATGTGAAAATAAGTAACCACGGAAAGCCACCTTTCCGGCTGTGGTAGTGGTTATTGTTGGAAGTCTCTTAACAGTAAGTAGGGGAAATATAGAGGAGCTCGGACACTTCAGACAATGGGAGTATCAGCTAAAGGAAGATAAGAGCCACGAAGAACGTCGTATCCATCACAAAGCCGAGAAGAGAACAAGAGTTGACCAATAGAGATGGAATAGGATAGATTAACGTGAGGAGGCTGGCTATGCCAGACTCAGCTAGGGCTCCATGGTCACCAAACCACGCTGCCAGACTGAGAACTCATTGGGGTTACAGTAGCCTGACAGACAGGGAATCCTGTGTGTTGGCGGTAGGGTTCGAAGCCAATATTTCCTAAATACAACTCTACAGATACATGACCCATATCGTTTGGCTATCCCCTTCCTTAATTTTTCACGATAGGTTAGGAAGATATTCGTCAAAATTTTAGTGTATTCACTTTCAGGTTCACAATTTGTCCTACTTCCTCTACCTCCATTAGAACTATCTGATCCACCTATAGCTAGCATAAATATGTATACGGTTTACTGTAATACTCCGTAAGAAATAATCTTTCTACTGGTAAAATAATGACGGAAATCGGTCGAGCTTTTCCTCAGATAACCCTCCATGCACAAAAACTCACAAACGTTATCTCTTCAGGGTCGAATCCCTTCACTGTCGATTTCCATTTCAGAGCTCAGGAGATTTACCAGGGTAGAGTTTAAAAGAAGAGAAGGGAAAGATAAATACTGATCAAAGTAAGAAATCAGTCTTAAATCTGTCTTTGAAATATGGGGATAGGTCATTAGTTGCCTTTGTCAACATAAAATGGAATAATGTAAGGAAACGTTCATAAAGTTGTCGTGATCATACTTTGAAACTAAAAGAAACCCTTTTGTGTCTTCACATTTCATCTTTCCTTTTTCTCATATTAAGTAAATAGTTCCCAAACTATACACTGAAGCATTATGAAGTAGAAGATGTTTGAGATTAACAGAGCGAAGTAACGGAAAATAAATCTTTGAAGATACGTGGTCACAGTCCACGTCTGATGGCAAAATATGTTTGTAGCACATCTCCCTTTTTACTGCCCTGGTCGACTTTATTCTGGAAACAAGCCACGGCTTAGCAACACACATGTCGCAGTGAGCATCTGATTTATGTTCTCTCTCTTTTAAGTACGTACGATATCAAAATAGGCTTTAATATTTTAAGGAATGGCCGTTCTGTCTCCTCCTCTGAGTCGTGGTACACGAACACTTTTAATGATGCAGTTTCCACTTTCTTCTTTTCTTCGTGTTCCTCTTCTGCTTCTTCTCTCTTTACAGCGTGTATCCTGATAAACATGGTCCACTGTGTGTTGCTTGACAGCATCACCATTTGGCCCAGTCTTGGACATCTTGAGGGTAGCAGACTGTATTCCTCATGTCGGCCATCCATCGCTAGGGAGGCCGTTGTCCCCTAGGGTGTCGTCAGGGAGCGTAACTATACATGACACTACCAAGCCTCCTTCGTAGGTTGGATTACAGGACACAGAGGCCTGAACTTTGTCTCCCTGGCGAAATTATCTTGTTACATTAAAGCTAAGTTTCAAAATATCTGAAGCAGATCATTTTACAACTCCGTGATCCAAGGTGTGCCGGGGTCGATTCCCGGCCGAGTCGGGGATTTTAACTTTAATTAGTCAAATTGCGTGCTGATGGTCTGGGTGTTTGTGATGTCTCCAACACTATAAATCATCTTCTGTTAGACCGCATTCTGACACACGCGCTGGTCATCTTCTCCGTTAGGATCTCCTAGGGACCACGAGATAATTTCAATGCTTCATCTTTTGTTCTTCTTTCTTCTTCCTCCAATACTCCTTCATCTGCTCACTATGTCTCGCTTTCCTCTCCTCGGACCATTTTCAGCCTGTTTTCTTATCCTCCAACCTTGGAATGCCTCCATTTTTAACAATTTCTTTCTAAAAATCTCTCTCTATTTCTGCTTCTCCTGATATATTGTTTCTTTTCTTTCCAAATCTTTCTTGACTTCCTGAATTCACGTTGTTGTTGACTTCTTATTCCAAAGATATTTGATGATCTGTTTGGTAAACCTCTTGTCATCAACTGTGTATAAAAATCTAAAAAATATCAATCTCCTCCTCCGCATTGTATCTGTTATGTTCCGGTATATTTCGCCATTACTTCTTGATTTCCAGAGTTCTGTAGTTATTAGCGGACCGAATATCTATATATATATAAAATAACTTGTCCTGACTGACTGACTGACTGACTGACTGACTGACTGACTGACTGACTGACTGACTGACTGACTGACTGACTGACTGACTGACTGACTGACTGACTGACTCATCATCGCCGAGCCAAAACTACTGGACATAAAGAAATGAAATTTTGGGGAAACATTCATAGGTGCTCGCTAAGGGAGGATTTTTTGATATTCTGTCGCTAAGGGGGTGAAAAGGGGGGTCAATTTTTAAATGAGGATATCTATATCTCAAAAACTTAAAAGTTTACAGACGTAAAAATTGGTATTTGGAATCTCCTTTAAACATAAAGAAACACGCATTCTTTTGTTTCCGGAAAATCCAATTAAGGGGTTGAAAAATAGGGGGAAAGGGGGTTGAACACCTTTTATGAGGAGACTTATGTCTCAAAAACTGAAGATATTGCAGACATGAAAATTAGTATTTGGAATCTCCTTTGAAAATAAAGAAGCGCGTATTTTTGTGTTTTTGGATAATCCGATGAATGGGGGGTGAACAGGAGTGACAAACGGGATGAAATTATAAAAAAAAAATATCTCAAAATTATCTCAGACAGGTAAACATATTACTGATTTGAAAACTGGTATTTGGAATTTCCTGTAAAAGAAAAGAAACATAAATATTTCTTTCGGAAAATCCACTTCAGGAGAACTGAAAAACGGGGGGAAATTTTATAATTAGCATATCTACAGTATATCTCAAAAACTTAACATGTTGCAGTCGTGAAAAATTTGTATTTGGAATCTGCTTTAAAAATAAGAAAACACTTATTCTTATATATATATAAAACAAAAAATCTAAAGATGTTACAAACGTTAAAAACTAGTATTTGGAATCTCTTTTAAAAATAAGGAAACACGTTTTTTTTGTTTTCGGAGATTCCAGTTAAGGGACTGAAAGGAATTGGAAAAGCGGGTGAATTTTTAAAAGGAGTACCGGTATATCTACATTATATGTCAAAAAGTTAACATGTTAGAAACAAATTTGGTATTTGGAAAGTCCTTTAAAAATACAGGAACATGTACATTTTTGTTTTCGGAGAAGGCACTTAACCGGGAGGGGAGGGTGAAAAGTAATGAAAAATAGTTGAATTATTGTTGTGAATATACTTATATCTTAAAAACTGAAGATGTTACAGACGTTAAAATTGGGTTTTGGAATATCCTTTAAAAATAAGGAAACATGTATTTTTGTTTTCGGAAAATACACTTAGATAGGGGTGGGGGTGAGGAAAGGACTGATCAAGGGGTTAAATTCTTTTTGTGGGGATACTTATGTATATCTCAAAAACCGAAGATGTTACAGATGTGGGAATAGGTATTTGTAATCTCCTTTTAAAATGAAGAAAAATGTATTTATTTTTTCGAGTTGAGAGAAGACTGTACAGTTCTATGTCGCATGGACGTCTTAGCCCCAAAAGGTAATACCACAAACATGGCTTACAAATAATTTCTGGGGTAAATGAAACTCAATTTTTGGGTGAGTTTTTATACTTTAGGAATTTTCAGATAATGTCTTAGTACAATGCCGAGCAACGATTACTTTGATCAAATTACGTAATCCACGCGAGCGAAACTGCGGGCAATTGCTAGGTTTTGTATAGTTTTCCTTCCCAGCGCTTCTAATTTATTCAGCTTATAATTCAGGACCAGACATTCCGTCATGTATAGCCACTGCTGTGTTGTAGTGTTGTATTTTGAGGGTTTTAGATAAACATTTTTTGTAGATATTCCTAGTTATACCTTAGGCTCTTTCCATCTTGTGTACAGCGGATTGAACTGTCTCTCTGAATTTCTTTACCTTCCTTATTCGACTAATTTCTGTTATCTGAAATTCTCGACCATTTTTAATAAGTCATAAATTGGTTTTTTTTACAGAAATACTTAAACGTGTTCTGCTGGATTGATGGATTTGAATTGCTACATTTTTCAGGTTTTATCAAAGTATGACGAAATCATCTGCAAATTCTAGACAGTTTATTTCATCGCCACTGTTATTCTTTTCCATTGTTATTGATGATACCTTGTGTTCTTTCAGTTCTCATTCCAAATGTTTACTATTATTATTATTATTATTATTATTATTATTATTATTATTATTATTATTATTATTATTATTATTATTATTATTATTATTATTATTATTATTATTATTATTATTATTATTATTTTAGAAGTGAACGTAACGTACTCCAACAGTGGCCGCTAAGCTCTACATTCGGGAGACGAGCGGGTTCCAACCGTCGGCTGTCCTCAGAATGTTTTCTGTGTTTCCCCGTTTTGACTACCAGCCAAACGCCGGAACAGTTTCTATTCGAAAGTCACAGCCGATTCCTTTCTTACCTAATTTCATTGACAATCGTTTATTCCATCGTCATGCGCTATTACATTGAGGTTGTCGTCGGGAAGAGCTTTCGGCCGTAAAAAGCATGCCGTAATTTCATCTCACCTCGTGCTCGACCGCGTATCGGGGAACAGGACTTGATACATACACTCATATATTAATAGTGTACAACAAATACCAAACCCCATGGCGCAACAGCCCCGAGGGACCTTGGCCTACCATGCGGCCGCTGCTCACCCCGAAGGCCTCCACGTTATAAGGTGTCGTATGGTCAGCACGACGAAACCCCTCGGCCGTTATTTGTGGCTCTCTAGACCGCGGCTGCCATCTCACAGTCACGTTGCTCCTCAATTGTAATCACGTAGGCTGAGTGGACCTCGAATTAGCCCTCAGATCCAGTAGAGAGTTCTGATCTTGCCAGTAATCGAACCCGGGCCCTACGGGTAACAGGCAGACACGTTCCTCCTACGCTGCAAGGCCGGCATTAGTAGTCTACACACGTGCACAAATTGATTGCAACTATAAGGCAGGTTCACTTTTAAACAACTATCTACAGATCCTTGAGAGGTTAAATACTGACCCGCAGCACAAGTATCACAGAACGAAAGTTCGTAGCTATAGTTCATGCTGTGCTGACCCTTAGATGACAGAACCTTTTTGGTCAAAGTTCTAACTTTAAATATGCCGCATAGCGCTTTTATAGTGCAACAATGATAAATATCTCTCAAGAATATACTTGTACTTATGAAAGTACTTGAGCTGTACGTAACTAAGCGTAAACCCTCCACTGATTCAAAGTGTAACTCATTTCTCTTGCGGCCTTCTAAGTCGGTACGTGCATAAAATATGCCAATTTAGAGAAATTTCCCGAGGGAAAATATTTCTTTCTTAATCCGTTTACCCTAAAGCGTTGGTTTTTCACTCGGACTCAGTGAGAGATTCCACCTCTATCTCTACCGCAGAGTCCTGGAGCGTGAGACTTTGGGTCGGGGGATACAACTCAGGAGGAGGGCCAGTATCTTGCCCAGGTGGCCTCACCTGCTATACTGAACAGGGGCCATGTGGGGGGAATGGAAATATGGGGAGGGATGGACAAGGAAAGAGGGTAGGAAGCCGTGGTCTTAAGTTACTGTAGGTACTTTAACGGCATTTGCCTGCAGGAGAGGTGGAAAACCACGGAAAACCACTTCCAGGATGGCTGAGATGGGAATCGAACCCCCCCCCCCCCGCCCACCTCTACTCAGTTGACTTTCAGTGGCTGACTGGATCCAGTTGCAGCCCTAATACCATATTTCAAATTTCGTAGCAGAGCCGGGAACCGAAACCCGGACCTCCGGGGGTGGCAGCTAATCACACTAGCTACTACACCCCAGATACAGGCAAAAATTATATTAATATGTCTTATAGAAAGTAGTTTACAAAATTCATACCTAGTGGCCATGTATGTCTCTGTAGGACGGTCATGATACGAGTGATTTAGAAAGAAGAGGTGGGAGGCAAAGATAAACAATAATTAATATTTAAAATTTAGAACATTTTCACTGACTCCCAGACATAGGTCCTAAACGGAGGACATGTCCGGGACGTCTATAACTGGTCTCTTCGCACATCTTATTTTCTAGCACGTTCCAAGTCAATAATAATATGATGGGTCTGCCCTTGCTTCTTAGCCAAGTGATCACTGTTCTAAGAGAAAGTATAACTGGGAACCATCTTCTATCAACAGTAATCAGAGGTAAAAGTGGAAGGGATCGATTAAAGCGAGAAGTGTCCGAACGCCCTCAGAACTATGATTATGTTTCTTTTTACTGGGATTATTAGCTTATTATGTTGGCAATCTAGTCCCAAAATGATTTGGTTGAATTGAGTGCATTAAGTGCGCTTACATATATTAGGCTACAGCAAACGTAAGCACGTTAAGTGCACTACATTCTTAACATATGTGCACCGGGTGCCACCCCCTCTTCTGTCATGCGTTGCTATTTCTCATCTTCGCTGAACGCATTATGTCTGTTTAGTCAGGCAGTTGACAGTAAAGAAGGATGTGAATCATCATTTCCGGTTAGTCGATCATGGCGATTACCGTGGAAAGTTGCGAGGGTGAGTGTTATGAAATTCACCAGTCAAGTCTTGGACTTTTTTTTTTCATGATCAAGGTACCTTTTTCTATTGAACTACTAAAGGTACCAATCAGCAACTTGGCAGACAGGCAGGCTAATTTTATGGACTCCACAGCTTCATATGTATTTCTTGTTAACTTTTCAAATTGAATAGTTCATTTATTTTAAAAATCGAAATAGGCATGAAATTAAAAACACCTGCAGGTATTAAATCATCAAGGTCTTTCAAATCACTAAAAATGATCACAATGTCCAGGACCTTAGAGTTGCTGAGGAAAAGGTACATATAAGGGTGTAAAATTCAAATTTGAAAAAATCTAAATTGAATGATTAGAGTTTATCTTTTTTTTTTTTTTTTTTTTGCTATTTGCTTTACGTCGCACCGACACAGATATGTCTTACGGCGACGATAGGAGTTTATCTAGTCTTCGTGGCTCAGGCGATAGAGCACCGGCCTCTCACCGCTGGGTTCCGTGGTTCAAATCCCGGTCACTCCATGTGAAATTTGTGCTAGACAAAGCGGAGGCAGGACAGGTTTTTCTCCGGGTACTGCGGTATTCCCTGTCATATTTCATTCCAGCAACACTCTCCACTATAATTTCATCTGTCACTCATTAATCATTGCCCCAGAGGAGTGCGGCAGGCTTCGGCAACCGGGACACTCCTATCCTCGCCGCTAGTTGGGGGCTTCATTCATTCCATTCCTGGTCCACTTGAATGACTGAAAACAGGCTGCGGATTATTATTTTCAACTGATTAGAGTTTATAGCTAAGAACAATGTATTGTAAATCAGTGTGCAAAGTTTCATGATTCTAACTCAAGTAATGTTCTAGTTACACAGAATTTAGGAAATTAATGAACCTTCGTGTACGTCTCCCCTTAAAGAGAGACGAGGGCCACGAAGGGCGTGAAATTGAAAAACTCCCTAGGATTCGCAAACCTAATACCGTCAGGGTCGTACGAGAACAAGGGAGGTCGGAAAGGATAGATGAAAGTAAGGAGCCTGTCACAAGTGCACGGAAATAATGCCAGACCCAGTTCGGGGACCCGTGGACGCCAATACACACTCCCAGGTTTGGAAGCTGCTAGGGGTTCCCCATTCTGTCAATCACCTCTTACTACTACAAACAGGGAATAAGGGGATACTCTACCACCCCCATCCACATGGCCTTAAGCGTAAGAAAATCTCAACCGAGTACATCTACTGCTTCCGTAGTCATAAAGATGTAGTCAAATTCATGAAGACTGACACTGGTGGAAATTGTAGTAAAAAGTGGACAGTTCTGTTACCACCTCCACTTCAGACCCCTGGAGTGGCCTCCGCCTCACGCAATGTGCTGACAAAGAGTGTCTGTTTAACCCCACAAGACCTCGCTTGAAAACTAGGGCGGTTGGCTAAGAACGCGTTCTTGAACTTACATGACCTTACCCTGATTACGTGTCCAGGCTTAACCTTGCATACCTCGGGTTCGACCCCAGGTCTAAGGGAGTTAACCGTACAGACTCTAGTTCGATGCCAAAAAGTGCAAGCTTACCCTAACAGCCAACGTGGTTATGGCTAAGAGTGCAAGCTTAACCTAACAGGTATGACGTGTCTAGGATTAACCTCTTAGATCCCGGGTTCGACCCCAGGCCTAAGGGCGTTAACCTTGCAGACCTATGTTCGATGCCGAGGCTAACCGCATACCAGTGCAGGCTTAAACTTACATGATGTTAATGGCTAAGAGTGTAGGCTTAGTTTCACGCTGACCAGGCGTTAACCTAACGGGTTGCCCCTTCCCTACACCCTGACTAAATTGCAGGTTTAACCTCATGCTGACCAGGCGTTAACATAACCAGTTGCCCTTCCCTACACCCTGGCTAAATCCAGGCTTAATCTAACTAGATAACATGAGACATGGTCCAGGGGTTTCTGGAGCTGAGCTTGGAACAAGATGGCGGCTACACATGGGACTAGGAAGATGCCGTAAGGTTTAATACATTTGCTTTACTCATAGGGGCCGTAACGTTAGAAGCTGAACTCGGAACAATATGGTATTACAGGACTAGGGAGATGGTGTAAGGCCTAATACATGTACTTATTCATAGGAGCATAATGTTGGGAAGCATCTTTGGGGCTCTAAACTGAGTGACTGCAGAGTAATTTCTTCTCCTCGTAGACTTAGTAGCGTATGACTACCTCCTCCTCCTCCTCTTGAGTGCAAGCTTAACCTAACAGGTACGGATTCGACTTCTTGAGGGTGCCTTTCAACATTACGCCCCCTATGAATAAAGCATGTGTATTGAGTCTTACGCCATCTCCCTAGCCCTATTAGTTCAACTTGTAGCCGCCATCTTGTTCCAAGTTCAGCTTGCAACGTTATGTTATATTCTGCGCTCCTTTTTCTCCAGTTCTTTGAGGAGTCCTTTATTGGGATTTAGGGATAGGGTTTCGGATGCATACATAACTACTGGCTTCAGAACCGTTTGAATTGATGCGCTTTAGTATTTTGGAAAAGGCAGTATTTGATGTAGATCGTGCGTGACGTTTGGTAGGCTATTTCAAGTTGCGTAAGTGCTTCTTTGTCCAGTCCATTTTTCATGATGATCTCACCCACGTACTTAATTTTTTTCTAATCGCCTGAGGTCCCCGTATTTCATCCGATGTTTGATGTTAGTCATTACTTTTGTCTTTTTCAAACGATATTTGCAAGCCAGTTTGTTCGACGATTTGGATTTGAATCCTAGCAGTTTCTACGTCGTTTATTATTATTATTATTATTATTATTATTATTATTATTATTATTATTATTATTATTATTATTATTATTATTATTATTATTATTATTATTAAACATTAGGAAACATGGCGTCACATTTCTGTTCCCATTGGAGGCTCAAATAGGTGTTGATTCGCTCCTCGCTTCTCGTTGTAGTTACCCTTGCTCTGGCTCACCGAAGGTCGCTCGAAAAGTATGCAAGAAGTCATACTCAGAAGTCACAGGGCTGCATGACAAATACGAGACTATAGCACTGTACAGTGTAATCCAAGGAATTTTCGTATTCTGTTCTTCATTGCTGTAATATGAATGTGACTCATGCTATCCCGCTCCGAGCGATGCACGGTACCTAGAGCCTTGTACAGCGAGTTAATTCGGTCCTAATTAGTGCAGCGGTAATAACTCTGCTCGTTTGTGAGTAACAAGCCGAAGGTTTTCTTGCATTAAACAACGAAGAGTGCGGTTATGACGGAGATGTATTTCTAACAATCAAACACACACCAGAAAACACTCTGCCATGCTAACTAAAATAACTGGAAATAAAAACAGCATTTTCCTTTTCATGAAGATAGTGAAACTATTCCAGCTCCTTCATTGAAAAATGGACAGCGTTGACGACTTCGGCTCAGAGTGAACCGGGTTCGATTCCTGATCAGGTTCGGTATAATCGCTTCTCTCAATTCCTCTTACTCGGAGACTGGTGGTGTTGGTAGTGGTGATCATTGTTTTAAGAGGAAGTACAACTGGTCAACCATCCTCTATATAACACTAATCAGAGCGAAAAAATGACAGGGTCCGACACTTCGAAACATGAAGGTATCGGCCAAAGGAAGATAAGGACCAGGAAGGGCGTGAAAATGAAAGACTCCCTAGGCCTCCATACGTAACACCGTGGGGTCGGAAAAGAACAATAATTGACCACTGGAGGTCGGATAGGACAGAGGAAAGTGAGGCGCCTAGCACAAGTAAGCGGAGGCAATATCAGGACTCAGTTGAGGGCCCCGTGACCGCAGACCCACGGTCCCAAGTCGAGAGCCCCTGTGGTCCTTTGTGGTCGCCTCTTGCGACAGTCAGAGGATGCCGTGGCTGTTATTCTACTTCTCCCACCCACAGAGGACTGCGTGTATACACTACGTGATCAAAAGTATCCGGACACATGTTCCCTACATTAATATGGGGTGGGTCCACTCTGCAGGGAACGCAGTGCATTCTTCCTCAAGAGCCGAAACCAGAGGAAGTAGCGATGTTGGACGCTCTGACTCATTTCAAAGGTGTTCCAGTGGATTCAGATCGGGAAAACAACTGCCTCACATGTGCAGCTTTATGTCCGGGAGCATTGCAGTGCTGGTATAAACGATCATCGTCTCCCAACTCCTCAAGCGTACACAATGGTTGAGGAGCACACCCTCCTCCGTGCTCCACTGTTGCCACTGGACATGATTGCAGATCACGTTTTTCAGGGATTCAAACCCTGCCACAGGGCATCTCTCGCTTCCAGTCGCTCTTTACACCACCTCAAGCGTCGCTTGTCGTTGACTACAGAAATGTTTGGCTTATGAGCAGCAGATCCTCCATTGTACCCCATTCTTTTCAACTCCCGACACACAGTCGTTGTGCTGGTAGAACTTTGGAACTCAAGAGTGATTCCTTCCACTGATTTCTTGCCATTTTTTACAACCACACTCCACAATGCTTGCCGGTCGCTCTGCCTGCTCTCGCCTTAGCTGCGGTTGTTCCTTCACGTCTCTACTTTACAATCACGTCACCAGCAGTCGACTTGGGCAGCGTTATAAGGGTTAAAATGTCCCTGATGGATGTGTTACTCAGATGACATCCAATTGTGGTGCGCTGGGACGGGGAGTACTGTCAACGTTTCCCTAAATGCGAAGTATGTATTCTATATAATAGTTTGATATGTTGTGAATTCAGTGTTTTGTAATTTCTGGAATGCACAATAGAAGAAAATATATTTATCGTGGAACATTATTTCCGGTCATACAGAGTGAGGTGTCAGAATAGGATTATTTAGTGCTTAACGTCAGAACAGTACGAGGGCCGATTTGATAAGGGGGCACGAAATAACAGAACAATGCCTACTTCAGTATACAAGTTCCGTCAAACGGGATCACTCTTACGTCAACAAGAAGGGGACAACACAAGAACAATCACCACAGACGAGAATCATGGATGACTTCTCCAACAGGTATTCGTGTCCCCAAAGCGAAGTCTACGATGAACATCGCTGAATCTCCGTTTGAGCGATACCTGTGTTCGGCTGATGTTTAATGAACTGGGTCGATTTGAATATCGCATTCAAGTTATCTCAGCATGCAGCAGAAAGGGACGAGTGAACCCGACGCAATATTGAAGCGGGTTGTTCTCCTTAACGTATGAGGATCCAGATGCGCATGCTTCACTGGTCACTTTCCCTCATCCAGCCAGATCAAATCACCAACATGGAAATCCTGAGAATAGTACGAGTTGCCCTTGCAAGATGACTGAGACGTGACATGGGTGATAGAGAAATTACATCTATTGTTCAGACGGCACTTCGCATCACATCACGGCGCTATGTTCATCTTGTGCACTCAATAGCGCCAAGTGGAGATTTGCTTGCAAAACAGCGGACCCTGCTCCACTGCGGGATTAATGCTAAAATGATTATTATGATGATTATGATGATGATGATGATGATCGTTTTCAGATGAAAACCATATTTACCTCGGTGACTGTCATTACACTGAAACCACCGCACACTGCGTAGGTTACGATTTGGTGCGTCCTGTCCGTGACATGAAATACTTCAATCGAGTCACCGATTATTCTGAAAATATATCGTTTTATGTTTCAGGTTCCCTCTGAAGCAGCCCTCTTGGTGAATGTTTCTGAACAACACATCCTTCTCGCCTTTATCCAAGTTCCATTAAAATCCACCAACCCGTTCTACCGTGATGCCGTAATAGACAAAAGTTAGAACATCTTCAAACTCTTCGTACCAATAAAGGCGCCGGTTCCGACACTATGTAAGTCCTTTTTCTCAAGAAATACTGCTAGCAGCCTTTTTGTCCCTCTCTCTAAGTTATTTAACAGATGATTCGCCGTGAACTATTTTCCTACGACCTGGAAACAGGCAAAAATTGTCCCACCACTCAAATAAGGCAACAAATAAAGCATGATTTTTTATTTTCATGTTCAAAAATTATTTTTGGACTCTTCATAAGGTGTATACAACGCGAAATATGTTTAAAAATGCATTATGTTAGTAAGTTTCCAAATAAAGCTACATCATGAGTAAACATACATTACATTACATATATACAAGTATGTGTTCCTTCTCTTTTATTTCAGTCACATTTGTCATTATTACTTAGTTTTACATTCCCTCACTGATATGGTATTACACCCATCTTTCAGCCTACTTTCCTACCCCCAATGTCTGCGTTTCCTTTCCTACAACAGCACTGTCCTGAAACACTTATGCTCAATTCAAACTACTGGCGGAAAGCCTTGCAGTAATCCCTGTCTTTGTTGAAACAAAGAAAAACATCACACTTTGTGCAAGAAACGAACGTGAACCTGTTGCATCCAGGAATTTTGCAACCATTTCGAGTGGTGTTCCACTTGGTCCAGTGATCCGTGGCTTCTTGTCGCAGATCCTTTGGTGGAACAAAAGCTCTAGGACACTTCTTCTTCCTGCTGTCAACCTGCTGCTGAATTTCGTGACTTGGTCTGCCCCTCTTTTGGCCACTTCTTCCCATGGAACAGAGACATTGTGCTACGTCAGTTCTGAAGTGCTTTCGATTCAGGATTTTCCTCCTAGGTTCCTTCTTCAGCAGTATTTCCTTACATAAACCCAAGCATTTATTACTGCCGGATCGAGTAAATAGTAAAACAGTCTGAATTACCACTTTTTAGATCTCAGTGTTATGTAATGGGTGCCCAGGTGACTGTCCATCAAATCTACACCTCCCATGTGCCTGTTGTACACCTGGCTCACCTCGGGGTATTTTTTTGTCATTGTCATTAAAATGGAGACTTGTTAGAATTCCCTCAAACGTATTTACAGACATTGTATTCTGCACAAGATCAAGGCCAATTGTATCACTCCAAAAGTCACGTGCGTTGTCGTTATGGGTGACATATGTTAGTAAACAGATCCCAAGGTACTTTTGCACATTACTTGGAAGTCTTTAGCAGGGTCCTTTTGAGAGGTATAAAGCATACTCTCATCTGAAATTCTCTGGATCAGTTCATCTGTGAGAAAGTACTTAAAAAATTGATATGAAGTCTCCAAGTTCATAATTCTATCAGAGTAGTCTAAATTTCCTTTGAATTTCTGCTCCTCACCACTGATGGAAAGATTCTTTCTTTTCCTGGTACAATGAAGGCGTTTTATTCTTCATTTGACATTGTTAGTTTTGTGACTCTCCTGATTAGTTTAGCTGAGCACCGTCAATGGTTTTATTGTTATCATGATCATTTTGTGGTATCACATGGCGAGTGGAATGTTCAGTATTAGCTACCTGCGAGGTACTTTTAGTAGCAGGTCCTTCATCAGCTGATGTGTCACTCTAGGAACTCGTGTAGGCATATAATACAGTTGGATGTATTTTAGGATCGTCATCACTTCCAGAACCTCTTCTTCATACCTTGAAATTCAATGACAAACAATGGAATTAGTCTAATTGATAAATATACCACCCAGTCAACACTATCTATTTCCAATAATGTGAATAATATGGGATTATTTACTTCAAAAATCTAAGTTACGCAACATAACCTAACAATTATGAAGTATCAATATTTACATGATGTTGCTATATGCAACAAGCACAAATTTCCGCATAACACCTGATATATTGTATGCATTGTGATATAATACAGGAAATATGTCTATACCTACCTTATTTTGTTCATATGATTTTTATCTTCTTCAAAAAAATAGCTTTTAATAATACAGATAAATAAACTTCAAGTCAAAGACAAAATGGTGTACCTTCTCCCATCTCATAACATATGCTACTCTAAGCCCACAATACAGCCAACCTATGAGTAACTAATATCAAAGATATTCTATAAACATCTTGGAACACATGTGGAACATGCATTGGTTCATGAAATGCTCACCAGAGGTGTGTAAATCAATTTGTTAATCTATGTTGCATATATACTACACCATGCAATAAAGGGCTAAACATACTCTGCTGCTCTATAAACCCTCCGAACGATTCAACATACACGGCAGTCTTCTGACCCTTCTTGCTGGCTTCCTACATAACCGTTGGCAGGCAGTGGTAATAGCAAGCATATCATCCTGAAGGTTACCAGTCACCTCCGGTGTCCCACAAGGAAGTTCTCTTGGCACTTTGGTGTTTTCCGTGTTTATAGACGATCTGCCGTCCAAACTCAACGAAACAGCAAATGCCCTACTGTTTGCTGACGACTGCTAGATATTTAGGGAGATCAGGAATCCAGCAGATGCAGCTTTTCTACAGTCCTCACTTAACACCCTCTCGAACTGGTGCCGTACTTGGAAACTTATCCCCAATCCACCAACATGCAGCTACGAGTACAAGACCATAAGACTACGTAAATCTCCTCTACCGACATCATATCACCTACTCGACAAGCCCATCGTCGTAGTTACGCAACAACGTGACTTAGGTGTGATACTCGATACGAAATTACAATTCAAGGACCACACAGAAACATGTAGAGCCAAGGCTATGAAATTTCTAGGCGTTTCTGATCCCATTGCTCTTCGTCACTTCTTCCTCATAATCGTTCATTCTCTTTTGAACTACTGCTCTCCGATTTGGACAACAGCCTCCCCCTCCAATATTAACGAATTAGACAGAGCAGTGTCCTTCTTTGCTGCAATTGTTAGAAACAGAAACCCCAAGCTCAGAAATCTGCCTACGCAGCATATATTAAGGGCAATAAATATGTCACCGCTGCACATCAGGTGACAGGTAGCTGACCTGAGTTTCCTTCACGGAAACTTAAATGCGATTACCGCTCTGAACATCTTGTCTCACTCTTCTCTCTCCGTGTTCCTTCCCGCTCCACCAGAGTCAAATATCTTCTCCATATTCCCCACACTCAGCACTCAATATTTCAATGATCTTTCCTAATCTGCCTCCCAACTCTCTTTAACACTATTAATAATAATAATAATGTTATTTGCTTTACGTCCCACTAACTACTCTTTTACGGTTTTCGGAGACGCCGAGGTGACAGAATTTAGTCCCGCAGGAGTTCTTTTACGTGCCAGTAAATCTACCGACACGAGGCTGACGTATTTGAGCACCTTCAAGTACCACCGGACTGAGCGAGGATCGAACCTGCCAAGTTGTGGTCAGAAGGCCAGCGCCTCAACCGTCTGAGCCACTCAACCCGGCCTTTAACACTATTAACAGGAGACAAGCGTGAAGTAAAAGTATATTCGAGGAGGGTGTAAACAGTCTCTTAAGGATAAGCTGACGTGAAGCGATTACATCGCCATCTTGACCCACGACGACTTGGCTACGAACATGGACATTCTCGTGGTTTTAGATTTGGACAGTTGTTAGTAGTAGGCTGTGTGCCTGTTCTTGTTATCTTTTGTTATGTTTGTTATCTATACAATTATATTAAAAGAGTTTACCAAAAACAGTGTTGGCAAATCCGTCCGTCCCTTCTATTGGAGCTATTTGCTTAATTTATGTTTCATTCTCTACGTAATTACCTGCTGATGAATCATGTCTCTACGTGCAGCCAACTTCGAGTAACCATAAAATCAAATCATTAAATGATCACTCCAATAATTGCAGGCAAAGGCTTAACCTAACCCACATTACATTCTGCACTTAGGAGGCTGCTAAGCGACGAACACTTTTATTAATATTCTGATATGTTTGACCACCACCCCAATTAATGTCATTGCAAGCAGCCATGTTTGAACACTACCCGTCAAGCCAGAGATTATACACTTCCTCTGATCATGGAAGAATACTATTCCCTGCTAAATACTACTTTATTCTCCAACCTTTTCCATCTTCCAAATACGTTCAACAGATGACAGAGCGTTCGTAACAACGTACATGCTGCTGAGAGAAAAAAGTCTAAGTGCAAACAGACTCCATCATGACATACGCCTTAGACATTATCTGGAACACTTATCGAAGGCCATGTATCTTTAAAAAGTTCTCTGCCTAGCAAAAAAAACCGCTCCTTCGAGACTAACCTATGAGCTCACAAGACAAGTGTTCTATGTAGAAGAACTGCGATTAAATATACCAGTGGCTTCTACGACACAATAGCAAGCTCTACATCAGGAACTGCAGGATTAAAAAAAGCTAATATATGGATAGATTCTTACCAACCAGACTGCAAGATGACGTCAGAATGGATGAATTCTGACCACGAACTGTGGCATACCACGAAGAGCTTTTATTGTGTGTTCATAAAACAATTGAAACAGGCAGGAAAAACAATATGACTGCGACAGGCGTATCAAGACGAGTTATCTGAACTATTTATAACGAATGCTGCGGAGAAACACGAGTCGTGAAAGTTTACATTTGTTAATTAGTTTGTTGACATTAAAAGTAAAATTTGCTCAGTGTAGCTGCATCTTGTGCTTCGTGTATAATTAAATAAATAAACAAAAAATAAAAAATAATGTCAGTGGAAAGATCACCGTACGTGCAAGCGTGCTACACAAAAATGCTCAGTCAATGTTATCACAGATGACTGTACCGCTAATTTACGTTCCGCTCGCAGTCACCGCTATCACAGATGACGCTACCGCTACTTTACGTTCCGCTCGCAGTC
The DNA here is from genome assembly GCF_040414725.1 of Anabrus simplex. Taxonomy (NCBI): domain Eukaryota; kingdom Metazoa; phylum Arthropoda; class Insecta; order Orthoptera; family Tettigoniidae; genus Anabrus; species Anabrus simplex. The sequence continues at coordinate 158,114,944 of NC_090273.1, read as the reverse complement.
ACTGCTATCACAGATGACTGTACCGCTACTTTACGTTCCGCTCGCAGTCACTGCTATCACAGATGACGCTACCGCTACTTTACGTTCCGCTCGCAGTCACTGCTATCACAGATGACGCTACCGCTACTTTACGTTCCGCTCGCAGTCACTGCTATCACAGATGACTGTACCGCTACTTTACGTTCCGCTCGCAGTCACTGCTATCACAGATGACGCTACCGCTACTTTACGTTCCGCTCGCAGTCACTGCTATCACAGATGACGCTACCGCTACTTTACGTTCCGCTCGCAGTCACTGCTATCACAGATGACTGTACCGCTAATTTACGTTCCGCTCGCAGTCACCGCTATCACAGATGACGCTACCGCTACTTTACGTTCCGCTCGCAGTCACTGCTATCACAGATGACGCTACCGATACTTCACGTTCCGCTCGCAGTCACTGCTATCACAGATGACGCTACCAATACTTTACGTTCCGGTCGCAGTCACCGCTATCACAGATGACTGTACCGCCACTTTACGTTCCGCTCGCAGTCACCGCTATCACAGATGACTGTACCGCTACTTTACGTTCCGCTCGCAGTCACTGCTATCACAGATGACGCTACCAATACTTTACGTTCCGGTCGCAGTCACCGCTATCACAGATGACTGTACCGCTACTTTACGTTCCGGTCGCAGTCACTGCTATCACAGATGACTGTACCGCTAATTTACGTTCCGCTCGCAGTCACCGCTATCACAGATGACTGTACCGCTACTTTACGTTCCGCTCGCAGTCACCGCTATCACAGATGACTGTACCGCTACTTTACGTTCCGCTCGCAGTCACTGCTATCACAGATGACGCTACCGATACTTCACGTTCCGCTCGCAGTCACTGCTATCACAGATGACGCTACCGATACTTTACGTTCCGCTCGCAGTCACTGCTATCACAGATGACGCTACCACTACTTTACGTTCCGGTCGCAGTCACCGCTATCACAGATGACTGTACCGCTACTTTACGTTCCGCTCGCAGTCACCGCTATCACAGATGACTGTACCGCTACTTTACGTTCCGCTCGCAGTCACTGCTATCACAGATGACGCTACCGATACTTTACGTTCCGCTCGCAGTCACTGCTATCACAGATGACGCCACCGCTACTTTACGTTCCGCTCGCAGTCACCGCTTTCTACGCGGTTCGAGCCACGTAGATTTGAACTTGGAGGCAGTAGGTTCTAACCCCACCGTCGGCAGATCACGGTTTCCCATTTTCACACGAGGCCGTATCTCAATTAAGGCATCCCATCTACGGTGGGGCGTTAGAACACTTACTGAACGCCTTGTAGGCAAGCGGGTTCCTTACTTCATGTCGCAACGCCCGCTAGATAAACTCGAAGAAATCACAGCGCAGAGTTCTAGACCACGTGTTACTTTAATTTCTACGTTCCTCATTCCGCAGGCCTTCTCTTGAATTGTATTATTCCCATCTCACAGCCCGCACCGAGCGGCCCCCACGTTAGCCGCATCAGGCGCCACCAATTAAATCCCTAAACTTTCAGGTTTTTGGCTTAAATTACTTCCCTGCTAAAACCTCGTCCAATTAACGCGTTTTCCCTTGGAATTACTCAATTACCCGCTAACGCGCTATCACAATATTGGCTGTCATCGATCTTCTTCACCCTGTACAGCTGGTGTTAGGGAATAATAGATCAATCAAACAACCAAGCTTCCAGTTCGTGGGACTCCAGTCATACGTGCAGTTGAAGCTATGGTATGACATTATTATCATTATTATTATTATTATTATTATTATTATTATTATTAGTATTATTATTATTATTATTATTATTATTATTATTTATATATTTATTTAGTTTGTTTCAACCCCTAAAGGATCAGATAAAGCAAATTATGATTTGTTGTTCTTATTTTTCTTCTTCTTCTTCCACAAATTTGTCATCATGTCGCTATGTTCAGCTTGACCTTTCGTTAGTCCATTTTCTCTTAGATCTGCTGGGCTTCTCTTCTGAAGCAAATTCCCAAGTGAAGATCTTATGCCTGAAAATTTTGCGGTCTTCGATATCGGTAGGTGTGATGTTGGCGTTATTAAGATCACTTTGGCTTTTGATCCAAACACCGTTATTATTATTATTATTATTATTATTATTATTATTATTATTATTATTATTATTATTATTATTATTATTATCGAACAAGTGTCCGTGCAGGGGCTGCCTGGCCGAGGCGGTAAAGGCGTACTCGGTTCGCCCGGGAGGACGTGGGTTCGAATCACCGTCAGGAAGTCGTAAAATTTAAGAAACGAGAATTCCACTTCCGGAGGTGCATATGGCCCTGAGGTTCACTCAGCCTACACCAAAAATGAGTACCAGGTTAATTCCTGGGGCAAAGGTGGCCGGGCGTAAAGCTAACCACTCTACCCCATCACGTGCCGAGGTTAAGAGTGGTGGAAGCCTTTACCTTCCACTCCTCCAGGGGCCTTCATGACCTGTACGGAGGTGACTTTGCTTTGCAAGTATCCGTGCGGTTAGGGGCGCGCAGCTATGAGCTTCCTACCGGGAGATAGTGGTCGGGAGCCTTGAAAATGGTTTTCCGTGGTTTCCCATTTTCACACCAGGAAAATGCTGTGGCTGTACGCTAATTAAGCCCATGGCGGAGCCCTTTCCTATCCCATCGTCGCCATAAGACCTATCTATGTCGAAGCAACGTAAAGCGATCTGAAAAACCACAAACCCCACGCCACTTAACGCCCTTGAAAGGGCTTTGGCCTGCCCAGCGACCGCTGCTCAGCCCGAAAGCCTGCAAATTACGAGGGGCCGTGTGGTCAGCACGACGCATCCTCTCGGCCGTTATTCTGGGCTTTCGAGACCGAGGCCGCCATCTCACCGTCAGATAGCTCCTCAATTCTAATCACGTAGGCTGAGTGGACTTCGAACCAGCCCTCAGGTCGAGAGAAAATCCCTGACCTGGCCGGGAATCGAACCCGGGGCCTCCGGGCGAGAGACAAGCACGCTACCCCTACACTACGGGGCAGGTGAATTGAAAAACAAATTATTATTATTAATAAATAAATATTTATTATTATTATTATTTACTTTCCAAGGAAGATATCCTTGGTTTACCTAAAAGTATGCCAGGGCTCTCGTTTATAACAACACAATGTTTGAATAAATTAGTGCGTAAGAATATTACAAAGAGTTAAAAACATTGTCTAAGAAACAGATAAACGCCGCATATCAGAAACTGGTGCTTGCCATAACTCAGGTGTCCTAAAAAACTGTTTCTTTACCGAGCGAGTTAGCCGTGCGTCAGGGGCGAATAACTGCGAGCTTGCATTCGGGAGATAATGGGTTCGAACCCCACTGTCGGCAGCCCTGAAAATGGTTTTCTGTCGTTTCACAATTTCACGCCAGGCAAATATTGGGTATATGGCTTTAAAGAAAGTGACCTAGACCTCGTCGCATTAAGAACTGTAATCGTTCCTCTGTTCCTGAGACTCTGTTTCCCGCTGACATCACTTCTCTTTCTACAGTATATGAATGAATTAATGAATGTTTCATTCCCCTATTCATCTCTCAGTAAGAGATGCGAGGACGTGAAGGAATATCAAATGAAGTGATTCACAACAGTTGCTCAGTATTCTCTCGGCGAAGCGGGACACTCAGGTAATTGAGACATTTCATTGATCGCTCGTCGAGAAACATTCCCTACAGCTGGTTCCTGAAAGAGTGAGCTTACTTTTCCCTAATCTTCGTCTTGTTCCGTAACATTTTTCACACCCTGGTGTGTTTGTAGCCTATGTGATGCGAATTTCTGGCGGTTTTACGGACGGATGCCCTTCCCCTGACCCTCAACCTAATCACTATTGTGTGTTTCTCTAGGGCTTGGTAGTGCGGTTGTGTGTGTGTGTGTGTGTGTGTGTGTGTGTGCGTGTGCGTGTGTGTGTGTGTGTGTGTGTGTGTGTGTGTGTGTGTGTGTGTGTGTGTGTGTGTGTGTGTGTGTGTGTGTGTGTGTGTGTGTGTGTGTGTGTGTGTGTGTGTGAAAGGTAATCCTGGAAACGTGATTAGAATCGAACTCGTAACCCTCTGAACCGAAGACCATTTCAGCAGTCATCTATATAAGTAAATTTCTATCTTTTTTAATCTGTTTATCCTCTAAGGTTGGTCTTTCCCTCGGAATCAGCGAGGGTTGCCACCTCTACCGCCTCAAGGGCAGTGTCTTGGAGGGATACATCTGGGCCTTGTGGCGGATGGGAAGATTGCAAGGGACAGACAAGGAAGAGGGAACAAAGCGGCCGTGGTCTTAAGTTAAGTACCATCCCGGCATTTGGCTGGAGGAGAAGTGGGAAACTACGGAAAACCACTTCCAGGATGGCTGAGGTAGGAATCGAACCGAGCTCTACTCACTTAATCTCCCTAGGCTGAGTGTATCCCATTCCAGCCGTCGTACCTCGTTACAAATATCGTGGCAGAGTGGGGAATGGAATCCGGGCCTTCGCGGGTGGCAGCTAATCACTCTAACCACTACACCACAGAGGCGGTATAAGTAAATTTACCATTATAATTTTATTTGAACACTTCATATCTTTGCCTCAGGATTCGTATTTACTTTGAATTAGACGTGCAAGATTCGAGAATAGTTTCAGTTCAGTTCTTGTCTGTCTGTCTGTCTGTCTGTCTGTCCGTCTGTCTGTCTGTCATCACGGGAATGTGGCTTAACGGAATGTCTCGAATTTGAGTTCAGAGATAACCGGCATGTGATCTAGACTATATTCATTTAATTATTGTGGAGTAGTGCTGTATTATTACGAAAGTCAAGAGAGAAAAGATCAATTTGTTTACGTTAGTATTAGCTGTACTGAAAAACTGACTATAATGGAACTAGTGCAAAATTAGTTTCTAATCCTATAACGTCGTTGCGCCTGGAGAAATACTGGCCCGCAGTACATATATCATCAAGGGCGAAAGTTCTTTGAGGATAATCGCACAATGTTGACCCTTAGATGTCAGAACCTTATCGGCCAAAGTTCTAAGCTGAAATATTTCGCATAGCGCACGTAACAGTGACGATATATTATTTCTGTAGTACAAACCCCGTAATAAACGCCGAAACTGAGTCAATATTTATCGATGAGGTTTCAATCGAAGATTTTTCCATTCTGTTTCATGAATGCAGATGCTGTTGTGTTTGAATAAACATTTCGGCCAAAGAAACGAATACAAGGTAAGAAAGAATATAAAACTTCGCCAAAAGATACGTTTTTAACCGCTTTTCGGGCACTTATTCCAATCTGATTTTTTCGCAAACGGGCAGAGGTCGAGGGTTCGCGGAGACGGATAATTTAAGCCCGATTTCCGGGTTCTAGTTTTACTCTTTTGGGGAGGCACACCGCTAAATAGAGTGATCACACACAGCGATTTTCACCGAGTCGGCGGCAACACTTCAGAAATCACAGGTGGCTGTAAGCGAACTACAGTGTGATGGCTGTTGCGACGGAATATGGACCCCGACAGAGATTATTTATTGGAGGGAGAGTTTGGAGCGAAATCACTTAGCTTGGAGAAGAATATAAAATAAAATAAAGAATCGACTAGAGTGGGTCCATCCCACTGTGAGTGATCGAGTACCAAAAGGCTTTATTCTAACAAGAAACGAGAGATGAAGAAAAGTGCTTTAATTTCACCCGGCCAAGACAGAAGTAGGTCAACGTTGTGGTCTGCCAATAAAGAATCAAACATACGTTCGACCCTAAGTAACTTGGCATCACCTTAGACCGTTCTTTAACATGCAAAAAAACACCTTGAAAACACAAGTCAGAAACTTAAGTCACGAAACAACATCATGAAGAAACTAGCTGGGACTACATGGGGAGCTGATGCATCCTCACTACGCACTACTGCCCTCACCATGGTTTATCCAGTGGCTTAATATTGTGCCCCGGTGTGGCAACGTAGCGCTCATTCTAGGAAGACGTCCTTTTGAACGAATATATGAGAACCATAACACGCAGACTAGAATCCATCTCAATCCCGTGGCTACATACTATCAGTAACATGCCACCTCCGGAACTGATACGACAGGAAGCAACTATGCGTGAGAGGAAAAAGGTACACCATCCTGATCATCCACAGAATCTCCCAATCCATGAGGTCTTTACTGACCTTCCCCCTGCTCGTCCCCAATATGGCATGACATAACTGGCTGCAGTATCCAGGAAAAGTGGTGTCAAAGTTGGATCGTGTGGAACACAAAGGCATCCATGACGCCACAACTGGACTCCCAGGATTTCATCTGAAGAGACATCAAAGTAAACTCAACCGTTTAAGAACAGGCCACGCTAGATGTAATGCCATGCTACATAAGTGGGGACTTCGAGAATCCTCTGCCTGAGACTGTGGGGCCCCTTTCTAGTCAGTGCAGCACATGATTGAGGAGTGCCCTCTGAGGAAGTGTGGTAGACCAGCCGGAGATGTTACCAGTGCTACACCCCACTTCTTAGAATGGCTACAGCAACTGGCCTTTGATTTGTAAATGTGAACGCCACCAACATTCTTGTCCTTGCACATACTGCAAATTTCCTTTTTCTTTTGTATAAAATAAATAAATTAATTAAATAAATAAATAAATAAATAAATAAATAAATAGCCGGATATCAATCACTTGTGTCGACAAGTTACTTAATTTTCTAAAAACAAAAATAACACAGAAAATTACTGGTATAGTCCCAGAACACCAAACACAGGTTTGTATTTTAAACTAAATGTTGTTGTGTTTACTTTTAATCAATAATGAAATTACAAATTATATAAAAATATTATACCTGCCGACTCCGAATCCGCTGTGTATGATCAATGACATCGTACTCAATAGACGGAGGAACCGCCTGCAGTAATACAACAGCGAGCTGCGCATGTGCAGAATCGGCACAAGCACCGCGAGAAAGGTATCGCCCTAACTATGTGGCGGAAACTCGAACAAAATGAATATTCCCCCCATTTTCCCCTCTGTCCCAGCTGCACGACTTCTCAAACCGAGATCGTTTCTGGATCCTGCGAACCAAAATACATGGGACTTCACTTCAAACAATGTACTCTAAAACATTCCGGAAATTCATAGATATCGTTAATTAACCCCTTGGACGGTGGGGGGGGGGGTTGAGTTCTAAATGTGGTGGTTCATAACTTCTGAACCGCTACTCCAATTTCGACGTCCTTGCGGTGGATAGAACTCCCTTCCTTCTTCTTTGTCAAGATGTAAAGACTTGAAAATCAGTTGAAGTCCAAAGGAAAAGATAGGACAAAACCGAACGAGACGAAAATATGGTTTCACGCCTATTTATCGCGTTTCTACCTCTTCAATCTACTCGTCGATTTGTCTGAAAACACATCGTATTCTTTCCTTCGTCACACGGAAAATGTTGGCGCTGCATCGTTCCGTTCGATGGGATCTCTTATATTATCGCTGTTTCCGAAAATTAGTAACGTAAGGTCGTTTCGGCAAAAATATGAATATTTCTTTCTTAATCTGTTTAATCTCCAGCGTCTGTTTTTCCCTCGAAGTCAACGAGGGATCCCACCTCTACCACCTCAAGGACAGTGTCTTGGAGTGTCAGACTTTGGGTCGGAAGAATCAACTGTCCAGGAGAACCAGTACCCCGCCCAGGCGGCCTCACCTGCTATGCTGAAAAGGGGCCTTCTAGGGGATGGAAATATTGGAAGGGATAGACCAGGAAGAGGGGAGGAAGCGGCCGTGGCCTTAAGTTAGGTACGATTCCACCATTTGCCTGGAGGAGAAATGGGAAACCACGAAAAACCACTTGGCGGATGACTGAGGAGGGAATGGAACCCCCTGTACTCACTTGACCTCCCGAGTCTGGGTGGAGCCCGTTCCAGCCCTCATACTACTTTTCAAATTTCTTGGCAGAGCCGGGAATCAAACCCGGGTGGGAGCTAATCACGCTAACCACTACTCCACAGAGGCGGACGATTTTTTTCCTTTTTTTCAAAATGGCTCAGATTCGGTATTTTCCTATTTTCATTGCCGGAAAGACGAATCCGATTTTGCTTTTCAGATAAAATAAGAAATGAAATTAAACAAATACATAAACAACAGAGGCGAAGTGAGAAAGATTCGCACGTGTTTACTATTCTTTTATAGTCCATGCGCTTTGAACCATACAGGGAGTAATAACGGTGATATTTGCAATTATTATGGTTTTCACAAACTTCCAAATATGTCCAAAAATAAAAGTTAATAGTGTACACTTCAAACGAAACTAAAACTAGAAATTACAATCATTTGTGTCTGATACATTTTTATAGAGACATTCACGAGTTTCACCGCCGAGGATCGCGGACGAGGAAATGATGTCCAAGCGCCATGGCGGTGGTGGCCGTTATGGTGCTCTTCTCAGGAAGATAATAATCAGTGATGTCTTTCTGATTGTTTCAGAACTGGTTCTCTCCACTAATCACCGTAACCTTCTCAATTTCAATATCAAATTTCTAACCGTCTATTAGTGATGTCAGTAGGTAAGAAACGTAAGAGAAATGAATGTAAGAAGCTGGAACAGGTAGACAATTTCAAACATATAGGACGTGTGTTCACGCAGCAAGGTAGTATACTAAGTGAGAATGAATCAAGGTGCATGAAATGTAATGCAGTGAGCTAGTAGTTCCGATCAACAGTATTCTGTAAGAAGAAAGTCAGCACTCGAAAGAAATTATCTTTGCACCGGTCTGTTTGCAGACCAACTTTGCTTTACGGAAGTGAAAGCTATAACTAACAGCGAGAATGATCGCAGTTGCAAAAACGTGAGAACAATGGCAGGAGAGTATTCGGAATGATGAGATAAAGGCTCTGATGAATATGTGAGCATAGGCTGATGTGAGGCGAATGGAGAAGGATAGGTTACCCAGGAGAATGACGGGCTCAGTCATGGACGGTAAAAGAAGTAGACGAAGACGTCGACGACAATGGTTAGAGTCAGTTTCTATCGATTTAAAAGTAAGAGGTATAGAACTAAATGAGGCCACAATAAAGCCAGAACGAACGCACGATGTTTCTACTCTGCGATACGGTAGCTGCCTCAACCGCCCTGCTTTAAACGTAAATACAAGCTTATGTGAAATATGGAAGTGTCGTCCTTCCTGGGTTATACAGGCATTGTACCTGGTAACCTCATTCTGGCTGACGCGACTGAGTTCTGCCACTGTAATGTTTCTGATTTCATTCGTAATGTTTTCTTTCAATTCCTCCAACGTGTGAGGATTTGTTCGATTCATTTTTTCTTTCACTTTACCCCACAAGTAAAAATCACACTCTGTTAGATCTAGAGAACCAGGGGGAAATAGACCAGCACTAATCACTCTGTCTGCAAACATTTCTGAGATAGTAAGCAGGGAATCTTCTGCTGTATGAGCGGGGGCTGAATCTTGTTGAAACCACCCACGCGATTTTTCTAATTCTTCCGTTAACTGATGAAAGAACGGCGTCCAAATGTCTCTACATTTACTGTCGCCTCAAAAAATAGCCCTACTTATTCGTCTTGCACCAAGAACACACCAATCTTCCTATCAGATTAAGGGACTTCATAAACACCATTTCTGCACACCAATAGCGACAGTTATGACTGTTCACACGACCATTAAGATGAAACCAGAACTTTTACATACGAAATTACGGTGTTGCAATGATAACTGTCTCACAATGTTAACAGCTGAGGTTCATAGTGGCGACTGATGCTTGCGAGGTCGAAAACTATGCGCGCGCCTTCCATACTGCAGCTTATAGACCGGAGAGTAAAAACGTCGCTTCGACGGTCTTAGTTTATATGAGGATTGTGGTGGCATTTAGTCAATTTAGAGAGATTTGCAGACTGAACAATGAAAATCATAACAGTCTGTAATGAAGATGTAAGTACGTTTATATCCTTCGACATTATTGAAAATACCGACAACTTCTTAGGACACTCTCACTTATACCTCTATCTTTTACATCATATTCCGAAAGCGACAATCACGGTATCGTCTGGTTTTCTTCAATGTTATTATTTATTTATTTATTTATTTATTTATTTATTTATTTATTTATTTATTTATTTATTTATTTATTTATTTATTTAAGATCGTTTCAACCTCCTATGGGTTACGATTACGCAACTTCCTTGACTGTCGATCTTCTTTCTTTTGACGCCAATACTCCTTCATTCTCTGGCTCGATTTTTCTCGTTCCTCATCCGAGAACACCCTTCTTGTTCTCCTGGGTTTCTCTACGAACAGATCCGTAACCTCCGCAATTTTCCTTCTGAACACTCTTCTGTTTGTAATATCTCCCTCCTTAATGCCACATTTCTTAGGATTCTGATGAACTTCTTTCAGCCATGCTACTTGGCTCTTTCTTCTCTCCTGGAAGATGAGGATCTTATTTGCCAGGCGTTCTTCTCAGGTGTCCGTAGAAAGTCAGTCGCCTTTTTCTTGTCGAGTTTGAAATGTTCTCGCATTTGTTTCATACAGCTCTTCATTGAACTCAAACGGAAGATAAACTCACTTCCTGTTGCTTTCTTTGGTCCCCGAATTTTCCTCATAAATTTACGCTCTTTCTTTTCTATTTCAGTAATTCCCTTTCTGGCAATTGTCTCTGCTGCATAGAGGCATTCAGGTTTCACCACGACATTACAGTGTCTGAGTTCGGCTTGATAGGAGAATGCGTTCTCTATCTTCTTTGCACTTTCTTCGATAGCTGGCTTCTCGTTGTTGTTAGGAGTCAGAATCTCCCCTTGTGGACTCTCTTTATGTCACGATACTTGGTCTTCATTGTCTATGTTAGTTCTTTGGGATCTGTGTTCATTTGCAGTCCTGCCTTTTCTTCTCTTTCTTGCAAAACCTTTATCTGTGTGGTGGCAGTCTCTAAATTTTTAGCGAAGAACATTAAGTCGTCTACAAATGCAAGACATTCAAATTTAAGTCCAGCCTTGCTGTGCCCTAACTTGATTCCATTAGGGATATTTTGCACACTCACTTCTTTACACCATTCCCTTATCACCTTCTCCAAGAATCAGTTGAAAAAGACTAAGAAGAAGCCTCACACCTGTTTTGATTTCAAACGGTTCTGATAGCTCTCCAAGGAATTTTACAAGTGGCCGGGTGTTTGTTAATGTCGGTTGTATCATATTAGTTGTAATTATTACTAGAGTCGAAACCGTTCATAGCGAGATCGCTTTTAACGACGTACTGGATATAACAAAACTCGCTTTTACGACATATCGGATAAAACAACGTATTTTTTTAAATCACATTTTGGGATAAATGTATCGACTATAACGTCCAATGTTGATTTTTCTTTGTTACGCGTTTGGGGAATGTTGGCAACAATGTAAAGCTTATTTTCAAACTTCTTTTTTTTTCAGTAGATTGTAGATTTCAAATCTGTTCAAGACGATGGTTTGTTAAGTAGTCAAGGCGAGCATCGCTGTGGAGATGCCGCGCAAAAAAGGGACATTTGTAAGTATAAAATATGGCGCTCGCGGGCCTCCTCGTATACATTTAGTCTCCTCTATACCCTACGGCTCTGTCTTACACTCATTATGACGGATGTCGACGATGAAACGTTTTTTTAATGTATCTATACTAATATTATAAAGAGAAAAATATTTGTATGTGTGTAATTTATTTGTAATGGATAAGCTCAAAAACTACTGAACCGATTTTAAAAATCCTTTCACCTAAAGAAAGCTATATAAACAGTGACTAACTTGGACTGTATTTCATTTTCAAAACAATTATAGATCCGTACGAAAATTGAAATAATATAACCCTAGGTATCAAAAATTTGCCTATAAAGTCATTATAGGCCAATGTAGACGAAATATCGAATTTGTCGCACAAGGACAAGACAAAGCTCAATTTAAGCCTCATGACGCGAAGAACAAAACTCGGTAAAGACTTATGGGCCCTTAAAAGCATACTTTAAGGGCCTAAAATCAACCGCTATGGATATATATCCATCACGTTACTCCGCTCTAGAAATCGGATGAAGAAATGACCACTCGTAACCATGACATCGTCAGTTCAAGGAATCTACAGTAGAATACAGGCCTGCGGTTCGAAGTAGGCTCATGCGTAAATGTAGGCTAGATCAAGGGGCGATTCTGCTACACATATTACTGTCTGAAAGGAACCACTGTGTAGGTAAGCAGATGGGGAGGGAGTAGCATATAAAAATAATCGAAAATATTGTCAAATGCGTAGGTTTTGGGGTCGCTCAGATGAACAGGGACACTCCGTATGTCCTTTGGAGGTCCAATTTCAGTCCCAATCGCCATAGATGGAGGGGAAGAAGGGGTGTAAAAGTCGAAAATATCCCAGATTTTGGATTTATATGTGTGCACTCCTCTGTCGGGTGTGGAAAGGAGGTGAAGTATCAGTCAACATCACAACAAGGAAATCTACAAAAATTCACTTCACACAATTAACAGGTAATAAAATACCTTAAATTAAATAATCAATAAAGTGCCCGGGTAGCGCCGTGTAACACAGCTAGTATTTGATCAAATTGAATTGTAAACAAACACTTCCACACGGTTCACTTAGAAAGAAAAAGGTTTCAAGTTTTACGAGTTACTCGGATATCTGTGGAAGGCTACTCTCTTGGTGGATATAGACTACAAAGTGTATTTCTGTTAATTGTGGAGGCTGAAGCTGCTGTCATTACAATGGTAAGCGTGCGGCGATGTCCTTATATTTTCAACTTCCGTTGCAATCCACGCCTACGATACACCATGTTACATTTACAACTGCAGCAACAATTTATTACTTTCCAGAACGTAAATACTATTTTACGACTGTTACCGCCTTCTCCATTGCAATCGCTCTCGTCTGCCTCAAACAATTCGCTTGTCAGATTATTTATTTAGTGCCGGGAGTGTCCGCCATGTGACCCACGCGTCTGTGTGTGAGACGATAATAAGGCAGGGAGAGGGCGAAACTCGGTCTCGGCACGTAGCCTGCTCCTGTCCAATAACACGAAGGGGTCTGCTCAAGGCTTAACGTCTCCATCTGACCTAGGAATCACCATCAACAGCGCCATACAGAGAGGTTTGGAATTGAATCCAGACTATTTCCACGCAAACTATTGGTTATAAATTGTATCTCTAGCCTCCGTGGCTCAGGCGGCAGCACCCCGGCCTCTAACCACTGGGTTCCGTGGTTCAAACCACGTTACTCAATGTGAGATTTGTGCTGGGTCACGTTTTTCTCCGGGTACTCCGGCTTTCCCTGTCATCTTTCATTCCAGCAACACTCTCCAAACCGAGCTCGATAGCTGCGGCCAGTATCCAGTATTCGGGAGAGAGTGGGTTCGAACCCCACTGTCGGCAGCTCTGAAAATGGTTTTCCGTGGTTTCCCATTTTCACACCAGGCAAATGCTGGGGCTGTACCTTAATTAAGGCCACGGCCGCTTCCTTCCCACTCCTAGCCCTTCCCTGTCCCATCGTCGCCATAAGACCTATCTGTGTCGATGCGACGTAAAACAACTAGAAAAAAAGACACTCTCCAATATAATTTCATTTCATCTGGCATTCATTAATCATTGCCCCAGAGGAGTGCGACAGGCTTCGGCAGCCGGCACAATTCCTATCCTCGCCGCTAGTTGGCGGCTTCATTCATTCCATTCCTGACCAGGTCGAATGACTGGAAACAGGCTGTGGACTTTCATGTCCATACTACACATCTCCTACCCTGCCGCCCAACAATTCTGATGGTGACATTTTTTCCACCAACAGGGCTTGAACCAGCCAATCACTGTGTAAGATCATATACGCTTGTCTTGACAGCTGAAGTCCCCAATAGTTTTCATCCCCTGAGAAATATGACGAAAGCAGTCTGGTTCAGACTCTTCTCGGAGTCGTTAAGGAAGTCTGCGAAGTCCACAAGGGAAGAACTTCACCAACGTCCTTGCGAGCTGCTCTGTAAGCAGCTAAACTCCAAAGCATCACCGCGGGGAAATAGAGAAAGTTGGAATGAGAGTCGGCTTGTGTCGTGCTCACAGGAGACATTTTAATAAGCCCAATTTAACTTACATAACTCTCGACAGCGCCTTTGTGAGACAACTTTTTCTGAGTTCACTCTTGTCACCTCCAGCGCGTAAGTTGAATATACTGCACAGCCGAGTTTCATCAACTTGAGCCAAGATCGGTTACCGGAAGATCATCACCAAAGTGTTCCCTAAGGCCCACTGTGTCGCTGTAGGATCCACCTTCCCCTCTTCCGACACACCATTAACCCTCGTACACTTCCTGCCTTTGACTGGATATCACAAAGTGGTGCAGCTTTAGCTATACCCTAGCATCATTACGTGTATTTGGCTGGCGATTGCCCCAGAACTCGCCTGCGAGTATGATCTGAGTTTGCCTTTGGTCCTAATAATAATTTCGTGAGGCTATTTCTAGCCGAGTGCAGCCGTTGTAAGGCAGACCCTCCGATGCCATGTGTAGGTAACTGCGTATAATTGTGGTGGAGGATAGTGTTATGTGTGGTGTGTGAGTTGCAGGAATGTTGGAAACAGCACAAACACCCAGCGCCCGGGCCATTGGAATTAAAATCCCAGACCCGGCCGGGAATCGAACGCGGGACCCTCTGAATCGAAGGCCAGTACGCTGATCATTCAGCCAACGAGTCGGACGCCTTTGGTCCTTATTCGTCCACAGTCAACTTTTCTGTTCACATGAAGAAATCAATACGTCAGCAGCTTTTTATTCAAAAACGGCTGCCTATACAGAAAATTAGCCACAGTAAAGTATGATGAAATGTATCATAGAGAAACTGGAAATCACAGAATGAAAGGGCTGAGGTAAATCCTTGGTCCTGACAACGAAATGGTGGGTTCAGGTGAACATAATCATGAATTATGGAAGCACGCAGAAAAGATTACTGACGCAATTCGGAAAATGATACGTGCCTTATGTGGTTACAGGACCCAAATATCCACAGGAAGATCTTGACCAATTTTCTACATAAGAAAACAAAGGGTGGACAGTTCAGCCAGATGGAGGAGGACCAAAACAAGTGGGAATCATATACGAAGATAATCGGAAGCGGAACTGTCTTAAAAAGATAGTCACTCGCGTAGGAACTTCCCCGAAATTAAAGACACGATCAGAGAAGAGAACAATACCAACACCCAACATGTATGCGGGCGTACAGTACTAGACAAAAGTTAAAGAGCACCTCAGAGGATGCAAAGTTGAAATGTGGTCCTTAGTTGCCCAAAAGAAGAGAAGAAAGGAGAAATAATTGTATGTCTCCAATACTGAGTTTCAGGTCCCTGAAATAGTGCTAACTAGACGGCCTGCCCACCAATTTCTACAATGCGGTTGTGCTGCTATCTAGCAACGAAAGCGATATTCTACTGAACAGCTGATTAACTTAATTTTGTCAGGTGGCACTGATTGCGCCACCAGAGACATGGACTGATATCCTTATCTCGACGGGGATCGAACCTATTAAGTTGAGATCATTAGTCGGGTACTACGAGGAAGCTTCCCTTTATGGAGGTTTGGTTCTTACGTTCAAGAATTGCCAGATGGCGATGCTTTTTTGAGGAGCTATTAAATGAATCCATTCCAAAGTATTCTGAACACCTAAACATAAAATTAAATTTAACTAAATTAGAGTTTCCTGTTCTAAGCAAATTAAGCTATATTTTGGAGAACTGCTGAACAGAAATAATATTTCAAGGTTAATTTGATATTTTACTCAAAGAATTACATGAAAATGGTCCTATTGTCCTAATTTGTAGGAAATTATAACTGCAAAGTAGAAGGTTACTGTGTGCTCTTTAAAGGGGTATTGAGACCTGAAATAAAATTAAGGTATCCGAAATAGAGATGTCCTGATTATCAGTAGGCTGTTTTCATCCATTAGTCAATTTCATCTACTTTCCAACGCTTATTTTCATAATTTGTGAAGCGCTAGTTCAAGCTTTTTCCCCCAACCCTTGTCATTTTCAGTAGTATAATTGGATGGTTCTGCGGCCTCCTCCTCCTCGCGCGGCGCGGGAAATTTGAATTCTGGCGGGAAATTTGAATTCTGGCGGGAAATTTGAATTTTGGCGGGAGATTTGAATTTGTAAACAAAGCCACGTGCTTTTTGACAGCTATCATCGACAACAACGCATCGCTAACCTCACTGCTGCCATCTTGACGGGCCTAATCCTCACTAGTGCCAACTTAACCTAACTAGCATGAGGTAAACAAAGCCACGTGTTTTTTGACAGCCACGTGCTTTTTGACAGACAAGAACGCATCGCTAACCTCAGTACTGCCATCTTGACGGGCCTAAACCTCAGTAGTGCCAACTTAACCTAACTAGCATGAGGTAAACAAAGCCACGTGTTTTTTGACAACCACATGCTTTTTGACAGACAACAACGCATCGCTAACCTCAGTATTACCATCTTGACGGGCCTAAACCTTAGTGGTACCAACTTAACCTAACTAGCGCGAGATAAACAAAGCCACGTGCTTTTTGACAGCCACGTGCTTTTTGACAGCTGTCATCCGCCATCTTTAAACACTGTGCTGCCCTCTTGCGTCACCTGTCATCGGCAGTGCTGCCATCTTGACGGGCCTAAACCTTAGTGGTACCAACTTAACCTCACTAGCGCGAGGTAAACAAAGCCACGTGCAGCTGTCATCCGCCATCTTTAATCTATAGAGCACAGTGCTGCCCTCTTTAGATGTAAATTCATCACCTGTAATCGGCAGTGCTGCTATCTTGACGGACCTAAACCTTAGTGGTACCAACTTAACCTAACTAGCGCGAGATAAACAAAGCCACGTGCTTTTTTGACAGCTGTCATCCACCATCTTTAAACACTGTGCTGCCCTCTTGCGTCACCTGTCATCGGCAGTGCTGCCATCTTGGCGGGCCTAAACCTTAGTGCTACCAACTTAACCTCACTAGCTAGAGATAAACAAATCCACGTGCTTTTTGACAGCCACGTGCAGCTGTCATCCGCCATCTTTGAGCATCGTGCTGCCCTCTTTAGCTACTTACCTTTGAAATGTGTGGTACGTCATCCGCCATCTTGCATCCGAAACCTCAGTGCTGCACTCTATGTAGTGACGGCAAATTCCACGTGCTCTACAAAGCCACGTGCAGCTGTCATCCGCCATCTTTGAGCACCATGCTGCCCTCTTTAGCTACTTACCTTTGAAATGTGGTACGTCATCCGCCATCTTGCATCACAAACCTCAGTGCTGCACTCTATGTAGTGGCGATAAATTCCACGTGCTCTTGTTTGGAAACAAATTCACGTGCTATTTTCTGACAGCTGTCATCCGCCATCTTGCATCACAAACCTCAGTGCTACATTCTATGTGGTGGCGGCAAATTCTAAATGCTCTTGTTTGGAAACAAACCTATGCGCTTTTTTGACAGCTAACATCCGCCATCTTTAATCACCGTGCTGCCCGGTGGCGGTGAATTCCACGTGCTTTACAAACCCATGTGCTTTTCTGACAGCTGTCATCCGCCATCTTTAATCACCGTGCTGCCCGGTGGCGGCATATTCCACGCGCTCTTGTTTGGAAACAAAGCTTTTAATCCAGAGAGAACAGTGCTGCCCGGTGGCGGTAAATTCCACGTGCTTTACAAACTTATATGCTTTTCTGACAGCTGTCATCCGCCCAGCAATTCTCTTTCTATATAATAATTTCGTGTGGCTATTTCTAGCCAGGTGCAGTCCTAGTCTTGTTACATCAGGAAGGGTAACTGGCTAAATCCTGGTCTTTCAGCGTTAGGAAGGGCACCGGTCGAAAACCATAGTGTATGATGTAAGAGGCTAGATACTACCAGTTTTGCATCAGGAAGGACAACTCAACAAATTCTTGTGATTTAAAAATCTTAGCCAGGAAGGGTATCCGGCTGTAAAACAATAGTTCGTGATACAGCGATTTAAAATCTAAGAAGTACATCTAGCTGTAAATCCCACGATTCTCGACAGATTCTTAATCCGAGTTCTTTGACGTCAGGAAGGGCAACCGGTCGAAAACAATTATCGAACACGCATCGCGAAGGCAAGAGTGTGCAGCGATATGCATGTTTAGACTTGCAGATTACGAAAGAAACCTAACAAGACTTGAGTCTTAAAACAAATTCTTGCGATTTAAAATCTTAGTCAGGAAGGGCATCCGGCAGTAGTGATACAGCGATTTAAAATCTAAGAAGAGCATCTAGCTGTAAAACCTCCGATTCTCGACAGATTCTTAATCCGAGTTCTTTGACGTCAGGAAGGGTAACCGGTTGAAAACAATTATCGAACACGCATCGCGAAAGCAAGAGTGTGCAGCGATATGCATGTTTAGACTTGCAGATTACGAAAGAAACATAACAAGACTTGAGTCTTAAAACAAATTCTTGCGATTTAAAATCTTAGTCAGGAAGGGCATCCGGCAGTAAAACAATAGTTCGTGATACAGCGATTTAAAATCTAAGAAGAGCATCTAGCTGTAAAACCCCCGATTCTCGACAGATTCTTAATCCGAGTTCTTTGACGTCAGGAAGGGCAACCGGTCGAAAACCATAGTGTATGATGTAAGAGCTAGATACTACCAGTTTTGCGTCAGGAAGGACAACTCAACAAATTCTTGTGATTTAAAATCTTAGTCAGGAAGGGCATCCGGCTGTAAAACAATAGTTCGTGACACAGCGATTTAAAATCTAAGAAGTGCATCTAGCTGTAAATCCCCGATTCCCGTGTTAGAAGTTGTAAAACAGATTCTTAATCCGAGTTCTTTGACGTCAGGAAGGGCAACCGGTCGAAAACCATAGTGTATGATGTGAGAGGCTAGATACTGCCAGTTTTGCATCAGGAAGGGCGACTCAACAAATTCTTGCGATTTAAAATCTTAGTCAGGAAGGGCATCCGGCTGTAAAACAATAGTTCGTGATACAGCGAATTAAAATCTTAGTTCTTGCACTAATATCGAACATGCATCGCAAAAGCGAGAGTGTTCAGGTTTAGACTTGAATACATACTACTGTTTATAGTACGATGTTGTAGAACACTGCATTGCAATCAAACACTTTTGAGAAAGAAAAAAAATCTGTTCTCAACATACTTACCGAACTAGATGATAACATACTTTCAAATTTAATCAACACCTACTCTTATTTCTTCTTCGAGAGGAAGGAGTAGGAGGAGGAGAATGTAATACCTAAACTAGAATCGAGCACTGCACTCGATACTACATATGATCAGAACATTAATTGATGTGTTCAAAACACTAGATAAGTGATCGAGACTAGATTCGAACACTGTACTCGATACTACATATGATCAGAACATCGGTAGATGTGTTTAAAACATGTCTGGGGTATTCCTTTGTTCTAAGAAAAAAATTAGGTTTAGACTTGAATACATACTACTGTTTATAGTACGATGTTGTAGAACACTGCATTGCAATCAATCACTTTTGGGAAAAAAATAAAATCCGTTCTCAACATACTTACCGAACTAGATGATAACATACTTTCAAATTTAATCAACACCTACTCTTATTCCTTCTTCGAGAGGAAGGAGTAGGAGGAGGAGAATGTAATACCAAAACTAGATTCGAACACTGCACTCGATACTACATATGATCAGAACATTAATTGATGTGTTCAAAACACTAGATAAGTGATCAAGACTAGATTCGAACACTGTACCCGATACTACATATGATCAGAACATCAGTAGATGTGTTTCCAACATGTCTGGGGTATACCTTTGTTCTAAGAAAAAAATTAGGTTCAGACTTGAAAACATACTACTGTTTATAGTGCGATGTTGTAGAACACTGCATTGCAATCAAACACTGTTTAGAAAAAAAATTCTCTTCTGAACATAAGCTAGACAATAACATACTTTCAAATTTAATCAACACCTACTCTTATTTCTTCTTCGAGAGGAAGGAGTAGGAGGAGGAGAATGTAATACCTAAACTAAAATAAAAGAATATGTTAATTCTACATTATTTATTTTATATTATTTACTACAACTAATTTTAGAGTCCTTCTTAGATCTTCACATCGGACATTGCAACAGTATAATCATCTACTTCTTGAGATGTCGATGTGCTTAAAAAGAACGAAAATATATAGATGTAGCGTGGAAGTACTTGTGATGATAGGATATAGAAAAGTAAGTTAATTTGTTAACAGGTAACCCAGCTAAAGACCTTTACTGCCTAGCGTAAAAGCAAATGTGATAATAGGATATCGAAAGGACAAGTCACCTAGCCTAGAGTTGCAACGTGCAGAAGAAACCAAGTTTCAGCCTATTAAGGCCAGCATGTAAGATTAAAGAGAGCAACTATTCATCAATAGAGATTAGACTAAATTCGCGATGCTGGGAAGAAACTGAGTTTCAGCTGATTAAGGTCAGACATGGTCGTGAGTTTTTAATAGCAAACAGAAAGAGATAAATGTTCTATACCTAACAGAGTCGAAGCACTCTTGTTGTTAAAAAATATAGTAACTCAATATCCTTTCCTCTAGTCGCAAAGAAAAAACGAAAATTTAATTACTAACGATTAACCAGCATGTGAGATTAAAGAGAGCAACTATTCATCAATAGAGATTAGACTAAATTCGCGATGCTCGGAAGAAACCGAGTTTCAGCCTATTAAGGTCAGTCATGGTCGTGAGTTTGAAGTTACAAGAATAACTACCTCCTTGTCTACACCTTCTAATCCTCTAATCGTAAAATGCTGAAAAACAATGAAGGTTACAAAAGATACTTGATTTGTTAACAGGTAACCCAGCTAAAGACCTTTACTGCCTAGCGTAAAAGCAAATGTGATAATAGGATATCGAAAGGACAAGTCACCTAGCCTAGAGTTGCAACGTGCAGAAGAAACCAAGTTTCAGCCTATTAAGGCCAGCATGTAAGATTAAAGAGAGCAACTATTCATCAATAGAGATTAGACTAAATTCGCGATGCTGGGAAGAAACTGAGTTTCAGCTGATTAAGGTCAGACATGGTCGTGAGTTTTTAAAAGCAAACAGAAAGAGATAAATGTTCTATACCTAACAAAGTCGAAGCACTCTTGTTGTTAAAAAATATAGTAACTCAATATCCTTTCCTCTAGTCGCAAAGAAAAAACGAAAATTTAATTACTAACGATTAACCAGCATGTGAGATTAAAGAGAGCAACTATTCATCAGTAGAGATTAGACTAAATTCGCGATGCTCGGAAGAAACCGAGTTTCAGCCTATTAAGGTCAGTCATGGTCGTGAGTTTGAAGTTACAAGAATAACTACCTCCTTGTCTACACCTTCTAATCCTCTAATCGTAAAATGCTGAAAAACAATGAAGGTTACAAAAGATACTTGATTTGTTAACAGGTAACCCAGCTAAAGACCTTTACTGCCTAGCGTAAAAGCAAATGTGATAATAGGATATCGAAAGGACAAGTCACCTAGCCTAGAGTTGCAACGTGCAGAAGAAACCAAGTTTCAGCCTATTAAGGCCAGCATGTAAGATTAAAGAGAGCAACTATTCATCAATAGAGATTAGACTAAATTCGCGATGCTGGGAAGAAACTGAGTTTCAGCTGATTAAGGTCAGACATGGTCGTGAGTTTTTAATAGCAAACAGAAAGAGATAAATGTTCTATACCTAACAAAGTCGAAGCACTCTTGTTGTTAAAAAATATAGTAACTCAATATCCTTTCCTCTAGTCGCAAAGAAAAATACGATGTTTTAGAAGAAACCAAGTTTCAGCCTGTTGAGGGCAGACATAGCTATGTGCGCGTGTTTGAAATTATACCTCGTCTATAGTGTGAGGATTAAAGAGAACAACTATTTATCAATAGACTAAAGTTACGATGTTTTAGAAGAAACCAAGTTTCAGCCTGTTGAGGACAGACATAGCTATGTGCACACCTCGTCTATAGTATGAGGATTGAAGAGAACAACTATTTATGATTAGCTTAAAGTTACGATGTTTTAGAAGAAACCAATTTTCAGCCTGTTGAGGACAGACATAGCTATGTGCACGTGTTTGAAATTATAGCTCGTCTATAGTATGCGGGTTGAAGAGAACAACTATTTATCAATAGCTTAAAGTTACGATGTTTTAGAAGAAACCAAGTTTCAGCCTGTTGAGGGCAGACATAGCTATGTGCGCACCTCGTCTATAGCGTGAGGGTTAAAGAGAACAACTATTTATCAATAGCTTAAAGTTACGATGTTTTAGAAGAAACCAATTTTCAACCTGTTGAGGACAGACATAGCTATGTGCGCGTGTTTGAAATTATACCTCGTCTATAGTATGCGGGTTGAAGAGAACAACTATTTGTTAATAGCTTAAAGTTACGATGTTTTAGAAGAAACCAAGTTTCAGCCTGTTGAGGGCAGACATAGCTATGTGCGCGTGTTTGAAATTATACCTCGTCTATAGCGTGAGGATTAAAGAGAACAACTATTTATCAATAGACTAAAGTTACGATGTTTTAGAAGAAACCAATTTTTAGCCTGTTGAGGACAGACATAGCTATGTGCACGTGTTTGTATTTATACCTCGTCTATAGCGTGAGGATTAAAGAGAACAACTATTTATCAATAGCTTAAAGTTACGATGTTTTAGAAGAAACCAAGTTTCAGCCTGTTGAGGACAGACATAGCTATGTGCGCGTGTTTGAAATTAACCACGTCTATAGTATGAGGATTGAAGAGAACAACTATTTATGATTAGCTTAAAGTTACGATGTTCGGAAGAAACCAAGTTTCAACGAAGACTAAAGTTACGATGTTTTAGAAGAAACCAAGTTTCAACGAATAGAGGTCAGACATACCTTAAAATCTTCGCGCTGCAAACTGTTACTCGGATGAATAAAATGCGTGCGTTCAAGCCTGAAACTCGAATGAATATATTCTGGTCGTACCTAAAAAGAAGAAACATATATGAATGTAGTGTAGGGTACATCATCTAACCTAGTTATCTTTACAACTCAAAGTTCGAAAACATACCTTTAAAAAAATGCACGTGCTGCAGACTGTTACTCGGATGAATAAAATGCGTACTTTCGAACGGTACCTAAAAAGAACAAACATATATGAATGTAGATGTCTAGTGTAGAAGTTGCTTTGCAAAAAAAGTAACTAACAGTTCTACCTTACCTTAAGATAAAGGCTGAAGAATAATATTCACAGCAGACGGGAGATGTGTGTACGTAATAAACGCACACAGAGAACTGTGAGCACTCCGCGCAGACTGCAGCGAGTAAATATGCTGCTTGTTACCAAGCGGATGTGAAAAAATCGCTGACAACTGCAGTACAGTCGGAACGAAGTGTTTATGCAACAAGAGCTCCCCTGTAGTCCCGCAGGCTGATGTATTTAAGCCGAAATCGAACCTCCTGTTGATGCCGAGGTGTCAGAATTTAAGAGTTCGAGCCTTGGAAAGTTAGCGCGCGATCCTCGACTTCTCGAGGGTACTAAGCTACATACGCGGTATTCCTTACCTGTAGGCACTTAAAGTTATTGAGCTAAAACTACATTTAGCTAGATCATGTAATGACGATCGCGCAGGCCCCCTCGCCTAGCATTTGCTATTTTTCACGGCTTCTAGTTCGAACCCGCTATCTTCCGAAGTAGCGAGAATGATTGAAGAGTGTTGAGGGTGATTCATTTGTCGGATGGAGGCGTTAAGCTATGTGCAGGCTTCTTCGGTAGGAGTAGGCTATGTCGGGACATCTAGTTATCGATTTAAAATCCTAGTCAGGAAGGGTACGCGATTCAAATCCTGGCAACTTATGCCGTCGGGAAGGGCATCCGGCTAGATCATGTAATGACGATCGCGCAGGCCCCTCGCCTAGCATTTGCTATTTTTCACGGCTTCTAGTTCGAACCCGAAAAAAGCCAGCATTAAGTAAGGGCTGTTGATAGGGGGTGTTAAACCTTGTGCAGACTCCTTCGAAAATGATTGTGAGTACAAGAGTGTTGATGGTGATTCATCTGTCGGATGGAGGCAATAAGCCTTGTGCAGGCTTCTTCGGTAGGAGTAGGCTATGTTGCAATGTTCGGAAGAAACCAAGTTTCAGCCTACTGAGGTCGGACATTGTCGTGAGGGGTTTGAGTTCAGCTCGAGAAGCTGCTAATAATTGAATGGGTGAAAACCATAACGGTATAAGTGACATTTCTTTAAAAAATGAGTTAAGTGCAGGATGTAACTCCAGGAGGATGTATCCTTTCACCAACCAGGAGATACAAGTGATAGCGGTAATATTCTGCGCTCTAGTGATGGGTGGTGTAACTACAAATACCATGCTTTATATGAGTGTTGAAGATGTTTAAATGTCTTTTTCTCTGAATGACCAAAATGTTACTTATACCGTTATGGTTTTCACCCATTCAATTTTAATGCGAACTGTACGCGTGTAGCAGACTTCGTTCCCTGCTGAGGCAAACACATTCCAGCGAGCCGGATGCAGCTTGCGTGCGCGTGTGTGTGTGTAGGCATGCTTCAAAAACACATCCCAGAATATTTTTTCCTCGTTCTAGAGTCTGTTACCCTTCCTGATGTAACAAGACTAGGATTTATTTTTTAGACTGCACTTGACTAGAAATAGCTACATGAAATTATTATATAGAAGGAGAATTGCTAGCTCCTACAGTTTAGTGTACCTGCCTCTCACCCGGCAGTCTCGGGTTCGATTCTCTTGGGGGATAAAAAATATGTTTTACAGAGTTTAAATCGCAAGAATTTGTTGAGTTGCCCTTCCTGACGCAAAACTAGCAGTATCTAGCCTCTTACATTGTTTTCGACCGGTTGCCCTTCCTGACAACTCGGATTAAGAATCTGTTTTACAACTCGAGAATCGGGGATTTACAGCTAGATGCACTTCTTAGATTTTAAATCACGAACTATTGTTTTACAGCTGGATGCCCTTCCTGACTAAGATTTTAAATCGCAAGAATTTGTTGAGTCGCCCTTCCTGATGCAAAACTGGCAGTATCTAGCCTCTCACATCATACACTATGGTTTTCGACCGGCTGAACTTCCTGACGTCAAAGAACTCGGATTAAGAATCTGTCGAGAATCGGGGGTTTTACAGCTAGATGTACTTCTTAGATTTTAAATCACGAACTATTGTTTTACAGCCGGATACCCTTCCTGACTAAGATTTTTAAATCACAAGAATTTGTTGAGTTGTCCTTCCTGATGCAAAACTGGTAGTATCTAGCCTCTTACATCATACACTATGGTTTTCGACCGGTTGCCCTTCCTAACGCTGAAAGACCAGGATTTAGCCAGTTACCCTTCCTGATGTAACAAGACTAGGACTGCACTTGGCTAGAAATAGCCACACGAAATTATTATATAGAAAGAGAATTGCTGGGCGGATGACAGCTGTCAGAAAAGCATATAAGTTTGTAAAGCACGTGGAATTTACCGCCACCGGGCAGCACTGTTCTCTCTGGTGGCGGGTGACAGCTGTCAGAAAAGCATATAGGTTTGTAAAGCATGTGGAATTTGCTACCACCGGGCAGCACTGTTCTCTCTGGATTAAAAGCTTTGTTTCCAAACAAGAGCGCGTGGAATTTGCCGCCACCGGGCAGCACGGTGATTAAAGATGGCGGATGACAGCTGTCAGAAAAGCACATGGGTTTGTAAAGCACGTGGAATTTACCGCCACCGGGCAGCACGGTGATTAAAGATGGCGGATGATAGCTGTCAAAAAAGCGCATAGGTTTGTTTCCAAACAAGAGCATTTAGAATTTGCCGCCACCACATAGAGTGTAGCACTGAGGTTTGTGATGCAGGATGGCGGATGACAGCTGTCAGAAAATAGCACGTGAATTTGTTTCCAAACAAGAGCACGTGGAATTTATCGCCACTACATAGAGTGCAGCACTGAGGTTTGTGATGCAAGATGGCGGATGACGTACCACATTTCAAAGGTAAGTAGCTAAAGAGGGCAGCATGGTGCTCAAAGATGGCGAATGACAGCTGCACGTGGCTTTGTAGAGCACGTGGAATTTGCCGTCACTACATAGAGTGCAGCACTGAGGTTTCGGGTGCAAGATGGCGGATGACGTACCACATTTCAAAGGTAAGTAGCTAAAGGGCAGCATGGTGCTCAAAGATGGCGGATGACAGCTGCACGTGGCTTTGTAGAGCACGTGGAATTTGCCGTCACTACATAGAGTGCAGCACTGAGGTTTCGGATGCAAGATGGCGGATGACGTACCACATTTCAAAGGTAAGTAGCTAAAGAGGGCAGCACGATGCTCAAAGATGGCGGATGACAGCTGCACGTGGCTGTCAAAAAGCACGTGGATTTGTTTATCTCGAGCTAGTGAGGTTAAGTTGGTAGCACTAAGGTTTAGGCCCGCCAAGATGGCAGCACTGCCGATGACAGGTGACGCAAGAGGGCAGCACAGTGTTTAAAGATGGTGGATGACAGCTGTCAAAAAAGCACGTGGCTTTGTTTATCTCGCGCTACTTAGGTTAAGTTGGTACCACTAAGGTTTAGGTCCGTCAAGATAGCAGCACTGCCGATGACAGGTGATGAATTTACATCTAAAGAGGGCAGCACTGTGCTCTATAGATTAAAGATGGCGGATGACAGCTGCACGTGGCTTTGTTTACCTCGCGCTAGTGAGGTTAAGTTGGTACCACTAAGGTTTAGGCCCGTCTAGATGGCAGCACTGCCGATGACAGGTGACGCAAGAGGGCAGCACAGTGTTTAAAGATGGTGGATGACAGCTGTCAAAAAAGCACGTGGCTTTGTTTATCTCACGCTAGTTAGGTTAAGTTGGTACCACTAAGGTTTAGGTCCGTCAAGATAGCAGCACTGCCGATGACAGGTGATGAATTTACATCTAAAGAGGGCAGCACTGTGCTCTATAGATTAAAGATGGCGGATGACAGCTGCACGTGGCTTTGTTTACCTCGCGCTAGTGAGGTTAAGTTGGTACCACTAAGGTTTAGGCCCGTCAAGATGACAGCACTGCCGATGACAGGTGATGAATTTACATCTAAAGAGGGCAGCACTGTGCTCTATAGATTAAAGATGGCGGATGACAGCTGCACGTGGCTTTGTTTACCTCGCGCTAGTGAGGTTAAGTTGGTACCACTAAGGTTTAGGCCCGTCAAGATGGCAGCACTGCCGATGACAGGTGACGCAAGAGGGCAGCACAGTGTTTAAAGATGGCGGATGACAGCTGTCAAAAAG
Organism: Anabrus simplex; assembly: GCF_040414725.1. NCBI lineage: Eukaryota > Metazoa > Arthropoda > Insecta > Orthoptera > Tettigoniidae > Anabrus > Anabrus simplex. Next base: position 158,087,702 of record NC_090273.1, on the reverse strand, counting down.
CACGTGGCTTTGTTTATCTCGCGCTAGTTAGGTTAAGTTGGTACTACTGAGGTTTAGGCCCGTCAAGATGGCAGTACTGAGGTTAGCGATGCGTTGTTGTCTGTCAAAAAGCACGTGGCTGTCAAAAAAACACGTGGCTTTGTTTACCTCGCACTAGTTAGGTTAAGTTGGTACTAGTGAGGTTTAGGCCCGTCAAGATGGCAGTACTGAGGTTAGCGATGCGTTGTTGTCTGTCAAAAAGCACGTGGCTGTCAAAAAACACGTGGCTTTGTTTACCTCATGCTAGTTAGGTTAAGTTGGCACTAGTGAGGTTTAGGCCCGTCAAGATGGCAGCAGTGAGGTTAGCGATGCGTTGTTGTCGATGACAGCTGTCAAAAAGCACGTGGCTTTGTTTACAAATTCAAATCTCCCGCCAAAATTCAAATTTCCCGCCAGAATTCAAATTCCCCGCGCTGCGCGAGGAGGAGGAGGCGGCAGAACCATCCAATTATACTACTATTTTCTCATCATCTTTACTTTGCTTTCCTGGTTCTCTCTGTCTCTCTCTCTCTCTCTCTCTCTCTCTCTATCTATCTCTATCTCTATCTCTCTTAAAGGTGGGTGCCACTCTGAAGACTTTATCTCGGCCGTCATAAGATATGTCAAGGCAGTGTAAAACTTTGCCAGTAATCGTTAGGTAACCTGTAACCTCCGGCTCTTTTATGTCTTCTCCATGACATTACAGAACTATACTGTGAGAAGACATCTCATTGAAAACGCAGTTTTAAGTGGCTTAGACTTTAGATCGTTATTTGAACATTTGTCCTTGTTGTTATTTATTGATGAGAGCAGTACTATTTCATCTGATCCTGGTGCAGGCCAGAGTCCTCAGTCTCAACCGTAGCTGTGACAGTGTGCAGGTTGCTGAGGTGAATCGGAGAGAAAATGAAGGTATCAGACAAAGAAATACAAGACCCACAAAGGGCGCGAAAATAAGGCTCCATAGGCCTAGAATGCTCTAATAGCGTCGGGGTCGGAAAAGAACAAGAGTTGACCAAGGGAGGTCGGATAGGATAGATGAAAGTGAGGAGTCTGGCACAAGTAAGTGGAAGGAATGGCAGAACTCAGCTAATGGCCCCGTGATCGCGGAGGCCCTTTTAGTCGCCTCTTACGACAGGCAGGGGATATCGCAGCCACTCACAAAGGGACGTCACTGACGCTGACAGCAGCCAGTATATTCAAAAAGTTTATTAACATTGGACTTGCATAAAAATAAATTTTCGACTTGCTGTTGTGATAATATTGAACTGAACAGTCAGTATGCAGTGGTAAGCTAAGGACAATACGAGCCGAAGATTGAGAGGAAACATTCCTCCGCTTTGAACTTCCAACTAGTTTTTAAGTTTCTGTTCTCCCACGCAATTTTCACAAGGAATTTCCCAGGTTACTTGAGTACACTTTCAACAGGCAATCCACGTATATTAACAGAATAGCATAAGACGTCAAACCCTACAGCAAAATAATGGTAGGAGAATATTAGACACGTTTCCTTTTATAATTCACCACGTTCCGTTTACTCATTCTTATGTATTTAAGAAACGTATTTTGTACAAAATCATGCATACTCCACAGATAGCGAAGGGAAACCTAAATGACAAACAGAACAAATAGAATCGTCAGATAGAAAAAACATATTTATCATGGACAGACGAACTGTTCTTCTCTCCCATGTCTTCCCTCTATGTCACCTTGAAGGGATCACGAGACTAGCATGCAACGTGACGGGGAAAGATTGTAACCTAGTGCTCTCTCTTTATCCCCAATCAGCCATTGGCTCTCCTCCAGTTGGCAGATTTCCTATCCATGTTTTATCCAGTCTTTTCTTAAATGATATCCTGGGTTCAAACCCTGCATTCTTTTTTATGACCTCAGATACCGTATAAGCGTATTTTACTTGGACACCTTTTACTCTGCCTTGGGTGAGTTTCAAGCACAAAACGTGCCACCAGATTCGAAATGGAATGCAAGTGTACTTTCTTCTTCCCTTGAAGAAACCGACTGCTTTGTTGACGGAAGCTGCGATACAGGGGGCGGTGGAATACCCCCACGATATCTCCTCCCTGTTGTAAGAGGCGACTAAAAGGGAACCTTAGGACCAAATCTGAGGCCTAGTGTTCAAGCTCTATTACTCTCTCCCATGAGCTCTCTGTTGATCTGGCCATAAATGATGGGCGGATATTTGGACTTTAAACGGTTCCTATTGAGATCAGGAAGGAATTTATGAATAGGAAAATGCAGGTTTCCTATGATATTCTTGTATTCCCGAATCAGAGCACGAGGAGTCTTCCACCTGTGACTAGGGGTAACAGAATGCCATCTACAGTTGTCGTAAGAGACGATTTAAAGGGGGGCCAGGGTCTGTGAACTTGGGAGAGTGGGCTGGTGACCACAGTTCACCTAGCTGAGTCTAGAATTGTGTCCACTTATGTCAGACTGCTCGCTTTCATTTATCCTATCCGACCTCCCTTGGTTATCTCTTGTTCTTTCCGACCACAACGGCATTAGCTTTGCGAGGCCTAGGGAGTCTTCGTGCCTTTCGTCTTTCTTTGGCCGATACCTTCATTTTTCGGAGTGTCGGTCGTCTTCTCTTTTTCTCTCTGATCATTGTTATGTGGAGTATGGTTGCCTCGTTGTACTTCCTCTTAAAACAATAAGCACCACTACGAGGTAAGGAGTACCGGAAGCTAATTGCCTGATAGTCTGCTGGAATTGTGAACTTGACTAACTTAACACGAGGCCTAGCACTAGATCTCGGAGTGCGGGAAGGGCGAACCTGCGTAGTGGAGCCACACTACTCCTTACAAAAATAGAAACTTCCACAAATTAAAGGCTACCAGATCTTACAGATATTGTCTTCAAACATTAAGATATTTGCACAAATGACATGAAATGGTGTATGGCTTTTAGTGTCGGGAGTGTCCGAGGACAAGTTCGGCTCGCCAGATGCAGGTCTTTTGATTTGACTCCCGTAGGCGACCTGCGCGTTGTGATGAGGATGAAATGTTGATGAAGACGACACATGCACCCAGCCCCCGTGCCAGCGAAATTAACCAATAATGGTTAAAATTCCCGATTCATCCTGGAATCGCACCCGGGACCCCAGTGACCAAAGGCCAGCCGCCAACCATTTAGCCATGGAATTTGCACAAATAAAACAGTGTAATTATAACATGAAGTGAGAGAGTTCCCTTGCAGATAGGGGCCACATTCTGTTTATTGAGATACAAAGAGAGATAAGCTGTCGACATGGTTATAATGTAATAACATATTACGGAGTCAAGCTGGCGAGTGAGATAAAGGCTCCCTGTCGCTCCTGTTTTCACGTCATGCTACTTTGTGTCCTCATGAATATTTGATAAGTTACTGTCGGTCTGTTCCTGGAAGACCCATGCATCATCTTCGTACCGCCTCAGACAGGTGCTCTATCACTAGCGGGAAGATATGGGGAGCTGAGGATAAGTGAAATCAGGAAGATGTTCGCGGGCAACCAGGATACTCCACACAGGACTCACAGGACATATAACGAAAGCAAGTAAAACATCCCTTGAGAAGGTGAGGGTAGGGAGCACGGGGTCCTGACCTGATTTATCAGTCGATTTCGACGATCTGCAGACCACATAAATAACTTCATGATTTCAGTTTTCTTTGGGGCCTCTGTTCCATAATTCCGTCCAATGCTGCTGCTTCTTGGTTCTGTTTCTGGTTCCTGCGATCCCTGAAATGTCTGTATGGCCTATCTTGTTTCTGAATGTGATTCTGCCATGAATGTCTATTTCTACGATATTCATTTCTTTCAGGTCCTTCATGTTTCATTTGAGTTGCCTTTGCTATTGGACTTCCTGAAAAGTCTTCTCGTGAGCTTGTCATCTCTCTTTCTAGAAAGTTGTCCGAGGAATTTAAGCCTCGTTTTCGTATGCGTCTGGAATCCTGCCGCATATTCTGGGCCGTTTTCTGTTGTCAGTGCACTTTCCTCTCGATTTCTTCGACCTCTTTTCCGGTAAGATGGAATGCGAGCTCCATTTTCCTCGCTCCATCATTTTTCTTTCCTTTTTTTGTTTTCTTTTGGAAACTGACCACAATATCATTGTTTCTTTGTCTGAAGTTTCCTCTTCCTCCTTCATACGGACGCTATGCTGTTTCTTCTGTTCATCCGTCCAGGCTCCTCCCGTCTTTGCAGTTCTTTCGACTTGAAACACTTCCGAATTTTGAATCATGGTTCGAAATGCTTTCCTGTCTAACATCTGAACTTACTGGATGTTGGACGTCTCTAGATATTGTATATTATTACTAGCATGTACCCGCGGCTTTTCCCGCATTTATTAAGTCAATCCTTACATTTTATTACTGTTATTTTAAAAGCAAAACGAAACTTTTATTAACACACACCGTTTTTACATGAAATGCGTGTATTACATTGGTTTATGTTTAATTACATTATTAGTTTCATGTCTGACATTACTACCAGCTTCACCACATTCATACTCCTATCGGACCTCACTTAGGCAACCTTTGTAGTCTTCCGAGCTCTAAAGTATTTGGCTCCCAAGACCTAGCCAAACTTTTAATTTTCATAACTCCCTGAACACACGCTCTTACTCTGATGCGACCCCAACGTTGCTATCTTTGTGAGACCTAGGGAGTATACTTGGCCCGGCTTTACGAGAATTGACCAAGACAGGTCCGATAGTATAGATGAAAGCGAGAAAAGTGAAAGCAATACCAGGACTCACCTAAGGGCACCGCGATCGCCAACCCACGCCCCTGGTGCCCTTTTAAGTTGCCTCTTAGGGGATACCCTAAATATATTTCACCACCTCCATCAACAATTGGAAGATACATTTGTCTTACAATTGGTAGTTCTTACACAATGTTCCAGTAAAATTCTTGAGTTGGTCTTAGCCAATGGTAACACTACCACCAAGATTTATTTATTTATTTATTTATTTATTTATTTATTTATTTATTTATTTATTTATTTATTTATTTATTTATTTATTTATTTATTTAATAAACTTTCGAATGGACCCGGACTCTGGTTACCTGAAAATAGCGAGAAGGATTGCCGGGAAAAGACAAAGATATGGATGACTCGATGAATGAAGCTGAACCATCTTCGATGTTGGGATCATGTGATTTGAATGGAGGAGGATACGTTCCTAGGAAACTAACTAAACTGCTCAGAGGTTCGGTAGTACACGGAGCAGTTCGTATTTCGACTAAGTATCCCGTTGTGCTGGAAACAATTTTCGGGACGCCAAAAAGTCCCCTATTTGTACGTTTAGGTTCTTAGAGCTAGAATTTTCGTTGTTTTCTTCTAAATACTATCGCTGCTTGGAGTGACGTTGAAAAACTTCATTACAGAAGTTTCCGTTAAACAAACAATTGATAACTATAAAGTATTTGTTGTGTGCAACATTTATCTTAGATGATAAAGTAGCAAAGTAGAGCTCTGGAAACAAAAATGTGGAATGTCACTGGGCGGAAGCATGCAAGCTTTTATCCTCTGCACAAATAACTTGCAAAAATCCCTGTCTTCAGGCAAGCAACTCAGTGTTGACAACATCCTAGGAATATTAGTATGAGAACATATTCTTTATTTATTCCTAAAAATTACAGTCCTTTTCCGGTCGATTTCTTCTGCCACTACGAGCGCTAATGTGAGTCGATACTCTTATAACTACACTCGGTGTAGACATTCTTCAAATTCAAAAACGCCTGAGTGTATTGAACCAAGGAACAAATTATAAAAATAATTATCTAAATAACTTAATTTGGCTAGGATTTGAATCAGAAAGGAAACGAGCACCGGAACTGCATTTAGGCGGGAAGTGATTTTCCAAATTGTTTTTTAATTTCCAAGACACAATTTGAAACCTTTCCGGGCCATTTATCCCTTCAACTTTCGGCACAATTGAGGAAATTGCTTAATTTTACGTTTTTCCTCGTATGTGGTCCCCTACTTTGACTGCTAAAAAGTATTTTCAGCATTAAAATGTTGCGTTAATTGTTAAGTTTTGACGTATTCACCTGGAACTAATGCATCTGTGATAAGAATATTGCGAACTTCGAAGAAAAATCACTTCTACTCAGACTCGGTGCGAATAATGCTCATAACCAAAACAAATTATGTGTGTAATAGTGTTTTTCAACGCTCCGGAGAAACGAGCACCACCGAAGAAAATTCACTCCTCAAAAAATATGAACGTATGAATTAGTGTCCAATATTTTTGGCCTTTCGTGTATTCACAAAGGACTGTAGAAACATCATCATCAACTGTGGTTCCACTCTCTTTTTGTGCTTTTACAAGGCGAAGGTGAGCCTTTCCGTATTCTACTTTGTCAACTTGCTTTCCCCTATTCTTCTGGTTTCTCTGAATTACTATCAGATTTTTACCATGCGTAGCGCTTTCTTTATTTTCCGGTCACTGATGCCTGTCGTCACTATGATATTTTACCCACCACGAAAAACATGAGAAAAAATTAGTTATAGGTCTATCACTAAATGAGGCGTTCTGGTGAGAAACTTCTCACATCAGAGAATTAATTAATTAGTAAGATTGGTGTTCATACGGTGAGTGTATTTATTCGTTGTTACGTTACAGAATCCCGACCTGATACGTGCACACCCGCAGCTGGTCAAAGCATATTGCTATTTCTGTAATGGTATTTTGGTCTGCGGCAGCGAGAGCCTTAATTGGCATAACAATTTCATTTATCATTTTCGTGACATCTAGCAGCAGCTAGATAACGTAGGAAGTAGCTTGTTTCTTTATCAGGGACGTGACATCTAGGGGCTGCCTGCTGAAGTAGAAGTGAGCCAAATATGACAGCGCCTACAACGGTACTCAGAGTCGGGTCATGGCCACATAAAGCGTCTCAGATGTCTACATCCTTTTATACGAGCAAAACCTACATAATGTACGGATGTAACTAAGTAACTTCTTGCTGGATACAGTCTTCAAACGTTTATCAGATAGTCGCAAGTAACTGTTCAGACAGGCACTTCAAAAGTGGGGTGACAGACTTCTTCCCGTATAGGTTTAATAGTTTAAAGAACGAACATGCACACAACATGCTAATGTGCCTTGGTCTACAAAACGGCCACTGCTCAGTCCGAAGGTCTGCAGAATCCTCTAGGCAGTTATTCTTGGTTTTCTAGACTGTAGCTGCTACCTTACCGTTAGCTCCTCAATATGTTTGTCACGAAGGTCGAGTGGACGTCAGATCAGCACTCGGATCCAGGCAAACCTCTCTGACGTGGCCGGGAATCGAACGTGGGAGCTCCGAGAAAGAGGCAATCTCGCTTCTCCTACATGAATGGTATTGCATGTTTATTTCGATGTCACCAGCGGGGTGAGATATCAACTAGGTGTTGTAAATAAGTCTCATTCATAACTGAGATATGCCTAATGCTACGTGCTGCAATAGTACTTTCTGAACCAGTGAGGAAAGCAATTACAAACTCTCTTACTCCTCTTCATGCCTAATGGCACTATTATCTGCTTAACTAACCACATCACCTTTGGTGGTGCTTTTTGAGGATCCAAACTGACTGCGAGGTGAGACAAAACCATCAGCAGTTAGAAATGTGATGAGCTGATGACGTAAACAAACTCGGGGTCGATATTCCTCCACGGGCTTCAAAAATTATTAGGGATTGCAGTGACAGCTATAGAACTTCTGCTTACATGTACCAACCACTTTTGGTAACATCATTCAGTTTCTCTCTCTCTCTCCTTTCATGACCCTTCCTCTTCTTCAGCGAATGCCTTCATTCAGAGAGGCGCTGGACACTTTTCGTTCATTCATGATTCATTGTTAAGGAGGAATAATAATAATAATAATAATAATAATAATAATAATAATAATAATAACGTCCACCTCTGTGGTGTAGTGGTTACTGTGATTAGCTGCCACCTCCGGAGGCCCGGGTTCAATTCCCGGCTCTGGCACGAAATTTGAAAATTGGTACGAGGACTGGAACGGGGTCCACTCAGGCTTGGGAGATCAACTGAGTAGAGGGGGTTCGATTCCCACCTCGGTCGTCCTCGAAGTGGTTTTCCGTGGTTTCCCACTTCTCCTTAAGCCCGCCTGATACCTGTGATCGTTAAGGCATCTGACACCGTGGTTAGCCAGTTCGAGTCCCGTTGGCCGACAGGTTACAAGAGGTGGCCGTTTACAATTTCTAATCACTAGATTGCGTGCCAAACGCCTGGATTCATTTCCAAACCTCTCCACAGTGTTCATATGGAGTGAGGGCATATGACGCTGTTGATGGTGATTCGTCCATTGGATGGAGACGTAATGCTTTTAGCAGACCCCTTGATGTTATTCGACAGGAGTAGGCTATGTGCCGACACCGGGTTTCACCCTCTCCCTACCTCATTATCATCATCATCATCCCACATCTAAACGTGCAGGCCGCCTACCGGCGTCAAATACAAAGATCTGCACTACGCGAGCCGAACATGTCCTCGGACACTGCCAGACGATAAGTAACTCGAGACAAATGCCGGGATGGTACGATCGGCTCCTTCCCTCCTTCCTTCCTTCCTTCCTTCCTTCCTTCCTTCCTTCCTTCCTTCCTTCCTTCCTTACCTAGCCATGCCATTCTTCCCATCCCCCACAAGACCCCTGTTCTGCATAGCAGGTGAGGCTGCCTGCGCGAGGTACTGGTTCTCCTTCCCAGTTTTATCCCGGACCTAAACTCTCACACTCTAGGACACTGGAGATGCCTCGCCCTGGAGGTGAAACGTATTAAGAAAGAAAGAATAATAACAAGAGGCTGTCTGCGCGTCAATTCCGACGTTCTGTTTTACTCTACCAGGTGGCAAAGCAAACCAGATCTCTGTTGGACGATCTATGCCTCAGTTTCATGAGAGTTTGTTGGGAAAACACCAAATGTGTAACCGGAGGCATCGCACGACATGGAACTTTTCTCCTCCGTTCAAAAATCCGACAATCTCAGTCGGGTTTGAACCTATAATCTTAGGATTTGGAGACCGACACTCTTCTGATAAACACGTTCACATCCCAGGGCTCGAGACTCCATCCCAATAAAGTGTCCACAAACTAAGTTTCAGAAGCGATAATCACACAGCTTTGTTGAACTGAACATAGAAATTTGATTAGTTTAGTGATTCAATTGGAAGGGGAAACATTTTGAAGCTCAATGCGCCCCTGTGGTTTTAATACAAACGATATTATGTTTGTTTGCTCACACGAAATACCTTTTGTCCGCCAGATACGAGCGTCATGTCACAATGGTTGTGTGAACTCAATGAGCTCGTTGATAACTTTCTCAATAAATTGCTAATTCAAAGATAACAGAACAGAGACTTAAATTAATATTCTTACGACCAAGCCTATTATTATTATCGAATCAGAAATGTCATTCACACAGTTGAATTATGCATACTAAACAACATAACAAACCATAACACAGATAGAAACCAAAGCACTTCACAACAATCTCGATGAGAACCTAGCAACATTCCGTGTTGCATGAAAAAGATTATCTTCAGTGCAGGAAGATGGACACAATGAAGATTGGAGCACATGCTGCAAAGTCACAGTCACATTTGATGTGACGCATCTTGCTGGGTTGAGTTTGGATCTGCTCACTCCTGTCCTCAGTCTGTTCAAGACAGACCAGTCTTCAAACGTTCTGCAACTGCCATCTGTCCTGAGATTACGGGGACCTTGCAGTGTCAGTGAGTTCCTCAGTCTCTGTGCTGGAGGTGTTGTTGTCCTTGTCTACAGCTAGACGATAGCCCGCATGTCTCGTTGAGGGTTAATGGATATATCTTTCTCGTTTAAGTCGTATAAAAGATGGGGGTGGAGAAAGCCTTAAATGCATGATATAGGATATCAGTAACACGGTTTGTCGCCTCTGTAGTGAGTTTCATGAACTGCTGTGTGCTAATGAGGTGCGCCATGATGTTCACAGGAAACCTTTGACATTTGTTGCTGAGTTATTCGCTGCATTGTGAATTTACTGATGAGCCTGAAGAAGTTTAGCTTTGTCTCACTAAAAACCATTTTTCGAAGACTAAAGACTCAACTAGCCTCCTCAGAGGCCTGGTGCAGGTCTTTGACTTGACGCTTAATAGGCGACCTGCGCGACTACGATGAATTCTAATGATGAAGACGACACAGATCCAGCCCCCGAACCATCCGAAATCCCTAACCCCTCCAGAAATCGAACCCCGGGCCTCTTGGACCAAAGGTAAAATTCAGGCATGGAGCCACACAAACGAAAGTCCGTGTCCTCGCCCCGAGGGTCACCCCGAATGGGGGAGCTGCATGTACCAGCCCTCCTGTCACACTTAAATTCCTGACAGTACCACGAATCGAACCCGGGGCTAACCATTTCGCTACAGGGGCGCATACGTTTCCTGCATGTAGTGGGTTTGAACAGAGACAAGAACTGTCGTACCGTAGCCTCGAGTGTCATGAGAACTGTGGCTTCCGGAGAGGCCGGGTGCAGGTCTTTCTAGTTGACTCCCATGGGCGTCTAGCTGTGTGGTAAGGAGACGGTGAACTTTACGTCCCATCACCATTAACAGCGTCAGATGCCCTCACTCCATACGAACATTGCGAAGTAAAAACACGCCCTTATGGCACGCAATTTAGTAATTAGAGTGTCCTACGCTGCCAGCCAACATTCTGATAGTGATGTCTCAAACCAGCTGACCACGGTGTGCTAACCACCAGGAGTCATTACACTGCTGTTTCTTTCCTCGTAAATGGAGAAAACCAGCCAAGAAACTACAACCAGGAAATTAGGCTGAACACCGAGCGAGTGAGTTGGCCATGCGGTTATGGTCACGTAGATCTTAGCTCGCACTCGAGAGACGGTCGGTTCCAACAGCCAGATTTCCGTCGTCTCCCATTTTCACTCCAGGAAAATGCTGTGGCTCTACCTTCTCAATCCTAGGCGTTTCCCGTCCCTCCGTCGCCGAAAACCCTCGATGCGACGCTAAACCACCAAAGCAAGTATGCTGAATCTTGTATGGAAACAATTCGTAGCAAATAATTGGAAAAAAGAGAAACAGCACTTGTTTATGTCATATAGTAACTGTGAGACGAATGTTTGTCTGTAGCATGCTCATTGCTCCTTCATGTGGAATGTTTATATCATTTTCCCCTTCAATAAATCCATACGAATGATAAAATAAAATACCAAGCATAAGAGTAAAGAGAACTGCGCAGATAAAATCAAGCTTTTGTTATTCTTTGATACACATAGAATATTCTTACGCATTGAGTTCAATGAAGGGAAGCAGAGAGCTGTGCTTGTCACAAATGTCGTGAAATGGAACCAACAAGAAAATCCTGATTCACTTAGACGTCTACGCTGTACGACAATGCTCAGCCACATGCCGCTGCTGTAACATTGGCAGCATTGATTAAAATAGCTACTGCAAGTTCCCTTCAAATGGCAAATAGAAAAAAACCGCGTCCGAAATCTTAAAAATGCTGTCTTAAACCTGTCTATACCACATGCTTAAGTCGTTGACAGAACGCTGCAAAAATGTATTCAGTGTAAAGGAAGACACTAAAAAAAGAAACCACTTTTCTCTTTGCGAGAATGAAATGATCATACATACGTCTCCTGGTCGTGGCCTTCCGTCAACGGCTGCTAATTTCAGATGACCGCCAGCCGTAAGACATAGCGTACACGGTCGCAAGCTAACACTGTCTAGCCATCCATCCATACCTTACATCACAGCCTGCACGGTTGCTAGGTAACATTGTCTGACCACCCACCCATACCTTACATCACAGCCTGCACAGCTGCTAGGTAACAGTGTCTGGCCATCCATCCATACCTTATATCACAGCCTGCACGGTTGGTAGGTAACAATGTCTGGCCATCCATCCATACCTTACATCACAGCCTGCACAGCTGCTAGATAACATTGTCTGGCCATCCATCCATACCTTATATCACAGCCTGCACGGTTGGTAGGTAACAATGTCTGACCATCCATCCATACCTTATATCACAGCCTGCACGGTTGGTAGGTAACAATGTCTGGCCATCCATCCATACCTTACATCACAGCCTGCACAGCTGCTAGGTAACATTGTCTGGCCATCCATCCATACCTTACATCACAGCCTGCACAGCTGCTAGGTAACAATGTCTGGCCATCCATCCATACCTTACATCACTGCCTGCACGGTAGCAAGGTAACACTATGTAGCCATCCATCCATACCTTACATCACTGCCTGCACGGTTGGTAGGTAACAATGTCTGACCATCCACCCATACCTTACATCACAGCCTGCACGGTTGGTAGGTAACAATGTCTGATCATCCACCCATACCTTACATCACAGCCTGCACGGTTGCTAAGTAACATTGTCTGACCATCCATCCATACCTTACATCACTGCCTGCACGGTTGGTAGGTAACAATGTCTGACCATCCATCCATACCTTACATCACTGCCTGCACGGTTGGTAGGTAACAATGTCTGACCATCCACCCATACCTTACATCACAGCCTGCACGGTTGCTAGGTAACATTGTCTGACCATCCACCCATACCTTACATTACAGCCTGCACGGTTGCTAGGTAACATTGTCTGACCATCCATCCATTCCTTACATTACAGCCTGCACGGTTGGTAGGTAACATTGTCTGACCATCCATCCATACCTTACATCACAGCCTGCACGGTTGCTAGGTAACATTGTCTGACCATCCATCCATACCTTACATCACAGCCTGCACGGTTGCTAAGTAACATTGTCTGACCATCCATCCATACCTTACATCACAGCCAGCACTGTAGCATTGTCTGACCATCCATCCATACCTTACATTACAGCCTGCACGGTTGCTAAGTAACATTGTCTGACCATCCATCCATTCCTTACATCACTGCCTGCACTGTAGCATTGTCTGACCATCCATCCATACCTTACATTACAGCCTGCACGGTTGGTAGGTAACATTGTCTGACCATCCATCCATACCTTACATCACAGCCTGCACGGTTCCTAGGTAACATTGTCTGACCATCCATCCATACCTTACATCACAGCCTGCACGGTTGGTAGGTAACATTGTCTGACCATCCATCCATACCTTACATTACAGCCTGCACGGTTGCTAGGTAACATTGTCTGACCATCCATCCATTCCTTACATCACAGCCTGCACGGTTGGTAGGTAACATTGTCTGACCATCCATCCATTCCTTACATCACAGCCTGCACGGTTACTAGGTAACATTGTCTGACCATCCATCCATTCCTTATATCACTGCCTGCACTGTAGCATTGTCTGACCATCCATCCATACCTTACATTACAGCCTGCACGGTTGCTAGGTAACATTGTCTGACCATCCATCCATTCCTTACATCACTGCCTGCACTGTAGCATTGTCTGACCATCCATCCATACCTTACATCACAGCCTGCACGGTTGCTAGGTAACATTGTCTGACCATCCATCCATACCTTACATTACAGCCTGCACGGTTGCTAGGTAACATTGTCTGACCATCCATCCATTCCTTACATTACAGCCTGCACGGTTGGTAGGTAACATTGTCTGACCATCCATCCATACCTTACATCACAGCCTGCACGGTTGGTAGGTAACATTGTCTGACCATCCATCCATACCTTACATCACAGCCTGCACGGTTGCTAAGTAACATTGTCTGACCATCCATCCATACCTTACATCACAGCCTGCACGGTTGCTATGGTTACACTAACGTCACACATTTTGTCGCGTTACGTTACACAAATTTTCGGATAACCCCCAACCATAAGACATGTTCAAGTCAAAATGGCGAGACAATTGAATAACCAATGCGAGAAAAATCAATCTTGGTCACACTCTTGTGCTCCCTTGTCCTACGCATCTCAGATACGGAGTTTACGCACTGCTGACCACCACCGCATCGAGGCATTTGAAATGTAGTGCTGACGATGTATATTTCGCATTGTGTGGACAGCACACACAAGTAATTCATCTGTTTTCCTCAACAACGTTGATACACAAGAGAATGTTTACATTTTTAGGCATATCGCTCGCAGCCCCGACAGTGAGCTCCACGATAATGCCGATAGGCTCCAGTGGATGGCTCGAAAACGGGCGATAAGTGCGATGAATGTGAAAGAGTTCGTTTACTGGGCGTATTTCCAGAAGTTCTCCTTTAAGTTTGAGAGGCAGTTGAGCGTCTCGGTCTCTGCCTGAAGACACGACGTGCTTAACCCAAGTCTGAAATATGCATAGAGCTGAACTTAGTGGCCTGAAAGGAATCATATAACTAGCCACCTGGGAATCTTGTGGTGGAGGTAACCACCCTCTCTTAATAATTATTATAGAAAAAGGAGGAAAGGCGTAAAAGTGAAAGACTCCGTTGGCCTCCGAAACCCAATAATCGGAATGCGAAGAAAATAATAGCTAACCAAGGGAGATCACATGAGAAACATAAAGCTGAAGAGACCGGCATAATGACAGAATCAATTACGGACCCCGTGTTCATTAAAAAACCCTGTCAAGGTCAAAGCCTGGATAACCCTTTTAGTCACCTTTTACAACAGGTAGGGAAACCATGGGTGCATTGTATAGGCGTCACCCGAAGGGAGTAGCCAAAGTTGAAAGCCGCTAGCCAGTGGTGGTGGTGGTGGTGGCAATTATTGTTTTAAGAGGAAGTACAATTGGGCAGCCATCGTCTATTAACAGTAATCAGAAAGAAAATGAACGAAGAGGTCTGATACTTCCGAGAGTGAATGTACCGCAAAAGAAAGGGAAGAACGGCGTAGGGCGAGAAATTGAGAGGCTCGCGAGGCCTCGTAAAAGTAATAGCGTCGGGGCGGAGTCGACCAAAGGAGGTCTTCCAATGTGAGAGCCACTGCTACGAGGGCACACTGTCGCCTCTTACAATAGTCATATGTGAGCTATATCCCCGTCCACAATGGAACGTGCCGCACACATAACGTTATTCAGGTAGTTCCACTATTGTTTGTTTTTATGGAACAGTGGTCTAATGTCAAACACTCAAGTAAATCACATTTGCAAGTGTATTTATGGGTTTTTCTATTTTTTTAATATATTAAAGGTATGGTAATAGTGCCGGCAGTGCCACCTCGTGCAGATCTTCCTATTGGACGACCATGGACGTCCTGCGCAGACGGTGAAACCCCGCGTCTACTCAACGCTTTACGTCTCAATCTGACGGACGATTCACCATCAAGAGCGCCCCCTGTGGGTGGGAGCGGTAGAATAACACCCACAGTATCCCCTGCCTGTCGTAAGAGGCGACTAAAAGGGGCCACACGGGCTCTTAACTCAGGATCGTAGGTGGGAGACCACGGGGCCCTTAGCTGAGTTCTGGCATTGCTCCTACTTACTTGTGAAATGCTCCTTACTTTCATCTATCCTATCCGATCTCCCTTGGTCAACTCTTGTTCTTTTCTGACCCCGACGGTATTAGGTTCCGAGGCCTAGGGCGTCTTTCATTTTCATGCCCTTCATGGCACTTGTTTTTCACTGGCCGATATCTTCATATTTCGAAGTGTCGGACCCTTTCCATTTGTTTCCTCTAATTATTGTTTCCAGTTCTATTTCCTCTTAAAACAGTAATCGCCACCATAATCAGCGTTATGTGACATATCTCCATATGAGCACCGCGGGGAGGTTTGGAATAGACTCCAGGCTTTTGGAATGCAATCTCGTGATTAGAAATTCTGATGGTGAAACGTTTTTCGACCAACGGGACTCGAACCGGTTAACTGAACCCTGTAGGCCTGACCCCTTAACAACCATGGCCACAAACAGGTAATTTTGTCATCGTGACATATTACTTTTGATTTTTCGCATGATTTCCCATAAAGAAAATTCTGTCTGGAGTCGAAACTCGCCCGCTGTGGAGAGAAGCTTGCACTAACATGAGTGAGCAATCTTCGCAACCTTCAACTCTGAGAAATTAGAAACGTGTCTCTAAAAGCACACGAAATCCAGGGACTCGTGACTAGCACGACGTTTGCAGTGATCACGCAATACGTACTGGGTCCAATATCGCCCATTCTTCAGGAGATTCCATATAAGCGTTTTTCTTTGTTCTTCAGTTCTGGGGGCGATCCCAGGCCTAGATAGGGCGTGGGAACCAATCTCTTGACCCCTACGCGAGCCAGGCTGCTTACTATGTGACTTCTCTATCCTTCTGAATTGCGAGACCTGGGCTATTTTTCATATTCACACCCACCGTAGCCCTTTCCTTTCTTTTCGCGAAGACTCGGACCTCTTCACCTTTTTCTTCTGATTATAGTTAACTATATCTGGGAGAATCCTAGAACATCGCAGAATGTACCTAGACATGTTCATGGAAACCAAAGACTGCACCTGTAACAAAGTTACAAGGGATAACGGTACAACACAAGTTAAACTTTATCTCCGAAAGCTATCTTAAATATGAAACCGTAATTTCGAAAACATGGCGAGTCCAGAGACTAAACCTTTTCGGGAAAATCAAATAATTTCCGCCTCCTTAGCGCTATTATCTATCGTCCTCGGAGGACTGGGTTCGATTCCCGATATTAAGAGAGAATTAACACTAGCCGGAGGGGAGGTGTGCAGCTCACCTCCGCTGTGATAAGAGCTGCACTACCTCGAGCATTGCAAGGACGTGAGTTATACTTTACTGAAAATAGTTGCGTGAGCCAGAATTTGTAAATATCCTTTATTAGTCTTCCATTCAATCAGCATTCCTGGCAGAGTTGATTCTCCGGCTGGTTGCAGGTCTGGACTGGGGATGTTTTTGAAACCAACGGTTATTATTTTAACGAAGCTAGCCCCTGTTTTACTCGAGTTAGTGAACACTTGATAGGATTACAAGGACTAGTTAGCCCATGGCTACACTGACCAATCCGGCAGGCCTACAAGAATATCGGGAAGTTCAACCAATCATCAGCTGTGTTCCGCAACAGAATTTTCCATGTCGAATTATCGCACCTACGTAGACTTGTTTTCAAAGCACAGCCAGCTAGATCTACCCAGCACTCGTTACACCAGCCTTGAGCCAACCATAAAGCCGAAGTTGGGAAGTGTTCCCGTGATGCCGCAGTGATATTGACATGTACCGCCAGTTTTGTTGTTACGAGTGTGGATGTTGAGAGCTTTTAGTTATTGTTTGTTTTATGTAACTGTGTTCACAAATCATAGAACATGTGATATTGTTCAGTGCCTTTTTAAACTCAGAACAGGAGAAAAGCGAAGGGACACTATCATTTCAGGAATTTCCCGCAGAGAAGGACAAATTTAATGAGTAAGTCAAAGCAGTTTCTCGCGATAGTTTAGTTCCAAACATTAATTCTCCTATATGTGGTAGTTCGATTTTTTTAATTGTGTAGAGTAATGATTTGATTTCCTAGAATTGTCTTTACCGCTATTCTAACACATCATATACTTCTTACCCTTGTGTACTTGGAAGAAAGCGGGGCTAAGAGGCTCGGATGGTTTAGGCGACGGCCTTCTGAGCCCAACTTGGCGGGTTCGATCCTGACTCAGTCCGGTGGTATTTGAAGGTGCTCAAATACGTCAGCTTCGTGTCGGTAGATTTACTGGCACGTAAAAGAACTTCTGCGGGACTAAATTCCGGCACCTCAGCGTCTCTAAAAACAGTAAAACTAGTTAGAGGGACGTAAAAATAGTAACACTTATGTTTGAACGGGTGAAAGTGGAAAAGAAGTAAGGAACAGTTAACATACGAGATTCGTAACTGTTAAATGTTTGCATACCTATAAGATCTGCCTGTTTTTCAGCCTTCCATTTTCTCACCTCTTGAACTAAATTTTATCTTCCATGTTATTATTTCATTCACTCTTGTTTCGTTTCTTTTGTCTTTGTATTATTGTAGTTATGGACAGACAACCATTTTAGCTGCATTCATGGTTTGAACGCAGAGTTCAACAAGTATCTAAGTCCTGAACTTGAACTCATTGTATTGTATTGTTACTTTGATAGTAAAATAACTAACGATGGTAGATGTAGAGGTAAGGAGGACATAAAATGGAGACCAGCGCAAGCAAGGACGGCCTTAAGAAAGAAATTTGGTCACCTCGAACATGGATAGGAATTAGAAATATGTTTTTGAATACTTTCCTCTGGAGCGTTGCATTGTATGGAAGTGAAACATGGACGATAACTAGCTAAGAAAGAAAGAGAATAGAAGCTTTTGAAATGTGGTGTCACAGAACACTGCTGAGGGTGAGATGGATACATAGAATCACGAATAAAGGAATACCGGTACTGAATCGAATTGGTGACAGGAGATCGATCTGACGAGAAGAAAAAGATAGGACACGTCTTAAGACACGCGGGATTGTTCAGCTGCTTTTTGAGGGAAGTGTAGACAGCACGAACGGTACGAGCAGAACAAAGTACGAATATGACAGGCATATTAGAGCAGACGTAGGTTGTAGTAGTTATGTAGAAATGAAAAAGTTAGCACAGGATAGGATGGCATGGAGGGCCGCATGGAGTGATGACTCAAACAAGAACAACAAGCCTGTATTTCTGTTTCATACTGAAGAACACGTTAAACAGCATTAACATACAATTGTAATGTTGGTCCCGAACGTAAAATTAGATTCTCATTCAATGACTACTTGTTAAATATTAACATTACTGTGCTGCCATTGACAGCCTCCGTGGCCTCTCACCACCGGGTTACGTGGTTCAAATCCTGGTCACTCCATGTGAGATTTTTGCTCGACAAAACGGAGGCGGGACAGGTTTTTCTACGGGTACTCCGGTTTTCACTGCCATTTTTCATTCCAGCAGCACTCTCCAATATCATTTCACTTCATCTGTCAGACATTAATCATTGCCCCAGGGGAATGTGATAGGCTTGTAGTCGGCACAATTCCCATCCTCTCCGCAAGATGGGGGCTTTATTCAATCCATCCTTGACCCGGTCATTGACTGGAAAACAGGTTGTAGGTCTTCTTCTATCATCATCATCATCATCATCTGTTTACCCTCCAGGTTCGGTTTTTCCCTCGGACTTAGCGAGGGATCCCACCTCTACCGCCTCAAGGGCAGTGTCCTGGAGCTTCAGACTCTTGGTCGGGGGATACAACTGGGGAGTATGACCAGTACCTTGCCCAGGCTATGCTGAACAGGGGCCTTGTGGAGGGATGGGAAGATTGGAAGGGATAGGCAAGGAAGAGGGAAGGAAGCGGCCGTGGCCTTAAGTTAGGTACCATCCCGGCATTCGCCTGGAGGAGAAGTGGGAAACCACGGAAAACCACTTCGAGGATGGCTGAGGTGGGAATCGAACCCACCTCTACTCAGTTGACCTCCCGAGGCTGAGTGGACCCCGTTCCAGCCCTCGTACCACTTTTCAAATTTCGTGGCAGAGCCGGGAATCGAACCCGGGCCTCCGGGGGTGGCAGCTAATCACGCTAACCACTACACCACAGAGGCGGACGGTCTTCTTCTATACTGTCATTAAAGCGAATTTTGTGGGATTGAATTCGGACAACAGAAAAAAATCAAAGGTGAGGACTGTTTCAGGAAGTCACTATGACCAAAAGTTCAAACACACTCTGTCCTCCATGGGTGTCTAGACGCACTCCGCTACGAAGGTGGATTCTTGATAAGTAGGCTATGGTATCTGCTGCGACGAGACGACGTCAGCCTGTGTTCAGGCAACCCGCCAAACACAGTGCAGCACAGCACACTCGCCAGACAAGTCCCGAGTTAACGCAGCAACAGCGCTTGGATCACGGCCAATATTCGATACAGCGTTCCTTCTACTTCCAATAGGGCGACCGCTGGAGTTCCATATCCACTGAAAGTGAGCAGTAGACAATGTCTTCAATTATTATCAATAGCTGAAAAGACATTCTCTTTGATAGATTATTTTAAACATATGAATTTCAATTAGAGATGGCACAGCTATTTAATGTTGTTAACAGCACTATACGTCAACTATATCTCCTGCCTCATCGGTCAGTACCTTTGTGCCCCAGATTCGATCCTCGGTCGCATCCAGGGAATTCTATCTAACTGTTAACTGCCTTGACTGGAGGACCGGGTATTGGTGCTGTCTCCAACACTCTTGTAACTCTTTCGCCACACCTGCCCACCCTCATCGGAGGGTCCGTCTAACAAGGGCTACACCGTACGAAATTATTGTATTATTATTGTCGCCACCTATGCGGTGATGTGGTTACTGTGATTTGCTGCCACCCCTCGAGGCCCGGGTTCGATTCCCGGCTCTGCCACGAAATTTGAAAAGTTCTGCGAGGGCTGGAACGTTGTCCACTCAGCCTCGGGAGGTCAACTGAGTAGAGGGCGGGGTTCTATTCCCACCTCAGCCACCCTCGACGTGGTTTTCCCTGCTTTCCCACTCCTCCTCCAGGCAATGCCGAGATGGTAGCTAACTTAAGGCCACAGCCGCTTCCTTACCTCTTTCTTATCTGTCCCTAATCTTTACATCTCCCCACAAGACATCTGTTTAGCATAGCAGGTAAGAACGCTGGGCAAGGGACTGGTCCTCCATCCCAGTTGTATTCTCCGACCCAAACTCTCACGCTTCAGGACACTGCCGTTGAGCATATGCTGCTGAGTCCGGGGGAAATCCCAGCCCTGAAGGGTAAACAGATTAAGAAAGAAAGAAGATTATTATTTCTTTCTCTGTTAGGGTGCTTCATCCTTCTCCTTCATCCTCTCGTTCTCCTCTCCTCGGACCATCTTGAGCCGGTTTTCTTTCCCTGCCGATCTTGGAAACCGTCCATTTAACACTTTCTTTCTAAAACTATATCTGTTACTTCTTCTTCTGTTCCTTTCTAAATCTTTCTTGACATCATGAATCCAGGTTGCTGTTGACTTCTTGTCCCAAAGAAATGTTTGGTTAACCTGTTGTCGTCCATTCTGAATAAATGTCCAAAAAATATCAATCGCCTCTTCCGTATTGTTTGTGTTATGTTTTCTATGTTTCGACATATTTCACCATCATTTCCTGATTCCCGGAGCTCTGTAGTTCTTAGGGACCTAGTATTTTTTCATATAATTCTTTTCTCCAGTACTTCTAATGTATAGAGCTTGTAATTCAGCACTAGACATTCACTCACGTATAGCCGTTCCGGTTTGACTACTGTGTTGTAGTGTTGTGTTTTGACGTTCTTAGATAAACACTTTCTTGTTGTAGATATTCCAAGTTATGGCGTATGCTCTTTCTAGCTTGTGTATGCTTTTTTCTACAGCGGATTATTCAATACCCGCTTATGGATAATAGTCCATTTAAAATTTCCAATTAGTGTATAGATAAAAAATTCGACTGACGTTTTCTTCAATTATTTGTCCCAAATATCTGAATTTCTTTACCTTCCATATTCGACCAATTTCTGTTATTATAAATTGTGCAGCATTTTTATATTTGTTATAAATTTGTATTTTCTACCGAAATTCTTAAATCTATTTTGTATTGCTTGTTTTGTAAGTATGGGTTTGAAATGTTCTTGTTGACACTTCATTTCTTAATTCTCAACAAATTTATACATGTTAAAGAAAAATTCCAGTAGAGCAGAGCGCCACTGTAGCGCGGAACTCGTCTCAAAACGATCGGCTGCCTTAATTATGAGAAGCTCCCTATAAGAATTAGGACATTCCACACTGCTGTTTTTGTACGTTTTTTTTAATTTTCACAAGTCCCTATGTGCGTTTTTAAAACCTTTCATTGTCTTTATTTTGCTAAAGACATACATTTTCGCCACTTGTTCTCAGCACAATTTTCTGTAGAACTCACTGAGACGACACCTCACATGACGTGTTACCACACTGTAGCAGGCTTGCGGCACAGCGTGCAATGCTATTGCATCACCCGATGACGTAAGCAAAGCAAAGTCATCTCCGTACAGGCCATGAAGGCCCTTGGAGGGGCTGAAGGTAAAGGCTTCCACCATTCGTAACCTCGGCACGTGATGGGGTGGAGTGGTTCGATGACGTAATACCGAATAATAATAATAATAATAATAATAATAATAATAATAATAATAATAATAATAATAATAATAATATTTGCTTTACCTCCAAGTAACTACAATTTTTACGGTTTTCGGAGACTCCGAGGTGCCGTAATTTAGCCCCACATAGTTCTTTTACGTACCAGTAAACCTACCGACACAACACTGACCGTATTTGAGCACCTTGAAATACCACCGGCCTGAGCCAGCATCGAACCTGCCAAGCTGGGTTCAGAAGACCAGCGACTCAGCCGCGCCGTAATACCGAGTCAACACTCTGTTGCCAGATACAATGGTTCTTCCTTTTTTACAGTGAGAGGTGGTGGTGGTGATTATAGTTTCTAGAGGAAGTACAGCTGCGCAATAGAACACTAATCAAAGGGGAAAATGGAAGGGATCCAACACTTCGAAAAATGAAGGTATCGGTCAAAGAAACACAAAGGCCATGAGAGGACGAAAGACTCCCTAGGTCTCGAGTGCTCTAATACCATCTGGGTCGGAAAAGAACAACAGTTGACCAACGGAGGTTGGATAAGATAGATGAAAGTGAGGAGCCTGGCACAAGTAAGTGGAAGTAATGCCAGGACTCAGCTAAGGGCCCCGTGGTCGCCAACCCACGCTCCAACGTTCAGAGCCCCGAGGGCCCCTTTTAGTCGACTTTTACGACAGGCAGGGAATACCGTGTGTGTTATTCTACCGCCCCCACCCACATAGACGTCAAATTACAACTCCGAGCTACAACTACACTCAGTGTGGTTTGTAAGGAAATACTACATTACATGTTGCGATTCCATTCGAGTGCCGAACAAAACCTGGAAAGTGCAACTTTTATTCATAAGATATATGAATAGTCCATTTCGAATTTCCAATTACTGTATAGATAGAAATTTCGACTGTCCAAGGCAGGCTTAGTGATCATAAATCTGTCTTTCAATAAAATGTGTGCACCTAGCAATCGTGCAGGCTGTGATGTGAAGTATTGGTGGATGGCCACGACATACAGATCCATGACCTGCACAGCTCTCAAGGTACTGTTACCTAGCAACCGTGCAGGCTATGATGTGAAGTATTGGTGGATGGCCACGACATACAGATCCATGGCCTGTACAGCTCTCCAGGTACTGTACCTAACAACCGTGCAGGCTGTGACGTGAAGTATTGGTAGATGACCATGACATACAGACCCATGACCTGTACAACTCTCGAAGTACTGTTGGTAGGTAACATACACATTTTGTTACGTGACAGTATTTCGTTAGGCCTATACAAATTTTCGGATGACACCAGCTGTATCTCAAAATGATTTTGATTTTAATATGTTTTGTAACAGGCTCGTCCCATGGACGTATTCAATGTCAAAATATGAATGTTACTAAATTTAAGCTAGGCAAAGCTATACCTCTCCGTGAAACAACTCCATCTAAATTCAACCACCACTTCTTAGTGATACAGCGCTCGTCTTATTTTTATGCAGAGCGACTTCCCATAGGTCGTAAATTAAACTCAGTTCAAGATACTCATTATAATTTCTTCTGCAGGGAATATTTTGAACTGCTCCTTCGTGCTGCCAGACTTGGAAGCAGAAGTTCGTTGCCGAGCGAAGAAACTTTGTGAAATGGAAATGCTACCTGCCTGCAGACCCGATACAAGAATCGTAATTAATCCCCAGATCCATATTACAGTACATGTTACAGCTCCCACCAATCACGACACAGGTGACTTTTGACTCGCAAAGTTTTAATTAAAGCCACTCGGCTATGCTCGGGTTATCTCGGCAGATGTGTTTTCTTGTATCGCACTTTAGTCTTCAAACTTTAATTATCTCGTAGATTCCAAAAGGCTACAGAACTCATTCAAGAAATACAGAGATTAACTTTGTCACGTGAAATGACTGCGCTTAGCTGCAATTGCTGTAATTGTTCCTCACACCAGGAGGTGAGACCGGCCACCGTCCACCTGTTTCAGTCCATATCAAATTCATCCACAAAAATATTTCGTCCCGTGCACTCTAATTCGTCCATTTCTTTTTATTTTAATAATAATATAAACTTGTAGAGTTTACATAGAGATACGAATTAAAATTCTGTTAAATTTCAATCGTATCCCTGGCATGTTTAACATAGTACTTATACAATGGTTATCCAAAAATGGATAGAAGCTATTCATTTCTTTTTCCAGTAATATCCAACCAGGATTTGTTCAGCTGGTTTTTGAGGGAAGTGTAGACGGTAAGAACGGTAGGGGGAGACCAGGGTACAAATATGACAAACAGATTAGAGCAAATTATGTAGAATGGGGCAGTTATGTAGAAATGAGAAGGTTAGCGCAGGACAGGGTGACATGGAGAGCTGCATCAAGCTAGTCTATGGACTGATGACTCAAAGAGCAATACCGAAGCACCTTTTCAAAATCTAATAATTGCAGCTTACCTCATATAAAACCTCGTATAAATCAGGCATTCAAATTTTTCACAATATGTATATTATACACTGATAGGCCCCCGCTTAGCCCGACCAAGTGCAGGAACTGGCTGACCCATACCGTTTGCGCATGTACCCGTAGCTTTCTCCTCACCACCATGTCCCATAGTCTAAACGCTCGACAGAGTTCACATCAGGCGAACGAGGTGGCTACAGAAGTCGTTGAAGCTCTCCAGGACGCTCTTCGAACCAGTTGGGTCCAATAATAAGGTACATTATCCTGCTGAAATATCTCATCGTTGTAGGGCTACGTGAAGTCCATAAAGGGCAGTTCACTGATCACGTGGGTAGATCCATGCCACGTGAACACCATTATGGAGCTACCACCTTGTTCACAGCTGGGGTCCATGGCTTCATTTGGCCTGCTCCATATCTGAACGCTACCAGGTGCGACGCTGTGCCCGGTGTCGTGATGTTATCAAGGGTCTTCTGCTCCCATATCCCACTTGCCTGCTGGATATGCGTCTGGTACCTCCTGCATTGAATGTGGATGTGAACTGATCATCCGTTACCACGGAGGTCGGAAAATAACAAGAGTTGACCAAGGGAGGTCGCATAGCCCGGCACATCCCAGGTTGGCGCACGGAAACTCAAACCGTACATAAAACCACACAAAGCACAAAGAGCACAACACAAAATGGAAAGCACTCAGGTCACTAAAGTGCTGGGTGTTCCAGGATGAGACTGAGACGTCAACGAATACCTCCCCAGCTAGCGTGTAAGAGAAGTGTTGGTGTACGGATTCGCAATCGTCCCCTCAGAGTGAAGGTGTCGGGAAGAGAAAGAGAAGGGTCATGAAGGAAGTGAGGGGGTCTCTTTTTTTTCGCTAGTTGCTTTACGTCGCACCGACACAGATAGGTCTTATGGCGACGATGGGACAGGGAAGGGCTAGGAGTTGGAAGGAAGCGGCCGTGGCCTTAATTAAGGTACAGCCCAAGCATTTGCCAGGTGTAAAAATGGGAAACCACGGAAAACCATCTTCAGGGCTGCCGATAGTGGGGTTCGAACCTATTATCTCCCGAATACGGGATACTGGCCGCGCTTAAGTGACTGCAGCTATCGAGCTCGGTTGAGGTCTCTCTAGACCTCACAAACCTCAAGTCGGGAGGTTAGCATAAGCAAGTGCTGGACTAGGCTAAGAGGATTAGTAGTAGAGAACTCAAGAGCCCCGGGCGATCTTGTCTTTGTAGTCTCTTTACGACAGGCAGGATATACTGTAGATGTATTCTAATTCCTCCGCCAACAAAGGGAGCAAGTGAGAGACCGAGGTAGTATTACAACAAGTACAACTCGGCAACCATCCTCTGTTAACATTACTCGGGGCGAAAATGAAAGTGTCGACAAAAGAAAGGAAACGGCCACGAAAAGCGTGAAAATGAAAGACTCCCTAGGCCTCGCGGGTTCGGAAAAGAGGTCGGATAGAAAAGATGAAAGTGAGGAGCCTCACACAAGAATGCAGAGTGATGCCAGACTCAGCTAGGGGAACCGTGGTCACCAAACCAGGCTTTCAAGTTGACAACCCCTGGTTCCCCTTTTAGACACTCGTGGTGACAGGCAGGGGGTACCGTGACAGAGGGAACCACTAAGTTGGTTTCCCGTCTCACAGCCAAGACACCCACGTGTAAGGCGTAACCTAAACCAACCCACCACAGGTATTGCACTTCTGCACCACTCGGCGTCCAGGAAACCAGGAACACCAGATGCGGCGCCAACCACTATCGCTCTAGATGCGAGATACCCTAGCAGAAATCTGCCTAAGTTAACCGCAGGACCGATCAAACAGCACGTAGCATACTGCTCGACAGCACAGTGGATCAGGTTCAAATCATCATCTTCTTCTTCTTCCTGATACGTTTCCACAGTCTGTCGTTCTTCACTGTCTCACATTGTAGTCCTCTCCGATTTACGTCATCCCCCATCTGATCCCCTCCATCTTGTTTGTGGCCTTCCAATTGGTCTTCTTCCAGAAACTGCCCATTCCAGAGCTCTTCTTGGTAATCTTTCTTGTCCCATTCCTTTAATATGTCCGAACCATTTCTCTCCATAGTTTAGTGGGTTGATCTGTAGCGTATTTCTTATCCTGTCCCTCCTCGTTTTACCCAAGCTCGCTCGCAGAAAGCTTGTAATCTACTCAGATCTTTTTTGTCCAAGCCCAACATTCTGATCCCTAAGTCAATATTGGCAAATAATATCATTTACATGTCATGACTTTTGCTTTGGTAGGTAATTTCCAATTTCTAATTATGTCCGATACATATTAATAACATTTAGAGCAATGAAATGGCGTATGGCTTTTAGTGCCGGGAGTGCGCGAGGACAAGTTCGGCTCGCCAGATGCAGATCTTTTGATTTGACGCCCGCAGGAGACTTACGCGTCGTGATGAGGATGAAATGATGATGGAGACGACACATACACCCAGTCCCCGTTCCAGCGGAATTAACTAGTTATGGTTAAAATTCCCGACCCTGACGGGAATCGAACCCGGGACCACTGTGAACAAAGGCCAGCACTATTTAGCCATAGAGCCGGACACATTTCGAGCAATTTCTTATCCTCTCCGAAATTTTTTTCATTGATGTTTCCTTCCCCAGTTACCTTACTTTTTAGGTATTTGAAAGCATCTACTTCCTTGAGAATTTTTCTGTAACACCTAACATCCTTAATTTTTCTGTTTTCTATACAGAATTTCTTTACCTCACTTTTCGTTAAACTTACCTTCATGTCTGCTTCTTCAATTGCCCTCTGCCAGGTATTTAGTTGTTCTTCCAATTTTTGTTCATTTTGTTCCCATATCATCACATCATCTGCATATGCTATGACCCTTGGCGAACTTTTGTTTTCCATCATTATATTCGTGTACACTTCCTTGTTCTGCCTGCTCTAAACCGACACCATGGATCGGCCAAGAGAGGTCCACCCTTCTAAACTTCTAAACCCGGAGACAGACCCCCTGGGTGTCTACGTGACGGAAATAAAAATGCGTGCCCAACTAACGTGCGCGATTGAACTTATTTAGCAGATGAATTAGCTTTCTTCTCTTCCACGGAATCTCTTCATCCTCTCGCTGTGATTATTCTTCCGTCCTTCCGTCCAAGCACTGGTGGTTCTCATCCTCGATTTTTCAGCAAAATTATGTTTGTTCAATGTTTTAAAGCTATGCCTATCCCATATAATTTCACCTGTTATACTAATTTCTTGAAGGTCTTTTTGAATTTCGATTATCCAGTTATTATTATTATTATTATTATTATTATTATTATTATTATTATTATTATTATTATTATTATTATTATTATTATTATTATCTTCATTATGCCCATTCAAATAACGCGATTGAAGTGATGGTTTTCGCCTCCTTATACTCCCGAAATCTCTTCATGAATACACTGTGTTGCACTTGCGTTCTGTGGACCACTTGCTACCAGTTTTCCTTCTGGTTTCTCCATGAATTTGTGCTTGTCTACTATTTTACCACGATCTTCTATGATGTCGTCCGTGATATTCATGTCTTGCAGGTCCGCCTTAGTTCCTTACAGCCACTTTATTTTGACCTTCTTTGAGTTCATTACTCTTCTGCTGAGTCTGTCGCTGTCCATGCTATAGATGTGGCCATAGAAGTTCACGCGACTCTTGCGTACAGCATCGGTGAACCTGTCACTTAATTAGTAGAGGTGCGCTCATTTTCTCTCGTTGGACCATAAATTTTCCGTAGGATTTTCATTTCTTGTGTTTCACTTTCTATAACTTTAGAATGACCTCCAAGGGATATGGTTTCTGAGGTGTATAGGCCCTAAAGCTTCCGGCAAAACAACTGTCTTGTAATGTCGTAATTTTGCATTACGCGATATGAATCCCTTATGGTTTACAAAATAATGGCACGATAATAATAATAATAATAATAATAATAATAATAATAATAATAATAATAATAATAATAATAATAATAATAATAATAGGGGACGTCAAAGGTGTGAGGATCGGAAAATTGGGAAGGTAAAATCAAGGTTCTCCATAGTCTGTACGCTGTCCTGCTGCCTAGTCCCGATGGTAGTATGGTTTCTCCAGGCTATTTGAAGGAGGACACTTGTGAAATTGTGCCGTTTTCGATCTCTAGCGAAGTTTTTGCTATGTTGATGTAGATTTTCCATGTACTGGTTTTTTTTCATACGATTTCTGGAGGCCTGCATTTGATGCTATATTGTGTAATTTCTGTACGACGTTTCTGATTTCATCTCTGGTCTTAATAATGATTTGCTAGATCATCAGCAAAAGCTAGACATTTCACCTTGGCTTTGCTTCCAAAATTTCCGTTGCTCATACCTCTGACGTCCCGTATTATTATTATTATTATTATTATTATTATTATTATTATTATTATTATTATTATTATTATTCTTTCGAATGGGCCACCAGAGGACCACGTGCCAATTTCAATTCCTTCTTCTTTGTTCTTTCCTTTTCTTCCAGTACGCTTTCATCTGTTCACTATGTTTCTTCTTTCTGTCTTCAGACCACTTTGAACCAGTCTTTCTTACTTTCCTACCTTGGAATCCTTCTATTTTCAATACTTTTTCCCGAAAGCCTTCTCTATTATTTATTTTTTCTGTTGTTATATTGTTTTTTTCTAAATCCTTTCTTACTTCATTGACCCAGCTTGTCGTTGATTTCTTACTCCACAAATATCTGAAAATCTTACTGGTTAATCTACTATCTTGCATTCGATATAAATGTCCAAAAAACATAAGTCTCCTTTTCCTCGTTACATCTGATATATTTTCTATTTTTTTATATATTTCAGCATTATTTCGTAATTTCCAACCTTCTGCTGTGTTTTGTGGGCCTAATATTTTCCTCATGATTCGCCTTTCTAGTATTTCTAGCTTATCTAAATTATAGTTTAATGCCAGACACTCGCTTGCATATAGGCATTCTGGCTTCACTACTGTGTTGTAATGCCTTATTTTTGCATTTTTGGATAGGCATCTTTTATTGTAGATATCTTTGGTGACACCATAAGCTCTCTCCATTTTATGTACCCTCTCCTCTACTGCAGATTTTTCTAAACCATTTTCTTGGATTATTTCCCCTAGATATTTGAATTGTTTTACCCTCTCTATTTGGCCAATATCTGTTTTCAGAAATTTTGGTGCATCCCAAATATTTGTTAAAAATTTTGTTTTTTCTGCAGAAATTCTTAAGCCAGTTCTGCTGGCGATTCTTTCCAAGACATTTACTTGGGTTACAGCAGATGTCACATTTTCAGAAAGTATTATTATTATTATTATTATTATTATTATTATTATTATTATTATTTTCGCGTCATTATTTTATAAAACATATCTGTTATAAGGGCCGTTACTTTTCATACGTCACTCAATACAGAGGCGAAGAAGAAGAAGAATAACAAGGAGAAGAAAAAGTGGGCGTGTTGAGGCCTTTTGGCAAAGCCAGCTGAAAGAAGTCATTTAGTCAGATCAATAGCATAGCGTAAGTAGGCCAGCAACGCTGTTTAGCGTAAAGCCATTCCGCTGGTTTTGCTATGCAGTGAGCTGTCCGCCAGGCGCTGCAGTCAAGCAGTTCAGTTCACTCCGGACGGGACAGCCGAGTGGTCGTGTAGTGCTGTGCCGCACTTCGCGAGTTACGTTCGTTATTACTTCACTGTTCACAACAACTACTTCTGTCAGTGACTGTGCTTTCCAAGTTCTCACCACGTCTTCTCAAAATACCGACCTAGTGTGATATGATAGGTATTCAACTGTGTCATCATCACTATACGCATGAAAAATTTAAATCTCAACGTAGATCTGAAGCGCATCATCTTGCTGCTTCTACTGACCAGCGATCTGCTTCTCACAGGTACGTCTATTTGTTTAATCGGACCACGAGTATGCTTACGGTATATTTAGAAATGCTCTTACGGGGGAATCTCTGCTAATATTCTTGTTTCTTTCGAGGGATCAAATGAAGTTACCATCGGAAGTTCAGCACTAAATGGCATCGATAGTCGTTCTCTAAAAATTGGCATCGCACTTGTCGAGATAATCGAGCAGATTCGAGTTCGAGTTTCATGACTTAATCTTCCTTAGAATCGATAGCGGACAGTTCGTAGCCTAGCCAGTGATTCCAATTCTTAAATATGAAATTGTATAGTAGTCACACAGAAGCAAAGCTATGGAGTTCTATGGAAAAGTACAGGATAATGGCTTGTACTATAAGGAACCTCGGCGAGCCTAGAGTGTGGCGGACAATACTTTTATCGAGTTTTTAGAAGTTCAAAATCAATATGTACTTGGAAATTCTATAGAATGGACTTTAATATTCTAAGAGCTCTTAGAGTTTTCGTTTTCAGACCCCAGTTATAAGCCCGCAATCAGTAAAGCGTTCTCGTAGCGTAGAGCTGAAGGCTATGGCTCGGTGACATACGGTGCACAGGTTTAAGTCATGTATATTTTATTTTAAATTTATTGTATTATCTCCTATAGTTTGTAACCGCACGTTTTTCGTCAGTACTTATTGTTTTAAGAGGAACCATTCTCTCCTTCCAAAGCAAAGCAAAGCAAAGGTCATCTCCGTACAGGCCATGAAGGCCCTTGCAGGGGTGGAAGGGAAACACTTCCACTACCCGTAACCTCCGCACTTCATCAAGTGGAGTGGTCAGCTGTACGCCCGGCCGCCTTTCCCCAAGGTTTTAACCTGGTGTAGGCTGAGTGAACCTCAGTAGCCATGCGCACTTCCGCAAATAGAAATCTCGTTTCTTAATTTTTGAAATTCCCGACAGGGAATCGAACCTACGTCCTTCCAGGTGAACCTAGTCAGCCGCTATCCTCTCCTTACACTAATCAGAAATGAAAGTGGAAGAATCCGACACTTCGGAAAATGAAGGTATCGGGAAGGAAAGACTCCCTAGACCAGCAACCTAATACCGTCGGTGTCAGACGATAACAAGAGATGACCAAGGAAGGTCAGATGGGGAAGATGAAAGGGAAGAGCGCGGCAAGGTCCGCGTAGTTGCACCAATAAGCAGAGAACACCGTAGGTGTATTCAGACAGGAGGAAACATCACTTTCCATGAGTACGACATCTCGTAACAGACAGTGTTAAAACATTACAAAGAAAAAATGCGTAGCGAACCAAATGACAGGAAAATAATAAAGCAATCAACGGCATCCTACTGTAGTTACACAAACGTCTCAATTGGTGATTTAAAAATATATATTTTTAATCATCAGGTCATTCATTGGGACATCAAAATCAGAAGCAATAGTAGTTTCCCAGTTGCTTTCTGGGCATCAGTAGATCTAAAGTGAGACCATTCCTGGAATCTTTACTACTAGTTCATCCTCCATGTGCTGTGTTGCAGTTACCGTACTAGTTTGCCACCCGGCTGATCCTGTTCGTTAACGCGTCGGACACCGTAGTTCGCGGGCTCGAGTACCGATGATGGAAAAACTGTCACCATCAGAATGTTGGGGAGGTGCTAGTATAATCACTAGATCACGTGCCAAAAGTTGTCCACTCCGCAGTGTGCCCATCTTAACGTGCTTTTCCGTCGGATGGAGACGTTAAACCTTGAGCAAACCCCTTGCTGTTATTCGATACGAGGAGGCTACGTGTCGACACCGACATTCTCCCTCTCCCTACCTCATTATCGTCATAATCATCCCACATTCACACGCGCAGGTTGCCCATGGCCAGGCGAGCCGAGTAAGTCCTCGGACTCTCCCGGCACCACACAAACCCGCCTGAACTTAGCTACTGATGATCTGTGCAGATCATTATCTTCATTCTCGACTCTGATAATTTCGCGATATAACTAAGAATCTACCCAACTCTGAGCCATGAGGTGGTGGTGGTGATTACTGTTTTAAGAGGAAGCACAACTAGGCAACCATCCTCAATATAACACTAATCAGAGAGAAAAAATGGAAGGGATCCGACACTTCGAAAAATGAAGGTATCGGCAAAAGAAAGACCAGGGCCATGAAGGGCGTGAAAATGAAAGACTCTCTAGGCCTCCATACCATCGGGGTCGGAAAACAACAAGAGTTGACCAAGGGAGGTCGGATAGGATAGATAAAAGTGAGGAGTCTGGCACAAGTAAGTGGAAGCAATGCCAGGACTCAGCTAAGGGCTTCCTGGTCGCCAACCCATGCTCCGAAGTGGATAACCCCTGAGATCCCTTTTATTCGCCTCTTACGACAGACAGGAGATATCGTGGGTGTTACTTTACCACCCCCACCCACAGGGAAACCTGAGTCATGAGCTTGGAATAATAATAATAATAATAATAATAATAATAATAATAATAATAATAATTAAAATAATAATGTTACTGGCTTTACGTCCTACTAACAATTTCTACGGTTTCCGGAGACGCCGAATTGCTGGAATTTAGCCCGTTGGAGTTCTTTTAAGTGCCAGTAAGTCTACCGACATGAGGCTGACGTATTTGAGCACTTACAAATACCATCGGACTGAGCCAGGTTCGAACCTGCCAAATTGGGGTCAGAAGGCCAGTGCCTCAACCTTCTGAGCCACTCAGCCCGGTTGTAATAATAATAATAATAATAATAATAATAATAATAATAATAATAATAATAATAATAATAATAATAATAATAATCCCGGCTTCACTGTGTAGAGATAACGAGTCTGGTTGTTACCAGGAGGCCCCTAGTTTGTTTCCTGTCCAGATCAGATATTTTACTGGAATCTGAGGGTTGGTTCGACGTCCATTTCGCCTAAATGGCAACAGCTGAGAAGCTACCTGACCCTGGGATAACAGTCCCCATCTAGAAAGCCAAGAATTGCGGCCGAGAGGATTTGTGACACTGATCACGCCTCACTTCGCAATCTGCAGGCCTTCGGGCTGAGCAACGGTCGGTTAGTAAGCTAAAGCTCATCCAGGCGACAGAGCTATTAGAGGATAATAATAAGAAGAAGAAGAAGAATTCTAACGCTTTTCCCAAGCTTGTGGGGTTGCGAATGAGAACTGTGCCGCACTTGTGAATTCTTGTGAATTTTTCCCTGTTTTACGATCGGATGCCCTTCCTGACCGCAACGCTATGTAGAGGGATGTAATCACTATTGCGTGTTTCTGTGGTGGATGGTAGTGTGACTTTTTGTCTGAATATGAATAGGAGAGTGTTGGGACAGACACAGACACCTAGTCCCCGAGCCAGAAGAATTAATCAGACGCGAATAAAATCCTCGACCTGGTCGGAAATCGAAGCCGGGATCCTGTGAACCGAGTGTGTCAACGCTGACCATTCAGCCAGGGAGTCAGACTATAATATAATAATAATAATAATAATAATAATAATAATAATAATAATAATAATAATAATAATAATAATAATAATAATAATAATGAATCGCAACAGAATGAACATTTACCGTGTTTCTTTAATTTGCAGTAAATATACGTGTCTTTTGTATGTAAGCACTGCTAACCTACACCGCAACTCGATCACAAAGCCGTAAGCATGGAAAGCGAACGCCTTACCAACTACGATACGCAGTACATATTATATCTAACTCAGGGCCTAACTTCAACTAGACCGAACTACAAGTAACGCAGTATATTCAGCGGGCGACTCGTATTTTTGTGAATGGCTGCATGCTGTTTTATGAGGTAGCATGAAAATAGCTAGCTCTTCGTAATAATGGTTGCCGGCCCAGCGGCGTAGGGGTAGCGTGCCTGCGTCTTACCCGGGTTAGATTCCCAGTCAGGTCAGGGATTTTGACCCGGATCTGAGGGCTGGTTCGAGGTCCACTCAGCCTATGTTATTACAATTGAGGAACTATCCGACAATAAGGTAGCGGCTCCGGTCTATAAAGCCAATAATAACGGCCGAGAGCAATCGTCGTGTTGAGCACCGGACACCTCATAATCTCCAGGCCTTCGGGCTGAGCAGCGGTCGCTTGGTAGGCCAACGCCCCTCGGGGCTGTTGCGCATTGGTGTTAGTTGGTCCGTGATAATGGTCTCGCTAGGAATGAGAGTATCGGCTAAAAAGGAGAGTGAAGAATAAAAGACGCCCTAGGCATCGTGAAACAAGTATCGTCTAGATTGGAAGAGAACAAGTATGGTTCAAAGATGGGTGGACGAGGAAGATGACAAGGGAGCTGGTGGTGGTGGTTATTGTTTTAAGAGGAAGTACAACTAGGCAACCATCCTCTGTTAACATTAATCAGAGGGAAAAATGGAAGATATCCGACACTTCGAAAAATGAAGATATCGGCCGGATAAATGAAAGTGAGGAGCCTGGCACAAGTAAGTGGAAGCAATGCCAGGAGACAGCTAAGGGCGCTAAGGTCGCCAACCCCCGCTCCCAAGTTGAAAGGTGGTGGTGGTGGTGATTATTGTTTTAAGAGGAAGTACAACTAGGCAACCATCCTCTATATAACACTAATCAGAGGGAAAATATGGAAGGGGTCCGACACTTCGAAAAATGAAGATATCGGCCAAAGGAAGACAAGGGCCACGAAGGGCTTGAAAATGAAAGACTCCCTAGCCCTCGCAAACCTAATAGCGTCGGGGTCGGAAAAGAACAAGAGTTGATCAAGGGAGGTCGGATAGGATAGATGAAAGTGAGGAGCCTGGCACAAGTAAGTGGAAGCAATGCCAGGACTCAGCTAAGGGCCCCGTGGTCGCCATCCCACGCTCCAAAGTTCAGAGCCCCTGAGGCCCCTTTTAGTCGCCTCTTACGACAGGCAGGGGATACCGTGGGTGTTATTCTACCGCCCCCACCCACAGGGGGATCCCAAGTTGAAAGCACCTTTTAGTCGCCTCTCACGTAGGACAGACAGAGGGTACCGTGTCCCCACCCACAGGGGACGTCTCGCTCAAGTAGATGGACGCAGTGTGAGAGTCTCACAAACAGCACTGGATGTGAGGCAGGATCACAATCTTATGGTGTTGCAGTTCACCGAACTTTACAGTAGCATTCTTGCAGACCTTTCCCGGAGTTTGTAAAAAATTCATAACATTCTATTAAGTTCCTTTTGCGGGTTGAACTGTGTTGTTGTACCTTACGTACATTGCACTACTTTGTCAAAGTGACTTATATATTAGCTGTCTGGGGAAAGGAGCACATCAGACGAATACTGCCATGTATTTGAAATGTCAGCAACATTTACATAAGGTGTATAAGAGAATAACACGGTTCAACCTACAAAAAGGAGCATATTACTAATTTAACAGAGCGCTTCATGTCTAAGAAATTCATCACATGTTGGGATTCTTAATCACAGATACACATTTAAACTACAGAACACATTAGCTTCTGCTTAAATATTGGCATATAGCCTATTTGCTAATAAATAGCGAGTGTCTAAGATTATGTATTACTTGTGTTTCTTACAACGTGGGGTGGGTACATCCATGGTATCCCCTGCCTGTCGTAGGAGGCGTCTTAAAGGGGGATCAAAGGCTCTCAACTTGTGAGCGTGGGTTGGCGATTACGGTTACCCTAGATCCCACTTCTGTCAGGCTCCTAACCTTCATCTATCATAAAATCGGGTCATTGTCTCATGTGTGATTCGATCACCTCTCTCATCTTCAATATTATATATATATATACATAAAATAAGAGTATTGTCTGTACATTGCTCAGAATTTAAAAAGAATGGTATTTCCGTATTGGCCATGTCTTCAGTAACAAACAAATGCACTTTTTAAATTTCCCTCCATCTCTGTCTGTCTGCCTGTCTGTCTGCGCATCACGAGAAAATGGCTGAAGAGTAATTTTAAAAATCGGTATGTAAAATGGGCTATAAATAACTTTATTCATCCTGAGTGAAATGGTAGTTTAGGGGAAAGGCTAACATTCAATTCAGAAAAATCTATGTTATTAGTGGAGGCATGGATCAATACTACATAACTAAAGTTATGTAGAATTACATTTCCGATCATTTATGCGTTATACATTTTTACTGTACTAGCGGTGTACTGTATGATAAAAGAGATGTTCAAAAATTTTATATATATATATATTTAGTCCATTTGAATGCCGAGCCACGAGAAATGGGTGAATAGAATTCAATGAAAACCGACATATAAAGTCGGGGAATAAAGCACTGCAGTATAGGCTATTCACAATGGATGACATGGTAGTTTAGGGGAAGGCGCCTAAAATGTAATTGTTAAAAACCTGTGTTATTATAGAATTTTATAAAATCATATTCACAACGTGTACATGACTTGATCTAGAATTGTGTATACAATGTAGAATTCCATAGCGAAGCACGGGAAAACCATCTAGTTCTTCAATAAAACCACACGACACAGACTTTCATGCTACTCCTGTACTAATTATTGAGCTGGGCTCGAACTGGTTCTCAACTCTGTGAGCTGGTTCAGAACCATTTTGAGGAGACATCCAGCTGGTTGCAAACTGTCGAAGGACCGTTACAGGAGTTGGTTCCTTTCCATATTTTAACAGACTGAGTACTGTCTACTACTACTTCAGTAGCCATGGTTAAAAATTATGTTTTACAGTATCAAAATCAATTTTCCACTTTCGAGGTGAAATAAGAAGCGAGTTGGTCGCGCAGTTAGGGTCGCATAGCTCTGACCTTGCTTTCGGGAGATGGTGGGTTCGAATCTCACCGTAGGCACACCTGAATATTCCCTGCCGTGGGTCCCCATGTTCATACCAGACAAATACTAAGGCTGTACAGGCTTTCCTCTTTCCCATCCTTGCGTTGCCAAAACCCTTCGATGTGTTACAGCAACAAGACAACAACATTGAAAGGAACTAGTCTAAAGAATCCTGAATAGCAAACATTTCGGACAGATGTGTTACAAGAATGAATGTCTAGTTATAAAAAAGGCCTACTCCTTTTGACCTCTCAATTCACTCTGTATTTATTTTTTGCAATTGTTTTTAGGCTCCTTAATTTGATGTGTCGCACTGAATTTCCTTGAGGACATCGTCAAATGGAATATGTTGAGGTGTGGAACGTGAAACAGCAATTAGGGGTACGTCCTGAAGAATGTGAAAACTCTGACGAAAATGGAGATACATATTCGCTGTGCAGAAAGGATATAAGCAAACATTTCAACTAACCTTACATCCATGGGTTTGATAGTCATTAGCTTCTCGACAAAACATGATTCAGTTTCTAATGGTGGTAAAAGACAAGTCCAAATAGTTGTCTGGTTTCTGATTCCTCATTTAAGGATTCCGAATTTATCCCAAGAGACTGGGTTTTCCTCCACCACGATGATTATTATCTGTTCTCGACATAACTATAATTCAAGGCCGAAAACTTAAGGGAATTAAGACGAGTAATGTTAAAGTCGAGACCCAAAACTAACGGGAACCAAGTGAAGAACTCCGAGTTTTGCCCACGTTCCACTGCCACTTCATACGACAGTCACCAGTTCCATGTCTTTAATGAACATTTTTATTTTAAGAATAATCTGCCGTCCGCCTCTGTGGTGTAGTGGTTAGCGTGATTAGCTGCCACCCCCGGAGGCCCGGGTTCGATTCCCGGCTCTGCCACGAAATTTGAAAAGTGGTACGAGGGCTGGAACGGGGTCCACTCAGCCTCGGGAGGTCAACTGAGTAGAGGTGGGTTCGATTCCCACCTCAGCCATCCTGGAAGTGGTTTTCCGTGGTTTCCCACTTCTCCTCCAAGCGAATGCCGGGATGGTACCTAACTTAAGGCCACGGCCGCTTCCTTCCCTCTTCCTTGCCTATCCCTTCCACTCTTCCCATCCCTCCACAAGGCCCCTGTTCAGCATAGCAGGTGAGGCCGCCTGGGCGAGGTACTGGTCATACTCCCCAGTTGTATCCCCCGACCAAGAGTCTGAAGCTCCAGGACACTGCCCTTGAGGCGGTAGAGGTGGGATCCCTCGCTAAGTCCGAGGGAAAAACCGAACCTGGAGGGTAAACAGATGATGATGATGATGATGATGAATAATCTGCCTTTGTTTGGGCCCTTTACTTCTCCCATCGATAGCTGTTTTACCACCGAAATAACAATATCCATCTCATTCCTTGAAAACTGAATTTCTAATTCTGGTATTTCCATCATCACCTGATTTCATTACACTGCATTCGATTAGTTTTCTTATCGATTGATTCATTTTCAACTTGTACTCCTCTGCAAAACTGTGCCCATACCATTCAGCAACTTGACCAGATTCTTTGCATACTCACATGAAATGGTGGTAATATCATCGGCAAATCTTACAGTTTTTCCCTTGATCTGTGAATCCTTTTCCTAATTTATCTTTTCTGACCTGTTCTATAAAACTAGAGTACTTTAAAAATTAAATATTTTTAGTGAAAAATCCTCCGTGAAGTGTTTTATAACAATGGAACGGCACGAACAAATTAAATTTATACTTTCCACTCACTCCTTTCACATATCCTAAGTATCAACTACCAGGCTACAATCTCGGACGTTGCAGTTTTATTAATATTACGTAACTATTTACACTAATAATTTCGGGTGGCTAACGCTAGCCTGCTGCAGACCGTGTAAGGCAGACCCTCCCATGAGGGTGGGCATCAACAGCATTTTATAGGGTACTACGTGTTATCGTGGTGGAACATAGTGATGTGTGTGGTGAGTTGTTCGTTATAGGACAGATTCACAGTTCCAGGGGCGTATTTAGGCCTAGACAACTGGCTTAACTTTTTGCTGGTGGCTTTACGTCGCACCGACACAGATAGTTCTTTTGGTGGCGATGGGATAGGAAAGACCGAGCTCGATAGCTGCAGTCGCTTAAGTGCGGCCAGTGTCCAGTATTCGGGAGATAGTAGGTTCGAACCCCACTATCGGCAGCCCTGAAAATGGTTTTCCGTGGTTTCCCATTTTCACACCAGGCAAATGCTGGGGCTATACCTTAATTAAGGCCACGGCCGCTTCCTTCCCACTCCTAGCCATTTCCTGTCCCATCGTCGCCATAAGACCTATCTGTGTCGGTGCGACGTAAAGCAACTAGCAAAAAAAATAAAAAAAGGGATAGGAAAGGGCTAGGAGTTGGAAGGAAGCGGCCGTGGCCTTAATTAACATACACTCCCAGCATTTTCCTGGTGTGAAAAAAGGGAAACCACAGAAAACCATCTTCAGAGCTGCCGACAGTGGGATTCGAACCCACTATCTCCTGGATGCAAGCTGACAACAGCGCGCCTCTAACCGCACGACCAACTCGCCCGCTACTGGTTTAACTAACAATGAAATGGGTGTGAATAACGTTCGCAACAATCACCTCGACTTTAATAAGCGGTTCGGCAACGGAAAAAGAACACATTTTATTTTAGTAATAACGTCACAATGCGATCATTAGCACATTTTTCAATGCCATGCCTTCTCATGTGATAACCTTAAATAACTTAGATTATTAAAATGTGCTAGAAAACTGCAAGAGCATTACAAGGACGACAGAAAAAATTCTTGAGTGATCAGGTTGGTTTTGTGGTGTAGTGGTTAGCGTGATTAGCTGCCACCCCCGGAGGCCCGGGTTCGATTCCCGGCTCTGCCACGAAATTTGAAAAGTGGTACGAGGGCTGGAACGGGGTCCACTCAGCCTCGGGAGGTCAACTGAGTAGAGGTGGGTTCGATTCCCTCCTCAGCCATCCTGGAAGTGGTTTTCCGTGGTTTCCCACTTCTCCTCCAGGCGAATGCCGGGATGGTACCTAACTTAAGGCCACGGCCGCTTCCTTCCCTCTTCCTTCCCTATCCCTTCCAATCTTCCCATCCCTCCACAAGGCCCCTGTTCAGCATAGCAGGTGAGGCCGCCTGGGCGAGGTACTGGTCATTCTCCCCAGTTGTATACCCCGACCAAGAGTCTGAAGCTCCAGGACACTGCCCTTGAGGCGGTAGAGGTGGGATCCCTCGCTGAGTCCGAGGGAAAAACCGAATCTTGAGGTTAAACAGATGATGATGATGATGATGATCAGGTTGGTTGTTCATTTCTAAGGATAGTTTAAGAGCATTGTATGGTGAAAAATGAAATGGCGTATGGCTTTTGTGCCGGGAGTGTTCGAGGACAAGTTCGGCTCGCCAGATGCAGGTCTTTTGATTTGACACCCGTAGGCGACCTGCGCGTCGTGATGAGGATGAAATGATGATGAAGACGACACATACACCCAGCCCCTGTGCCAGCGAAATTAACCAATTAAGGTTAAAATTCCCGACCCTTCCGGGAATCGAACCCGGGACCCCTGTGACCAAAGGCCAGCACGCTAACCATTTAGCCATGGAGTCGGACGCATTGTATGGTGTTGCTTGAGGACTGTTTCATAATTCAGAGATTGCATTCCACGTTAAGGAAACAGTATTGCTCTTATTATGAAAGACGGATAAAAAGGATGAGGCATTTTTGCCTGTAAGTTGTTAAAATAACTCCATAACATTTTCTTTTTCATAAATATATTCGTAGGGAGGAAGCACAATGGCAGGAACAGCCAAGGCTTCGTTGCCTTCCTTCTTCTGTGTTGCTCTGGTACAAGCCTCACTCTGTAAACCGCCGGCAGCTCACTTCTGTAGTGAAGTCATCTGCAGTATTTATTTGTTGCGTCTGTGTTTTTAGGCTTTAAATCAGTGCGTACTTTGGCTTGTGCCGAATGAGAGTTGGTTGTATATTGCATAGTATTAGTGTATGTTCATTTATTTTCGTGCCGTACAGAATAGCCGCCACTGTGGTGTAGTGGTTAGTATGATTAGCTGCCACCCCCGGAGGCCCGGGTTCGATTCCCGGCTCTGCCACGAAATTTGAAAAGTGGTACGAGGGCTGGAACGGGGTCCACTCAGCCTCGGGAGGTCAGCTGAGTAGAGGTGGGTTCCATTCCCACCTCAGCCATCCTGGAAGTGGTTTTCCGTGGTTTCCCACTTCTCCTCCAGGCAAATGCCGGGATGGTACCTAACTTAAGGCCACGGCCACTTCCTTCCCACCTCCTTGTCTACCCCTTCCAATCTTCCCATCCCCCTACAAGGCCCCTGTTCAGCATAGCAGGTGAGGCCGCTTGGGCGAGGTACTGGTCATTCTCCCCAGTTCTATTCCCCGACCCAGAGTTTGAAGCTCCGGGACACTGCCCTTGAGGCGGTAGAAGTGGGATCCCTCGCTGAGTCCGAGGGAAAAACCGAACCTGGAGGGTAAACAGATTACGAACGAACGAACTGTACAGAATTTGTTACTGAAGATTTTGGTGTTGTGGTGTGCAGCGATACGTCATGGCATAACTTGTACTAATAACATATTTGCCGTGTGTTTTATTTGTGTTTGGTTTTGTTATTTAGCTGTTTTTTCTTAAGCGCATTTTAATTTTACCACTTTATTTACGACCGCATTTAATTATTACTATTGTTTTTGTGAGCGATACGGCAGCACAGCAGTACCCCGCGTTGCCTGGGGAAAATTATCAGATGCAATTAAATGCATCCCTCACCCATCGGGCCCACAAAAGAATTATTCTATTCTATTTTCTCCCCCAATTTGCCTTACACTTCAATGCTGAGGTTTTTCATGTGCCGTAGTTTGCCTCTGATTCCGTACAAACCAAAAATAGCCCCTGTAAACCCCCGTCCCCTTTAGTTCATAAAAATAATTTGCAGCTTAGTTTCTTCCGCTTTTTATCTTGAACTTAAATACTGAATTTCACAAATTTACATGCCGCCGTTCTCCCGTGATTGTGTTGAGCAGAGCCATTCGATATGGCAACCCTGTTGTCAGAAGAGCAATACTGTTTTCTTAACATGGAATGACCTATAACACTTTTGTCAACCAATGTTTTACCGTGTGCTCTTTCTCACTCCTCTAAAGACTCAAGAATTATTTACGATCATCCATGTCGCAAGATCGAGCTAACAACGTTGCCATCATCGCCATGAATTCTGACATAACACAGAAACTATACTACACTTTGAATACGTGATTGACGAATTTGCAACAAAGAAAGCACGCCATAAATTACTCATTGCCTGACTCGAATTTGCTGAGTTCAGTATGCATACGTTTATTATTATTATTATTATTATTATTATTATTATTATTATTATTATTATTATTATTATTATTATTATTCAGCTACGTGCAGCTGTAAGCTACTTGGTGGTAATTTATGTCGAAATACGGGGAAGAAATATTTTTCTCTGCCTAGGGGTGCCAAGAAGCTAAACTTGCCCCTGCTTAGTCCCCCCTATAGCTAAGGAAATTAACAACTCTTACCATTAAATTACCTCAACTTGAGCGGAAATCGAACCCATGGTCCCGAGGGCCGAAGGTCAAGACCTTGACCACTGAGCCATCGAGCTAGACACTGTTTACAATGTGTTTATTGTCATTTCTACTATTACTACTTTATTTTTCTACTAGAAAATTATCATTTGCCCTGACAGTGATTAAAATACACATATACTGTAGATAAGTGAAACGTGTAATTTAATGTAATAAATAAACTTATTTTTCATTGAAGTTCTAACACCACGGCAGACTAGGCGTAGTCCGTGTCACCAAATAGGCCCTCTGAAATAAGAGTTCTATGTTAGAAAAGGGAGATACAAGGTGAAACCTTGCCTCATTTCTTTCTGGTAATTTGCTTCTATTTCATATCACTCTATTTTTACCACGAGAGTTAAATTTTGTACAAATTGTACTTCATTCAAACTATGTTCAGAATCTAAGTTTAGACCAATCATCGTTATCAAGCATATTTCCCAGATTTATGAACCATATTTATGACTTCGCGCGTTCGTATATTTTCTCGGAAAACAAATTGATCCATCAATTCAGCTTCTACTTGTCTATCCATTCTTTCCGTGCTGCGTATTTCTCAACTCATTGTTGTGCTCGTGGGTA
The DNA here is from genome assembly GCF_040414725.1 of Anabrus simplex. NCBI lineage: Eukaryota > Metazoa > Arthropoda > Insecta > Orthoptera > Tettigoniidae > Anabrus > Anabrus simplex. The sequence continues at coordinate 158,044,359 of NC_090273.1, read as the reverse complement.
CCATTTTGTCTAATTCTCGCTAAGTCTATATCTATATTGACTTTATCTGCCACCAGGTAGCGCATCGCCTCAGCCAGTCCATGCGCGATTGTATCATGTCACCAGCGAAGGCATTCCGCGACATCTAGCGGACAGTTGAGGAACTACGAGGGCTTGCGGATCGATCGGGAAGAGAGACGGGATAAGTAAGGAAGTGAGAGGGGGAAAGCTAAGTGGATGAAGGCAAGTGCAGGCGATGATACAAGCACAGAACAAAGTTCCTGAAACAACAGCAGAACAGAACCTTCCTTTATTACTGCTGCTGCTTTGTGTCGCATGCTCCTCCTTTTGTTCCCGTTACTCGCAGTAATGCGACATCAGTGAGGGCCAAAACCTTGATACTGTCATGACATGATGAAAGAAAAGGCATCTCCCATTGTCAACTGCCTGCCTGGTGTCATAGAGCTTCCGTCTTACATCCTCTCCTCTGAAGAATAGCATCTTACCTCCGTTCTTCACTAAATTATGCTATTTGAACTTGTTGTTTGTTAGGTCTTTTGGATCCTCAAACTTCGGCTCAAGTCCGAAATATACTGTCCGAAGGCCATAATCGTTATGGCGTCAATTCTATATTGTCTGATACCGGTTCGAGTCCCGTTGTTCGAAAACATGTTCACGATCAGAATGTTGGGCGGTAGGGTAGGAGAGGTGGTGGTATACAGTTTCTGATCACTGGATTGGGAGCCAAAAGCCTGGATTCAATCCCAAACCTATCCGAAGTGATCCCATGGAGTGAGGGTATATGACACCCATCGGCTGGGGACGTTAGACCTTGAACAGACCCATTGGTGCTATTGACAGGTGTAGGCTATGTGCAGGTACCGGACTTCACTCTCTCCCTTGCTACCATCATATTTCATGTCATTTATCCAATCTCATGAACTCTGATGAGATTAGCGTCGGGAAGGGCTTCCGGTCGTGTAAAACCCATACGAAGATTCATCTCTAATCATACTCGAGCCCGGGACGAGGGTTGGACACACACACTCTCTTTGTTGCTTTGTCTATTTGATTTACATCGCACCAACATACACAGGCCTTTGGCGACGATGGGATAGGCCAGGGCTAGGACCTGGGAGGAAACGACCGTGGTCTAGATTATACAGGCCTAGCATTTGCCAGATAAAAACATGTAAAACATGAAAACCATATTCAGGGCTATCGAATGTGGGGTTCGAACCCAGCTACGTTACCCAAAACGCGTAGCCAACTCGCTGAGTGGCAACAAGTGATTCACGGAACATACTGTGATCCGACGTGGACACTCCCCTTTTTTCAGGCTCCCTTTCCTGCGGTGGCCTAGCGTCTTATTAATAAAATATTATCCTGCTAAAAGTCCTGCGAAATATTCTGTCTGAACTGTCCTGAATTCTACTAATTCTTTCTTGGACAGAGACTTTATTGTTGAAACAGAGGCCTACATTCAGATCCCGAAAAATGAATAATTGGTTTACTGATTGTAACTAGATGGTGGTGATTATTTTTTAAGAGGAAGTACAACTAGGCCCATCCCCTATATAACACTAATCAGAGAGAAAATATAGAAAAGCCCGACACTTCGAAAAATGAAGGTATCGGCTAAAAAGCACAGGGACCACGAAGGGCGTGAAAATTAAAGGCTTCCTTGGCTTCTAGTGCTCTAATATCGTCGGGATCGGAAAAGAACAAGAGTTGACCGAGGGAGGTCGGATAGGCACAAGTAGGCCTAAGTTGAAGCAATGCCAGGACTCAGCTAAAGGCCCCGCCTTCGCCAACCTACGCTCCCAAGTTAAGAGCCCCTGGAGCCCCTTTTAGTCGCCTCCTACGACAGGCGTGTTATTTTACCGCCCACACCCACAGGGGGTTAGTTAACGAGATTCCATTATTTCTTAATATTAATAGGCCTGTGTTACAAATTGCACCCTCTCTTTGCACGGCACATGGGTGCAATATTATGTTACATAACGTATTCGTTAGTTAACCTTGTGTTAATGTTGATCACGGCTTTAGGAGTCCGACTCGTTGCCTGAATGGTCAGCGTACTGGCCTTCGGTTCAGAGGATCCCGGGTTCGATTCCCGGCCGGGTCGGGGATTTAATCCTTCATTGGATAATTCCACTGGCCCAGGGGATGGGTAGTTGTGCTATCCCTAACATCCCTGCAACTCACACACTACACATAACACTATCCTCCACCACAATAACACGCAGTTACCTCCGCATGGCAGATGCCGCCCACCCTCACCGGAGGATCTGCCTTACAAGGGCTGCACTCAAGGGCGGTTTCCTTCCCACCTGTGAGCCTTTCCTATCCCATCGTCGCCATGAGACCTATATCTGTGTCGGTGCGACGTAAAACAAATGGTAAAAAGACAAATATTATTAGATATAAAGATCAAAAGTACTAATATTGCTAATGTACTTCACTTCCTCCATTAGCTTCATTATCTTCCCGTGTTGTCGTAGTTCGTATGCTCAACACTTTAATTTCTACCACATCACATTTCCGCACGGAAATAAGAAAAACAGCTGTCCTTGCTCGTAAGGTCACATCCACGCTTTCATCAAAACATACTGCATACATCTGGGAGTTATACAGATTTCCTTTGAATTCCTCCGAAACTTTTTCACTAATCCCTATTATTCTATCCCTGATAGCAGTTCAGCTGGCTGGCATTCCTTTCATTCTGTTAATTATTTGTTGTTTGTTAGGGAAGTGTTAAAACAACGTGTCGGACATCAATAAAGAAGAACGCACCGTCAGAAAGCGGTTTCCCGTGTATGCTGGAAACAGCCGCTCTGATATTATTCTTTGGCCTGAAAGATGATACAAAAGAACTACGGTATCTTGTTTTCTGTAATGTTCGATAATTTATGACACGAACTCTCTTTTTTTCTTTATTTGGCATGGAATGAACGTTTGAATGATTAGTCTCGAAATGGCGCTTTACATTAAATGTGAGGGATACAATTGTTTTTGAACACAGGCAACATCTTTCTATCAGTCCCAATTCCCTTGCCCACCGTTCTTGAAAAATCCGTTAAAAACTTGTTAAGTTTCTGTTCTTTTCGGCACCGAAAACATGTTTGCAAGGTCCGTATACAGAACCACCAGAAAACGACACTGTTATCTCACTTGACTTTCGGACCTATCAGTGTAGCAGTGTTGCCCTATTGTACGTCCAAATTGAACTAATATTTAGATTTTCGATGTTTATTTCTTACACGTGAAACACTAGAAGATATGTATTGTCTGTGGGATAAGACATACATTAAAACATTACCATGTTCATGTGGCGTGCCACCGAAATCGTGTTCGCGTCTCCCCTAGTGACACGCGTGGCATAGGTTCGCCATCCCTGCCCTAGACCCTAGGATAGGTATTGCATCGCAGTTACAGTAGCAATCGTTATGATATGTCATAAAATGACAAGTAATCGTATCTCTCTCTCTCTCTCTCTCTCTCTCTCTGTGTGTGTGTGTGTGTGTGTGTGTGTTTTTTTTCTCTCGAAATATTGCTCCGCGGTCGGGTATGAAGAATCTTCGGAGGGAATTTTTACGACCAAATGCCCTTCCTGACGTCACCCTCATCAGGGGAATTATTGCAGTGAAATGATTGACTTTTATTTTCTGAGTGCAAGTAAATGAGAGTCTCAGGGCGAAAACTATGCCCTTTTAGTCATCTGTTTAAGAAGATACCAATGCATCGGAAAAACATCTGATTTTGCACTTAGCCAGAGGTGGTATTTAGCCTCCCGTCAGAGAAGAAAGCCCCTCATCGCTAAGCCGTTGTATTAAAATTTTGAGACGGAGAATTTTAGGGGGTGTTGGGGAAAGGCCCCTCTTCGTAACAAATGGTCCGTTTCAGGGGTTTAATTTTGAGGTAAGGTAGTGAGAGAGAAGTTTAGATGTGGAAAAGGCCGAAAGAATTTTGATTCCTATTAAAACAGGTGGTAAGTAAGTCAACGGCCACAATATTTGAAACGTGTGTTCGGCTTCTTGATCCTTACAACCCGTTTTAAGAGTAGGATGCGAGGGTCGGTGTAGTGCCTCAGAAGGATTCTAGTTGTTGTTTTTTTCTTTTTCTTTTTTTTCTTCCAAACTACTCAAGGCAACATCAAAATCTTATAGTCTCTGGCCTTTCAAGGCACAACTTACAAATTGAAATAGTTTTACACAGGGGTATCTAGTACCCAACCTACAAGGCTTTTGCGAAAAAGAACAGATTAAATAAACGGCCCGAACACAAACTGAATGGAGGCGTACACTGCGCTCCCAGATAATGAAAAATTAAAACCTACATGGCTCTCGGCCGATGAAACAGGGGCTAGTCCCAAACTACTGAGATGGCTCGCCGGGAAATCACTTTCACACATTACAAAACAGTTACTAAATCGTAGTCACCTCAAATCAAGATGAAGGGGAGCTCGAGAGGATAACTCACTCTCTATCCCCGATTTACAGTTAAAGACTTCATGAAATATTACATTAGCCGAAAGATGATTTACATTTTAGAAAAGTTTGTTACGCAGTTAAAGATTCGGATCTTTCCCTCGGATAAATTTTTGGAGACAGCAAGAAAGATAGAATCTATGTGGCCATTACCTTGTAGATGTTCTGCCGACCGAAGAATGAGGCGCCCCGCCTCCTGCCTTAACACACACACTTAGAAAGACGACGATCAATTGACAAGGAAACTTGAAAATCGCAGTTTATATACCCTCAGGGAAGGTTCGAGAAAATTCAGGACTAATCAGAACACACCTTCTCAATTTTTATTTGTTAATTTAAAGTGAACAAGAAATGCGGCATTGGTTGAAAATTAATTACAAAAAATAATGATTGGCCAGATTCAAAACTGACGGGAAGAAAAAGAAGTATTGCCAACTCAAAAATAAATGAGCATAAATTCAGTTATGGAAAACCTAGGAATACGAAACTTCTTTAAGTTATATGTTCTTCCACCTTACATCAGAGTGCATGACTAGAGTTTTTGGTAGTGTCATCTATGGAAAAATGTCCAAACTTCTTGATGTATAGCGAAACAGAACAAGGAGAAATTCAATAGGCTTAGGAAACTTCACAACAACACGATTACTTAATATTTCAGTAGTGACATCTTCCGATTAAAGTTCCAACTTCATGTGGTATCAGTTTCACCTTTTGAGCGATAGAGGAGTTTATTAAGGCGCTTATTTTGAATGATCGAAGTTGAGGTGTACCTCCCGGTACAATTATTATTATTATTATTATTATTATTATTATTATTATTATTATTATTATTTTATTATTATCATCTGAATTATTTATAATGTATAGACTATATATTGTGGTCATAATAAACTAATTGGTGTGTCAATGGATGCCGTGAATTATTTTCAAGACAATCATGTTTGTAGGTAAAAATCGAGACTATTATATTTCCAATATGCACTCTTATAGTGCCAACGGCCGTAGCCGTGTTGAAACACCGGATCCCGTGAGATCTCCGAAGTTAAGCAACATTGGACGTGGTCAGGACTTGGATGGGTTGCCACGCGCTGTTGGCGTAAGGGGATGGAGGAGCGGAAAGGAACTGGCCACCCTACCACACGTAAACTCCGGCTCAGGAACACCTCTGCGGAGGTTCGGACCTGCCTTCGGGCAGAATAACCCTTACCTTACCTTACTCTTATAGTCTGTAAAGTTCTGAATTTTGACAGGCCGTACGTTTTAAATTTTCTATTAGATATTGAATTCGCGTGCGGGTCATGGAAATTCACCAGGGACAGAAACTTCATCTTGTTTGAGTCATCAGTCTATACACTGTTTTGATGCAGCCCTCCACGCCACCCTATATTGTGCTAACCTTTTCATTTCTACGTAACTGCTACAGTGCATCCAACGTCTACTCTAATCTGCTTGTCGTATTCATATCATGGACTACCCGTTCCGTTCTTACTGCCTGCACTTCCCCTGAAAAACCAATTGAACAACTCCTGTGGGTGTCTTAAGATGTGTCCCAGCATTCTATACCTTCTTCTCGCCAAATTTAGACAAATCGATCTCCTACACCAATTCAATTCAATATCTCTTCATTCGGGATTCGATACACACATCTCACCTTCAGCATCCTTTTGTAACTTCACATTTCGAGAGCTTCTATTCTCCTTCTTTCTCAGCTAGATATCGTCCTTACAATGCCAGCACTACATGAAAGTCTTCATAAACATCTTTCTAATCTCTATATCAATGTTCGCGGTGAGCAAATTTCTTTTCTTAAGAAAACTCTTCCTTGCTTGTGCTAGTCTGCATTTTATGTCCTCCTTACTTCTGCCATCGTCACTTATTTTACTACCTAAGTAATAATACTCATATTCTTCCTTTAAGACTTAATTTCCCAATCTAATATTTCCTTCATCACCCGACATCGTTCAAAAGCACTCCATTATTTTTGTTTTGGGCTTATTTATTTTCATTTTGCACTCCTTCCCCAAACTCTCCAGACCATTCAGCAATTTCTCCAAATCTACTGCAGGCAAATCTCCGGGTTTTGATTTCCTCTCCTTGGATTGTGATTCCCTTTCCAAGTTCCTCTTTCATTTCCTTTACCGCTTGTTCTATATAAACATTGAAAGGGAGGCAAGACAACCTGCAGCCTTGCCTCACTCTTTCTGGATTGCTGCTTCTTTTTTCAACCCCCCCCCCCCCCAGTTCTTACCACCATAGACTGATTTTTCTACAGATTGTTGATAATTCTTCTTTTTATGTACCCGATCCAAATCACCTTCAGAAAACCTTCCACAGGTTGGCTATTTTCCAAAACATACCTCTCTATGAACAAAACTAGATTTAGATGAGAAATATGTGGAGTAGAGTCGATAGTTAGTAAAAAATCGTTCATGATTTTTTTTCGTTAGTTATTGTTTTCAATATTTTATCAGAGATTAGTTGAATAATTTGCCGATAGATAGTGAGAGATTAATGCCCTTTCCCTGGATTTCTTATTTTTAGATACACTGTATGTTCCGCGAAAAAGGATCGAATTCTGCAGTGACCTCAGTAAATACCACGTAGCCTAATTTTCATTGTTACGATCCGGAAATCACATTAGTGCTTGTACAGAGCTAGCGGCCTGACAACGACTACTGTCCCTCCACAACTTGACGTCACTGACAAATACGGAAATTAGATTCTGTTCAATTCTTCCCAATAGACTGTCATGCTGCTCCGGTATAACCTGAAGTGCGTGTTTCTGGACTTGAAAAGAGAGATACACATTCTTGTAAGCGATATGGAAGCTGTAAATACGAGAGACTTTCTATTTATAAGCTGCTTATGAAATCATGATCTTCACCGAGAGAGTTGTTTGTGTGGCTAGGGGTGCACAGCTGTGTGCTTGCATTCGGGAGATAGTGGGTTCAAACCCGACTGACGGCAGCCCTGAAGAAGGTTTTCCGTGGTTTCCTATTTTCGCACCAGGCCTTAATTAAGACCACGGCCGTTTCTTTCCTACTCCTAGACCTTTCCTATCCATTGTCCCCATAAGACGTGTCTGTATTGGTGCGTCGTAAAACGTCTTCTTCTTCTTTTTCTTCTTTATATGGTTACCCTCCAGGCTCGGTTTGTCCCTTGGACTCAGCGGGGGATCCCATATCTACTGCCTCAAGGTCAGTGTCCTGGAGCTTCAGACTCTGGGTCGGGGGATACAAATGGGGAAGATGACCAGTACCTCTCCCAGACGGCCTCACCTGCTATGCTGAGCAGGGGCCTTGCGGGGGGCATGGGAAGATTGGAAGGAATAGACAAGGAAGAGGGGAGGAAGCGGCTGTGGCCTTATGTTAGGTACCATCCCGGCATTTGCCTGGAGGAGAAGTGAGAAACCACGAAAAACCACTTCCAGGATGGCTGAGGTAGGAATTGAACCCACCTCTACTCAGCTGACCTCCCGAGGCTGAGTGGACTCCATTCCAGCCCTCGTACCACTTTTCAAATTTCGTGGCAGAGCCGGGAATCGAACCCGGGCCTCCGGGGGTGGCAGCTAATCACACTAACCACTACACCACAGCGGCGGACGCGATGTAAAACAAATTGTAAAAATCATGGTTCTGTACAGAACCTGTAACGATGACCGTCCTTCATTTTTGCTACATTTGATATCATCATCCAAATTTTTTCTCGCTGCCTAAATAGTGAAATAGTCTCGTCTTTCGTTTTGTTTTTATATATAATGTAGGATCATGTCTAATTTTATTCACTACACTTTCACATGCATCACTTTGTCTATATGTCTGGCTTAGAAATGGTCACTAATTTCATTTCTACTGTCATAATTACTTGTAATAGAAGTCTCATCAGTATCTGTCAAACTTATCGCCCCACCCTCTGACCTCCCTTGGTCAACTCTTATTCTTTTCTGGCCCTGACGGTATTAGGTATCGAGGAGACATGTTGCAGTTTTCTCAGCTAGGAACGCTGTATGAGCCCTCCCAGTCACTCTATGTAGTATAATGTAGGTCGTTGGCTGTTTGACAAATTGTGAATTCAGTGTTGTGTTGCTATGTTCTCACGAAAGAAAAGAAGGAACATTATTTCCGGTCAGACGGAGTGGGTCAGACGTTAAAGAACAGTGCGAGGAGCGATTTAATAAGGAGGCACCAAATAAGAGAACGATGTTAGCTGACAACTTCCGGGAGAGTTGGGAAGTAACTGTGTATTGGCATTCTTTGTAACATTTAGTCGTAATTTACTTCCAATACTCGATAGGTCGCGTGCAGTGAGAAGCTTGAGCGGGGCTTTTGAAGCTAGGAAAAATCATAACATGAAGATAAATTTCGAATTCCAGAGAACAAATTGGGCAAATACACTGGCAGAAAAAATATCCAAACACCAAGAAGGGGTTGTAGTAGATTAACGAACGTTGGTTGGCGTATTTATATTTCTTGTTCTTCTGTGAATCTGTCTTGAGACATAATTGTCTGTCCTGAGCATCTTGCTTCAGTTGTTCATACCTTCTCCCTTGTTTGACATCTGTTAACATTCCAAACCTTCTTCTTCCTCTTTCTTTTCTTCCATCTATTTTTCCTTCATCGCCCTCTCTTCAAGACAATTTCTACGTAGTATGTGAGCCAACCAAGATATTTTCCTCTTCCTTATCGTTTTCATCAGGTGTCTCTTCTCTCCTACTTTTCTTAGCACTTCATCGTTTCTCACTTTTTCCATTCTTCTCCACAACCATATTTCAAAACTTTCCAAATATTTTGTTTCTTTCTTTGTTAATGTCCATGTTTCGGCTCTATACGACCACATTCCACACAAAACACTTTGCCAAACTCTTTCTTAAATCAGTAGGGATTGCCTTAATGTTTCACGCAAATCGCATTAGCGTGGCGCTAGTATCGGCCCCATGACGTTGCACATCAGGTTGTTTACGGAGAGGAGGCTCTGGCGCTTTCAATCGCTGCCTCCGAGAAACTCCGATTGAATGACAAGCGCGTACTTTGAACTTGGTAAGGTAAAAATATACGCGCTTTTCTACTTATCGCTTTTATTGCACGAAACTACGCCCCTCCGTTAAGTAAATACTCGAATTACTTGGCGAGCTGAGAACTACGTAACTCAAACCACGGGGCCTTTTCCTGGGTGAATGTACTGTACGTCTGGTGGAAGGGTTTCCTTAAAATGTTTGACTCCTGCCCTTATCGCTATTGGGCTGGTCCCCACCGTCCGCTGTCCTCCGCCAACCCCCTCACCTTCGCCGAACATCTCCTTCACCGGATAACCTGGTCTGAGATACGCTGTTAACCGTCTATGATGCCCGCCGTCTCCATTAGGGACGGAGTGAGAACTTGGGTGGTGGTAGCAGTTCAGGGGCGTAGCCAAGTGGGGATTGCTGGGGATGAGAACATCCCCACCCCCACCTTATTGAAAATGTTTACAAAAAGAAACTGAGAATAAACATTCAGAGACAGATCTGTTGAGTCTAAGAAGCCTTGAAAGTGGGATGTTATATTGTAAACTGAACATAACTTAACTTACCATTCGCTGTAAAACTGTTGACTTTGATCGTTGTTCTGTACTTTAATCTAAAATGTTGTACTCTACCGGTACTGCATCTGATTTTTTTTTTTTTTTTTACAATTTGTTTTATGTCGTACCGACAGATAGGTCTTATGGCGACCATGGGATATGAAAGGGCTAGGAATGGGAAGGAAGCGCCGTGGCCTTAATTAAGGTACAGTCCCAGCATTTGCCTGGTGTGAAAATGGGGAAACCACGCAAAAACATCTTCAGGGCTGCCGACAGTGGGGCTCGATCCCACTCTCTCCCCGCTGCGCGCCCCTAAACGCACGGCCAACTCGCCCAGTAATCTTCTCTTGTTTCGCTATCTTTATAATGACAAGTCTTGCATGCACACACCTTCATTGTCTTCTATCACCCTGCATCCGCCGATCCTGGCTGCGCTACTGTGGTACATTCAACAGCTCTTAACGCAGCGGAGCTTGCAATTCAAGAGGACAAATTGGGGAAAATATTCGTTTATAGGAAGATGAGTTAGAGATTGGAATAATTTTCCAAGGGAGATGTTCAATAAATTTCCAAATTCTTTAGAATTATTGAAGAAACGACTAGATATAAAACAGATGGGAAATCTGTCACTTTGGCGACTGACTTAAATGCAGATTACTGGTGACAGATTAATTCCGATTCAATTGTGCCATGCTTTACTACCCAGCACTTACAGGCTTGAACTCTTCCGTCAGCTCGTAAATAATCATCCTATATTTCTGGTCACACCTTTTGCGTTTTTGACATTTATCCAGAAAATAATTAAAAAAGAATTCAAAATAATATTAATTGAATCTACTGTATTCTCGCACCAATGTAATGGGGACATTTCCATAGTAATGATAATAATGATAATAATAATAATAATAATAATAATAATAAATAATAATGAATTGAATGTAATACAGTATATAGCCCATTACCGTTAACTTTTCACCTATTCAATTAAAACTTTTTAAATCCATAACTATAGAAGTTATTTATATATTATACTGCGGGAAGAAAGGGAGAAGTAGTATAATAATGAAAATCCTCAGCTTATTTCTAGTCATTCGACCGGATCAGGGATGGAATGAACCATTAGATAGTAATGTTTTGCTATTGCCATTCGTTCTCTCTAGCATGGGGCTAAAATGGCGTCCCTTTTACATCTTATGGCACCATTTCAAGTTCCTTGTTGCTTTCTCCTAGCAACCACTAATGCGGCGTTTCATTTCTCTGTTGTCTCCTGATGAAGAAAGGCAAGGTTCCTATCGAAACGCGTAGAGTGTGTTTACAATTAATTACACGGTATAAGCCCAAAATATACCTCAATGAATAATCAGTGATATAGATCAGCTTCTGTGTATGTACGCAACGCTTTATCTAGGGTGCCTACATTCATGGGCATAAGTTTGAAATTACGGCCCAATAGTCGTAACTAGTGCTGCGGACAGGAGGTGGCCTTCCGGTTAACCTCCGGAACTGCTTTGCCACCGTCAGTAGTACCGGAGATCACCGGAGGAGAGCTGAGCGCCACTTCCTCTTCACAGCGCTATTACTGTGCGAGAGCGTTAGCTACCTGTGACTGTGAGTTGTCAAGAATGCCTTTACGATGACGAAGAGGCCAATATTAACAGCTCACTGCGGTTGAACGAGGCCGTATAATAGGGCTACGTGAAGGTGGATTTTCCTTCCGCGCTATTGCAGAACGACTTGGCAGCAATGTATCCACTGTGCATGCGTGCTGGCGGCAGTGGTCACGAGAAGGTACGCTCGCAAGAAGACCGAGCTCCGGACGTCCCCGAGGCACCACCGAGAGGGAGGACCACCGTATTCGGCGTATGGCTATGGCGCAGCGGACAGCGTCTGCAGCAGCAATTCGAGCTGCAGTTGGCACCACAGTGACGCGACGAACTGTTCGAAATTGGTTACTTGAAGGACAGATGCGATCCAGTCGCCTTGCGGTGTACATTCCACTTACCCCAAACCACCGCCGTCTGCGACTTCAGTGGTGTCAAGCGAGAGCTCATTGGAGGATGGAGTGGACGTCCGTTGTTTTTACGATGAAAGCCCGTTCTGCCTTGGTGCCAGTGATGAGCGTGTGTTGATTAGAAGGAGGCCAGGTGAGCGCCTGCATTCCACCTGTCTGCGGCGTCGACACACTGGATCTACACCTGGAGTTCTGGTCTGGGGAGCAATTTCCTATGGCAGCAGGAGCACTCTCGTGGTTATCCCACCCACCTTGGCTGCAGATGTGTACATCCTTCTGTTGTGCTGCCATTCATGAACAGCATTCCTGGGGGTGTTTTCCAACAGGTTAATGCACGTCCCCATGCCTCTGTTGCAACCCAACGTGCTCTGCAGAGTGTCGACATGTTGCCTTGGCCTGCTTGATCTCCTATCTGTCGCCAATCGAGCATCATTGGACGACAACTCCAGCGTCATCCACAAGCGGCATTAACCGTCCCTGTATTGAACGACTAAGTGCATCAGGCATGGAACTTCATCCCGCAAGCTGACATTTGACATCTGCCTCCACTCAACAGTCAGGTGACTGGACCAGCATGGCACATTTGCGATGGCTTTTCTCACCTGTACCTTTAATTAAATATGGAACCTCAACAAATATATTGCCAACATTTTCATAACCTACATTCCTTATATCACGGTGTTTGGGTATTTCTTCCGCCAGTGTGTTCATTTAAAGGACGGGGAATTAGGGATTGTAATAATTTATCAAGGGAAATGTTTGATAGTCCAAATTTCCAGGCTGTTTGAAATCTCATAAAAAAGGGCCCAACTGGCCGACTATTATGTATAAATAAACGCTAAAAGTCACTTGCTAAAATAAAAATGTTGAAGAAAGATCATTTCCACAGTTCCAAACTCGCTATGCCAGAAACACACAAAATGGAGTAATATATTTTTCCTTGCAAACCTTTGCATTATTTCAGCCCCATTAAAAACAACGATGATCCTTAGACTAGTGTTCTGTGGAGTAATTTTACCGATTACTTGCTGAAAAAGTAATCTGTATTGGCAATTGAATAAAATATTTCTCAGGTAACTGTTATTCAATCCAATTACTTTTCCCATCACTGCACACTAAAGGGGACAACAGGGCGCCCAGTCATTGACGACTTCTGTAACAGTCCCGAAGGTACAGTATATTTTAAGACGAAGATAGCTCAAACTTGGGCTAATATTCAAAGAGGCGGGTTGATTTTCTCAACGTCTGACGAACGAGCGAGCCTATGACATGTGAGAGAACATGTGTAATGTTCAAAAAACTTTTTTTGAAAAACACACTAATTATTAATTTTAAATTTAATTTTCATTTTCATTTTCATTTTAATTTTAGATTTTAAATTCCTTAATTTGACATGGATCACCGAAAACTTGGGTTAGGTTTGGAGAATATTTTAATAATCAGCATTAACTTATGCACTGTTTATTACTTTCATAATCCAATATGTAATTGAAGGATTTAATTAAAGAATCATAGATTCAAATTTAAAGTTTTACCATTAGAATAGTAGACATGTAAAAGTCATTAAAAGTTTAAACAAATTCAACTTACATTCAAATGATTCTCAAAGCAATAAAATGTAGATATTTTCAGCATATCACAGGCATTTCGTCTGCCACATTGATAAATAATGTGGTTGGAGTGGTATGCCATGTATTTGTTAACATCGGAACTACACACCATTTATAATTTTGCTGCTTCATTGTCTGCACAGGATTCATTTCAAGTCCAAAAAATAACACTCACATTATTGTACACTATAGAAATTGAACTTAACTTTACCAGACACTAACATAAAGGAGAAATACGTGGAACTGTATCCTGTTTCTCAAAGCACACTATGTGTTACTTCGTCTGCTAATACAGTCAACCTGGACGATGACGTCAGACCAATGTGATCGCGTATTAGAGTCACGTGACATTTTCGTACTTTAATTTGGATTTTGATCATGTTTGGAATTATTATTCCTTCATTCTGACCACATTTTGTTGAATTCTGCATGAAAGTTTGTAACAGTTTATCATATTTGTAATTAAAATCCCGGACCATGTATGTTCCCTATTTCTCATTCACCTTGATGGGCTCATTAACCCACAAACAATTCGTCTTTTAGCATTTGACCAGCCTGAAGTCGTGATACCCTCTTTAGACCCAACACCCATGCAAGTGGACAACTATAATGAAATTCACATTTCTGAGCCCTTATGTTCCTAAATGAACAATGTGTATTAGCATTCACATTTTTTACCACATGGATTTCTAATATAATTTCTCCACAAATGTGGCCGCTAGGTCTGTATAATGTCTACGCCTCATGTTCACATTTGTGGATAAATGATGAAATCCGCTATTATTTCAAGGATTGCTGTATAATGGATTATACTTCAATAAAGTGTGGGGTCAACTTCGATAAATTGTGAATGTATCAGCTGACACGAAATAATGAATAAGTATCATAAGAGACGTAAAAAGAAAAACAAATTAGAATAACATAATATTACTTTTATCTTTCCTTTTCTTGTGCAAAAAAAAATCCCTATCCTTAAGAATACACAAGAATATTTTGCATTTTACAGAGAGAATGTGACTTTTTCCCTTTCAACTAGGATTTCGGCATCATTGTGTGTCTTTCACATCCATGGCTTGAGGAAGATGACCGCGAGAGTTTCTCCTTGTTTCAGCGACTGGGAGTAAAACATTTCCTAGTCGTCCAACTGATCTGTTTGTAGGTGTCTCCTGTTTATTTTCTTCATAGGTGAACTTCGATTTCGAACGGTCACGAGTTGGTGGGCAAGGTGCATCTTAAAGTAATGTAGATCGAAAATGGCCTGTGTTTTTACCCGTTGGACCAAACAGTCTTCTTTGTATTGGATCGAACTGTCTACACTAGCTGGGTCCATGAAATGTTCAAGAAATCGTACAGACCACTTTTTAGTTTTGTGATAAGACCTTTAGTGGGCATTTAATCCATGTCATTGCACTTGTACACTAAGAGAGCTGTTTGAGCACGACGTATCCTCTTTCTGTTGTTGAACACCTCCGAGCTCCACATACCGTGTATTGTCGAGGACACTATTACTACTTCATTGTTAGCCCACTTCTTCAACAGGCCCTCCTCGTCTTCCCGTTCTTGTCTGTCGTAGGAGCTTCGCCCTGCCTTTATCTCCGGCTTTAACCCAACATTCAGAAATTTTGTAGTTAAGGCAGTTCCACTTCTTGAGATACCTTTTACTTGTAATGCCTACTGTTTCAATGCAGAATACATACGTAGTACAGTCATTAAGTTCTGAGACTTGACGCCTGGAGGATAGGCACCCATACGACTCTGTATGTTGCACACGATGCCGCATTACACGGCGTACACCTACACAGAACCACATCCACCCTCAAAGTAGTCGCCGTTGGCCGTTGTATTTGGAAGAAGTTTTCCGTTTACAATTTGTGCTTCCACTCGACATGTTTTAACTACTAAATGTAGGTAATTGGAGCCTGTCGTCAGTAGGCGTGCACTACAGGCCGACTGAGGTGAAGAGAGTTGCACTTTTTTTTTTTGCTAGTTGCTTTACGTCGCACTGACACAGATAGGTCTTTTGGCGACGATGGGATAGGAAAGGCCTAGGAGTTGTAAGGAAGCGGCCGTGGCCTTAATTAAGGTACAGCTCCAGCATTTGCCTGGTGTGAAAATGGGAAACCACGGAAAACCATTTTCAGGGCTGCCGATAGTGGGATTCGAACCTACTGTCTCTCGGATGCAAGCTCACAGCCGAGCGCCTCTACGCGCACGGCCAACTCGCCCGGTAGAGAGAGAGAGTTTCACTTGCGTGGACAGGAATAGCACGGGCACTGCGTTTACAGTAGGCAGGTTAAGCTGGGAGCTAGCCATACACGTTCAGGAAATCCTCAAGGAAAAAGCCTCCGGGATATCCTTGGGGATTTCCTCAACCGAACCCTCGCCCACACACGAAAAGGATATCCTCATGGAAATCCTCAATGAAAAGACCTTGGGGATTTTCTCAAGGTTCATCTCCAGGTTGACTGGTGGTGGTTGGTTGTTCACGTGGTGTTGCAAATAATTTTCATCATGGTAATTTTTTGAACTCACTTGCCACAAGAAAGGTTCATTCTGGTATATTTGTATTGAACCCTTTAGGTCCATATTGAGGGATACCTACCTTCCTTACCTATCAGCAAAGTTCATGAGATCTGTCTCTTGGGTCGTTTCGGGTTCTTCGTCACTTGCTGAGGTAAAGGTAGGGTTCAGTAATTCTAATCTATCTACTGGAATGAAAGGTCTGTTTAAAAGATTCCTATTTATTCAGGAAAATTCTGAAGCATCATGGTATGTCAACAGTATCAGAGAAGTCAATTGTGTCCACTGGACACCACAATCACTTTTACATAAACGTCAGAACACTGGTGTGAGACTTTAACGTAACTGCCTGACGGGCATTCTTACTAGAAACCATTATCTCAATTATTAATCATTTAAGAAAGGAAAGTCTGGAAATCCTTAAATTCGGCTTCCATGTGAGACCACATGTACCATCATAGTGATTCGTTATGGTCCAGCCCTCGTAACACGAACTCTGGACTCTGGGAATAATTAAGGCCGTCCAATCGGTGGGTGCCACACAGTGGTTCTACGGCATGGACCGTTAATTGAATCGATGTGACCTGCGTCTATGTCATGGACCGACATCTACTCTTCTAAGTTACTTTAAAGTCATTGTGGATGATGACCGCAAGGAAATGATGCTACAATGGCATATGGCCCTAATCTAAGTCACTGAGGTTGATGACCCCCTGACCATCCAAGTTTCTAGGCTGAAGGCTAAACACAATTAAGTTACATCGGTTTATGACCAAAGTTCCACTTTACTATCCCCAGCACATTCACTGCTCAATCAATCAAAGTTCAATAATTACAACAATAGCAATGCTCACAAACTTTGTGGCAGTAAAATCCATTTCCTTCGGATATGTCCCCTTAATCGTTACTTTACATGTTAACATTCCCCAGAAAACAAACTAAAATTTCCAGAATGCATCTCCAAGTTATTCGCTTGATTAAAGTTATTTCAAATGCGGTTTCACTGAATTTAATAATTAAATAAATTTAAATGATTTAACGAAATATTAACGAACAACAAAATTTATCTCCGCGGACTCTGGTTTCTTCACAAATTTCTACGCAGCTGTGATGTGAGTTCAATATTGCGATGTTTATCTGGCTGGAAAAGAATTTTACATAATTCATGTCCAGCTATATATATCCTGTCTCGTGATATCATGCTTAAAAATCTAATCTAGTCCTAACCGTTATTAACACTTGGATATCCTAATAATCTACGTACAAACCAAACAACTCGCCATATAATTACGATGTCATACCTCGTCATTATCATTATGAGTTTTGCACACCCCTCACAGACAAACCGATCATCACGACCATCGCTCTATATTTTGGACAACCCTGAAATTGGGTTACTCTGTTCCTTATACTCAAAGTTCGTGATTTCAAATGTTCATTACGTCCCCAATTACAGTATTTCACAATACTTAGATCATTACCGGCTATGAATTTCAACTAAATCCAGCATTTTAACGTTTCCCCTGGCCGAGAATTACAGTACAATCTCAACTCCACTCCTTTCCCGTTTATCATAGCTGAGGCCTCTCATCCCCCCAAGCTCGCTTGGCAGTTACAGGAAACACCTGGTTTATTCACAGTTGACTGACTTCTCAAAATGCTCCCATTAAACTCTGCCGACATAATTAAACAAATACGATATTCTAACCAACAAAATGCACAGATTATGCTTCAAGATGCCCACACTAATTATACGCGTCGCCAATTGATACCGCTATAGATTTCTATGAATTTCTTTCCATTCTCAACATTATAAAATATTCCTCGGGCTATCATGTCCCGGCTTCAATGACAGGACTCTAACCTGATTCGCACATCTCATCTCAACTCATATAAAACATTCCTCGGGCTTCCGTGTCCCGGCTTCAATGACAGGTCCAACCTGATTCACAAAACTAACCTCTGTTTCCCAGCCCCACAATTATCATCGACAAAGAACTGGAATAAAATCCTCACTAGAAATCCCAACGTCTAATATCGCACAATGCATTAATCATGAATAACTTCGCATAAATGATATCGTATTTAATAACTTGATTTTTACGAGAAATGACTGAAACATTCTACTAGATCTTCCATTGTCAGTCAGACACAGTTTAAAATGGGCATTAAAAAGAACGTTTCTCTCCGTGACCAAATTCATCACCCTAGGTTCTCACCCGACAGCGTGCTTCCACTCGATTGAAAATGAGTGACCATGGATTATTATTATTAACGTCAAATTGCAGACAGAAGAATTTTACGTCGAATGAACATCTTAATTTGACATCACAAAATATAGGCAGTACACTCACACGGATGACGATCTACATTGGACGTGATATCACTTCGGAACCCTATTCAATAACTTTTTACAACATTATACGGCACTCGCAAGACTTCAAACTTTTATCCAAGTGGAAAATAAAACAAATGACTCTTTTAGTCGTAATCTCCCATTTACAAAACTTAGTAGGGGTGACCACTGCGTCGTATATCCCCATTCAAATACAAGAAATCACGAGACAAGATATAAGAGGTAGTAAGATGGAAAGTCACCTACCTCATGTCGTCACGCCAGTATTCGTCATAGGGCTCACCTGTGACCCTGGCATTTTATTTAGCCATTTTTACATTCATGGCTTCACAATTTATTATTATTTCTTCAGGTTTCCTGAATAAAGCATAAAAAAAAGAAAATACCCTTCACTTGTTTGCTTGAACGCACACGATGGACTATAATTATTTCCGCACACGAATTACTTAATCACATTAGAATTTATTCAGTACTTTGACCGTCCTATCTGGTACAATTATTTCACTCAAGAAAACTATCTCCTCATGGAGTCAAGACTTAGCCGCAATGGCTAAAATCTGCAGTTGAACTCAGTCTACTTTCGGTGGTTTGATTTCGCAGAGCAGCTCAACAGTTTCTCGTCCGCTTTGTATCACAAATGCCGGAGAAGGAGACTTCGTCATGGCGTCCCTTCATATTTATAGCAGTTACCCCCTCTCTTCGGATCTCTCCCTTTGCCGCCAAGAAAATTTCTATAAAATTTCTGACTTACCTAAACTGCAATTTCAAGAGTTTTGAAAGTGACTACATGCTTGCTACATTTCTGGCGGTAGTGTTCACGGACATTTAAAATTTTTACGGGTTCGATTTGTGAGATGATTGACCTCCTTTGATAGGCACTATATTTTTTGACTTGGCGTGGTCACGCCATGTACACGCGCTTTGAAATAGTTCATAAAAATGACTTGAGATTCTTCCGCCGTCGACACGTGTGGTTGACGTCACGTACCCCAGAGCGTGGGACCGAAGGTAATCACCCCCTCGTCACGTGTCAAATCCATGCTATCAAGAATCCAACTTTTAGTTTAATTGTTACATTATGCATAATGTTCTTAGGGCACAAAGGTCATGGGTTCAGTATAAATTATGTTAAAAGTTCTCGAGACATGACGATATAGGACACTCCCGACAATCACTTCACTTCACAAATCCTCAAGGCCTGCTGCCGTAAACACATACACGCAGCAAGAGACTGGGAAAAATTCGGCCTTCTTGGCCTCAAGGCGGAAAAGAATTGATTTTTGTTCGGGATTTTAGGATCTCTCGCACCCAACGCGGCCTGAAGGACGCCACCACACACGTTGAGGAATTCCTCACGGATTGGCCTGTTCAGGCCGAACCGTGAGGAAATCCCGCTCGTGTATGGGCGCCTTAATACCGATAAGTAATCCGGTTGTAGTGGTAGAGATCCCCTCCGTCTTTAACTGCAAGTACTCGCATAGGATAACAAGTACCTGCATTTAATCTGTCCGCATTTCCTCCTCTTGCTGTGTTTTGTACATAATGTAAAGTATATTAGAAAAAACTGTGGTGTTAGTTTAATATTTTTACTAGTTGCTTTACGTCGCACCAATACAGATATGTTTTATGGTGACGATGGGACAGGAAACGGCTAGGAGTGGGAATGAAGTGGCCGTGGCCTTAACTAACGTACAGACCCAGCATTTGCCTTGTGTGAAAATGGGAAACCACAGAAAACCATCTTCAGGGCTGCCGACAGTGGGGTTAGAATCCACTATCTCCTAATACTGGATCCTGGCCGCACTTCAGCGACTGCATATCGATGGTATTTATATTTTTAGAATATTTAAAGAAATGTTTACAGAAAGTTGTACCACAAATGCCACGAAAACCGTTTGTTGCATGACAGTTCTTTGAAATCACTGACGATACTTTTTAAACGTTTTCATTCCTCCCCTGAAGGGGGAGGCGGGCCTCTTAGACGATGAAGCCGTCTCTCAGGCCGGGATATCTGTTGCGCTGAAGGAGATGCTCGGAGAAGGTGAGGGGGTTGACGTCCGTGGCCTATACTAGGAACTGTCCCGGCATTCGCCTTGGTGCAGGGGAATGGAAATCCACGGAAAACCATTCTCAGGACAGGCGACGGTTGAGGCCAGCCATGAGGTCCAGTCCTGTCCCGTTTTCCGAATGCAGAGGCGTAGAGCCACGTAGAGCTTGTTGGCCGGTCAAAGTGCAGAGCTGTTGGACCGCGGACAAGCCGTGGCCACTTATGGGCTGAGACCCACTCTGCATCTACCGACTTACTGATATTTAAAAAAAATCAGCAAACTGCAAATTTTGCGGCCGCATTTTCGCGACGAGTGGTGGCATATCAAATTTTTCGGGTCATATCAAGAGGCATCACAAAGAGCAAGTCGGTTTCTCCAGCAGAAAACAGCATTGCTGTATTTAAAAAGAACAGGTATGTTGTGTAAAAAGGGCATTGAATAGACGAGTGAAACACTTTTATGTTGTCATACCAATAACGTGTTTAAACGTGGCGTTACTGCACATCCACTCGGTACAACCGGGTGACGACGTCACAACTAGAGCTCCGCTCTGCACCGCTCCGTCCCCACTACTAGGGCAGGGTTCGACACCCGAAACGGAACGTCGAAATTGACGAGCAGGCAGGTAGATGGCGCCTACACACGTTAGCTTGGGTGTTAAGAATCACTTTATTCATGTTTCAGGTGTGGTCCAGGCTCAGACGGACCAGCCAGGAAGACCACCCATCTCTCTAGTCCCCTCCCATTCTGTGATCGAGCGCCAGCCAGGACAAGCCATCGTCGTCACGTGCTACACTGACCAAGGCCACCGGACCATATGGATGTACCCTGATGGAAAGGATGTCACCAGCGCCAAAGGAAGGTAAGGCTCAAAACGAAATACAAATAATGTTTCTGTACAAAGTTGCGAGTTAACGATATACAGAGGGATTCGCAAGTCACTATACGAACTTTGTACATGGAATGTAGAGGTAAATATGACTAAATGTTATATACAAACTTGTTTGAAATCGCTTTATTTGAGACTTATGTAACACAAAATAAACACATTCCTGTTAGAGTTTAACGTTTACGGATCAGAAATTCAATTTGAATACTGTACAGTGTAACATTACAGTAAATGC
This sequence comes from Anabrus simplex, assembly GCF_040414725.1. NCBI lineage: Eukaryota > Metazoa > Arthropoda > Insecta > Orthoptera > Tettigoniidae > Anabrus > Anabrus simplex. The sequence continues at coordinate 158,022,665 of NC_090273.1, read as the reverse complement.
ATTCTACCCGGAGTGGAATTCACAACAAAATAAAATGCATTCCTCCCAGACTTCAGATAAACAAAGAGATGACAAATTCAACACACATTACACAGAACGGTACAAAGCAAGTTCAAAGTGACGTCCAGACAGAGACGTACTCTTGGAATGTCACACAGTAAACAGAGCCCTGCCTCGTAGGAATCAATCATCATAAATGGTTTTCATTCCTCCCCTGAAGGGGGAGGCGGGCCACTCAGAGTGTAACGCTCGGGTCAAGAGATTCGGGCTGTTAGATGGAAAATTGAATGGTTGAAGGAGGTGGTTGGGAGCGGTGTGAATAATAAGATGGTAGGAAAACTGTTGGACTCTAGGCTAAGCTTGATTGGGTCAATAACTGGAAGCTTGCTATTTTTATTTATTTTTAATTTGGCTGATGAGTTACGATATGGATTTATGTATGAATTCATAAATGAATGCGCGAGTTCATGTGGAGATATAAGAGAATGATTATATAACTGAAAGAAAAGGGTGATAGGGTGATGTATGATTGATTGAATGAATGACTAGAGGAGGATATGAGCTGCTATTTAATGCGTTGTAGTACTATGGTGATGATCCTTCCGTCACTTTCAAAAACAACTTATACAAAGGATTTAACCAGGGTTTCTAAACGATGGAATAGAAAGTGGGGACACAGACCAGAGTGTATTGTCGGGAAGTGGAAATTTAGTGCCGGGTTGGCTGCAGCTTGGAGGCGACTTAATGGCGTATGGCTTTTAGTGCCGGGAGTGCCCGAGGACATGGGCGGCTCGCCAAGTGCAGGTCTTTTGATTTGACGCCCGTAGGCGACCTTCGCGTCGTGATGAGGATGAAATGATGATGAAGACAACACATACACCCAACCCCCGTGCCAGCGAAATTAACCGATGACTATTAAAATTCCAGATCCTGCCAGGAATCGAACCCGGGACCCCTATGACCATGGAGCCGGACGACTTGAAACAAATGGACGATGCTAGGGGAAAATGTTCATGAGCGAAAGGGTGGTGAACCTGGTGTGTTGATTGTCCTCAGCGCAGCGCGTAAATCCGATCAATCCATCGGTGGTGCAGGGCGAGCTTTGCATTTTTTCTTGAGTAGGTGGCGTAAGCTTGGCCGCAAGTGGGGCAGCTGGGTGTGAAGGGTGCTTGGCTGCAGTGTCCGCAGTTTGGGCGCTCTGCGCGGCAGTTATTGGTGCTATGACTGTTGCACTGCAAGCAGCATCCACATCATAGGGGTTGAGGTGACGAAGCATGTGATGGTTCCACATGATAGTGCTGCCTTCTGACAGCAGGCGATCGACGTCTTCGATGATCGGGAGTAGTAGCCGGATCATGAAGGACGGTCCGGAGTAATTCTTTATTCGGAATAGCTTTCGGACGGGGATTCCGTCGGCGTTTAATTATTGTACGATGACTTCTTTCGTAATGTCAGGGTCTACCCCTCTGACCACACAGCTGAGTAGACGATGGCGAGAGGGTTGGGGTGGATTCTTGAATGTGGGCTGTTTGAGAGGCTAGGAGGGTGTAGAAGAACCTAGCTGTTACGCTGCACCAATTGTATTTGATAGTTTACGAGCTGCCTGATGCCATTCCCTGTTGGTCGATTATCTGTTATCTCTTCTTTCTTCATGCTGAAATGGAACAGTGCGGCGAGAATCTTTCGAGCGCAGCGGAATTCAGAAGTGGAATTGAATGAAAATCCGCAGCCTCTTTCCAGTCATTCGACCGGGTCAGGAATTGAAATGAATGAAGCCCCCATCTCGCGGCGAGAATAGAAAATGTGCCAGCTACCGAAGCCTGACGCACTCCTGTGGGGCAATGATAAATGACTGACAAATGAAATGAAATGTTAATGGAGAGTGTTGCTGGAATGAAAGATGACAGGGAAAACCAGAGTACCCGGAGAAAAACCTGTCCCGCCTCCGCTTTGTCCAGCACAAATCTCACATGGAGTGACCGGGATTTGAACCACGGTATCCAGCGATGAGAGGTCGGCGGGCTGCCGGCTGAGCCACGGAGGTTTTTCAGAAGTGGAATTAACTAGAAGAAATGAGTTGCCAAGATCCAAAGAGCCTTAAGTCCATTATTTTTTTCACAAACAAAGAAAAACGTGTCATTGTTTATTTGCAGGAGATAGGATCACAATTCTTTCAGCATAAAATTAGAAAAAAATATTCGATTTTAAATTCATCTGTGAGAGAAATTAAATTCCTATTTAAATGTTTAGTTTGGACATAAGGCATTTTGCTGCATTACATTGTACATAGGCTAAGGGCATTTGCAACAGTAAACAGCTTAATGTAATTGGCATATGATAGAGTACTGGGAACATAGGTGGACTGGATGAAGGAAGAAAAACTGAAAAATTGTTTAATTACTATATATTATTTCCATTTATTTTATTCTGCTTAAATTTCCTTTATTTTGTGACAGAAAACCAAGACAATATTTCACAAAATATTTACTTAAAACTAGGTCAAAAAGGGCAGCAGGTATTTTACATTAATTGAAACTGTTAAGTTTCAGCTGATCTAGTTGTCATATGACAGGCCACTGAGGGAAAATATGTTCACCATACTGGGAGATTATGGGATTACGAGTAGATTATTAATATCAATCGGAGGCATTTATGTTGACAATTAGGCTGCAGTGAGAATTGATCGTAGAATGAGTTTTTGGTTCAGGGTACTTACAGGGGTTAGACAAGGCTGTAATTTTTCACTTTTGCTGTTCGTAGTTTATATGGATCATCCGCTGAAAGGTATAAAGTGGCAGGGAGGAATTCAGCTAGGTGGAAATGTAATAAGCAGTCTGGCTTATGCTGACGACTTGGTCTTAATGGTAGATTGTGCGAAAGCCTGCAGTCTAATATCTTGGAACTTGTAAATGGGTGCAATGAGTATGGTATGAAAGTTAGCCTCTCGAAGACTAAATTGATGTCAGTAGGTAAGAAATCCAAGAGAATTGAATGTCATATTGGTGATACAAAGCTTGAACTGGTAGATAATTTCAAGTATTTAGGGTGTGTGTTCCGCCCAAGATGTTAATATAGTAAGTGAGATTGAATCAAGGTGCAGTAAAGCTAATGCAGTGAGCTCGCACTAGCGATCAATAGTATTCTGTAAGAAGGTTTTTTATTTCTATTTGCTTTACATCGCACCGACACAGATATGTCTTATGGCGACGATGGGATGTGAAAGGCCTAGGAAGTGGAAGGAAGCGACCGTGGCCTTAATTAAGGTACAGCCCCGGCATTTGCCTGGTGTGAAAATGGGAAACCACGGAAAACCATCTTCAGGGCTGCCGACAGTGGGGCTCGAACCCACGATCTCCCGATTACTGGATACTGGCCGCACTTAAGCGACTGCAGCTATCGAGCTCGGTCTGTAAGAAGGAAGTCAGCTTCCAGATGAAACTACGAGTATCTTTACATCGGTCTGACATCAGACCAACTTTGCTTTACGGGAGCGAAAGCTGGGTGGACTCAGGATATCTTATTCTTAAGTTAAAAGTAAACCAAAAACCCCATGGCACTACAGCCCCGAAGGGCCTTGGCCTACCAAGCGACCGCTGCTCAGCCCGAAGGGCTGCAGATTACGAGGTGTCGTGTGGTCAGCACGACGAATCCTCTCACCCGTTATTCTTGGCTTTCTAGACCGGGGCCGCTATCTCACCGTCAGATAGCTCCTCAATTCTAATCACGTAGGCTGAGTGGACCTCGAACCAGCCCCCAGCTCCAGGTAAAAACCCCAGACCTGGCCGGGAATCGAACCCGAGCCCTCCGGGTAAGAGGCAGGCACGCTACCCCTACACCATGGCAACAGACATGAAAGTAGCAAGAACGATCGCTGGTACAAACAAGTGGGAACAATTGCAGGAGGGTACTCGGAATGAGGAGATTAAGGCTAAGTTAGGAATGAACTCGATAAACCGTCTTCAGTGGTTCCTCGAACACTCCATCACACCCTTGGCCTTGTGACATGGCGCATGATCTGGGTTGAAAATGCCACTGCCGTTGGGAAACATGATCGCCACGAAGGGGTGATACATCCAAACGTTTGTAATGCCTAGCAAGACAGGACACAGAAATAAACCACTTTCAGAAAAAAGTCAAATATTAAATTTTAGTCTTATTTTTACCACTGCATTATAACCACAAAGCTTGCACAGTGACTTACGAATCGTCCTGTGTAACTCCCTCACAAGCGAACGACCGTATTTGGTTATCAGCAGTTTAGACCGTTTTGATGTGTGTTGTCGGACAATGTCGTTGTGGAGGTCGAGGAAGCACGATGCTGATGATGACGCACAGTATTAGCTCCTAATGCCGGCCTGTTAAGAACAGTGACCACTACGAGACGGTTCCTCTAACACAGCAGTCAGAACAATCGACTGCTGGTGACGTACTTCGTCCTCTACCAGTGTGCTGTACCACGGCCGACTTGATGCGTCGCTCTAGCTAGCGCAGCGAGGGATCCAGTCGGCCGTGGCTGTACGCTCAGAACACTAAAACCTTGAATGAACTACGCTCGCTGATCTATGTACTTAAAGACACATTTTAGTTTAAAGCAAGATATCAAAAAGATTTTAAGTTAATGAAATTTCTTTCTGTACGCCTCTGTGGTGTAGTGGTTAGTGTGATTAGCTCCCACCCCCGGAGGCCCGGGTTCGATTCCCGGTTCTGCCACGAAATTTGAAAAGTGGTACGAGGACTGGAACGGGGTCCACTCAACCTCGGGAGGTCAACTGAGTAGAGGTGGGTTCGGTTCCCACCTCAGCCATCCTGGAAGTGGTTGTCCGTTGTTTCCCACTTCTCCTCCAGGCAAATGCCGCGATGGTACCTAACTTAAGGCCACGGCTGCTTCCTTCCCTCTTCCTTGTCTATCCCTTCCAATCTTCCCATCCCCCTCAGCATAGCAGTTAAGGCCGCCTGGGCAAGGTACTGGTCATACCCCCAGTTGTATTTCCCGACCCAAAGTCTCACGCTCCAGGACACTGCCCTTGAGGCGGTAGAGGTGGGATCCCTCGCTGAGTCCGAGGGAAAAACCAATCCTGGAGGGTAAACAGATTAAGAAGAAGAAGAAATTTCTTTCTAACATTAAACAGATTAAGAAGAAGAAGAAATGTCTTTCTAACATACGTCTACCATCGTGGATCCACATTCCCTCATTCTCAATAATGTTATGAATAAGTTGTAAAAATTTCAAAGATTTAGCTGAAGCAGTTCCTCAGAAAATGGGAATCTCTTACAAGAAAATATAGATTATTTTCAGATATCGCCATCAAAATAAAGTATGACACTATTTACAAAACTTAAGTGCTTCCAAGCGTTGTTCCCTAATGTCAAACAGGAAGAGACATCATAGCAACCAATGCAGACAACCCGAAAAACACAATTTCCGGTATAATTCAAGACATGGGCGCCCATACCCGGGGGCAAGGTGGGGAGCCCCCACCCCCTCCCTCCCCAGCTCTCAGAGAAAGGACAAAATCTAATATAGTCAAGTGTTTTTCTTTCAAGTAAATGATTTAAAAATCGGCATTACTGAGAAGTGATAGGGGATACCGTGTGTGGAATTCTACCGTGGAATACAAGTCGCCATTCATCTTCCAAAATATTAAAAATACTGCATACCCCCAGGTCTAGCCCCCTCCCCTACAAACTATCCTATGAGCACCCATGACAGCCTTCTAAATGCCTCTTCTTCTTCTTCTTCTTCTTCTTCTTCTCCTTCTTCTTCTCCTTTATCTGTTTACCCTCCAGGGTCGGATTTTCTCTCGGACTCAGCGAGGGATCCCATCTCTACCGCCTCAACGGCAGTGTCCTGGAGCTTCAGACTCTGGGTCGGGGGAGACAACTGAGGAGGATGACCAGTACCACTTTTCACATTTCGTGGTAGAGCCGGGAATCGAACCCGGGCCTCCGGGGTGGCAGCTAATCACACTAACCACTACACCACAGAGGCGGACCTTCTAAATGTCGCTCCATGTTAAGAAAACAGTAGGCTATTGCTCTTATGACAACAGAGTTGCCATATCGAACAGCTCTCCTCAACACCATCACGGGAAAACGGCGGCATATTCATTGGTGAAATTCAGTATTTAAGTTCACAAGTCCAAAGGTAGACGAAACTAAGCTGAAAATTGTATCAATGAACTCTAGAAGTTGAGGGGAGGTGGTTTAGAGAATCTCATTTTGATATTCACAGCATAACAGAAAAACGGCGGAACATAAATTTGTGAAACTCATTTTTTAATTTCAAGATAAAAGAGAGAATAAAATAGGCTGCAAATTAAGCACAGTTTACTTTAGTTTCCTCCTCGATCTCATCAATCAAGTAAATAAATCACTGGGTTAGTGTTAAATAAAGACACGGCACACGTAGGCTAATTAATAACATCACTCGCTGAACACAAGGCAAGTACGCACTGATATAAAGACTAAAAAGCATACATATCACATAAACAGACTTCTCTTCAACAGTCATAAGCTTCCAGGATTCACAGAGTAATGGAGCGACACAGAAACAGAAAGAAAACAACGAAGCGATGGCTGTTCCCGCCATTGTACTTCCTCTCTGTGAATGGATTTATGAAATAGAAAACCTTCAGAAATTATTTTAATAATGCATGGGCAAAAACTGCCTCATCCGTTTTTATTTCTTTCAAAATACAATATAAAGTACATTATAATATTCCTTAATCACGAGAAATGATGGGTGTGTAAGAGGGGGTGCGTTCGCCACTTGTATGTCCACAAGAGCAATAACTTCACTGTTTTCTTAACATGGAATGATCTATAGAGCAAGGAGCTCCTGCGTTATTGCATTTTAACTGAACTAGTGGTCGCTCTCCTTTCCTTGCATTATTCCCGCGTGATCGCAGGGTCAGCTAAACTAGTGTTCGCGATATTAAACAGCACCAGCTCTTATAATTAAAATATAATTAACCATGCTTAGAGTCGGCCAATACTAATGAAGCATACACCAGATTAAAGAGAAAACTCCAAATATTATGATGTTATAATAAAACAATGTAGCCTCCGTGGCTCAGGCGGCAGCGCATCGGCCTCTCACCACTGGGTTCCGTTCTTCAAATCCCGGTCTCTCCATGTGAGATTTGTGCTGGACAAGGCGGAGGCGGGACAGGTTTTTCTTCGGGTACTCCGCTTTTCCCTGACATCTTTTATTCCAGCAACACTCTCCACTATCATTCCATTTCATATGTCAGTCAGTAATCATTGCCCCAGAGAAGTGCGACCGGTTTCGGCAGTAGGCACAATTCCTATCCTCGTTGCAAGATGGGGGCTTCATTCATTCAATCCCTGACGCGGCCAATGACTGGAAAACAGATTGTAGGTTTTAAAAAAACAATGATTTTTTCAACAAAATATCTTTCATATCCCCCTTTCTGTGATGAATCTACTAGTACCGTTTAAGCCAACATCCACCAGCTATGGACCTTTAGCAGAGAGGACCGCAACTGAGTAACTTAGGACTTGTCTGGTAAGTCTTCAACCCGGAGGCTGCTTGGATCCTCAAAAAAACACCACTAGAGTTGATGCTGTTAGAGGTGGTGATGGTGGTTATTGTTTTAAGAGGAAATACAACTTGGCAACCATGCTCTGTATAACACTAATCAAAGAAAAAATGGAAGGGAAGGGATCCGACACTTCGAAAAATGAAGTTATCGGGCAAAGGGCACAAGGGCCATGAAGGGCACGAAAATGAAATATTCCCTAGGCCTCGACTGCTCTAACACTGCCGGGGTGGGAAATGAACAACAGTTGACCAAGGGAAGTCAGACAGGATAGATGGAAGTGAGGAGCCTGGCACAAATAAGAGGAAGCAATGCCAGGACTCAGCTAAAGGCCCCGTGGTTGCCAACCCTCGCTCCAAAGTTCAGGGCTCCTGAGAACCGTTTTAGTCGCCTCTTACGACAGGTGGAGGATACCGCCCCCACCCACAAGAGAAAGTATGCAGCTAAAGGGAACAGAAAAAAAACGATGGTGGCGTCATAATGAGACGTACAGGAGCGAGGTAGTTTGCCAATGAGCCAGAAACTGCTATTGCAGCATGACTAGCGTCTTTCACACCATGGAGACATTAGTCGTGCTCTGAGTGCCATTGCTCAGAACATCAGGAGCTTCGATACTGCCACAGCCATTCTCTGACCTGTGCCAAAAAATACTACATTCAGCAAGAAATACCTGCAGGTGGTACAAGTCCTTATTGAGTCCATTAATTGTTAAACTTCTACATAATTAGACGCTGCTACCTACAACAGTTAACGACACCCGCGTCACTGTTGTTGTTTGAATCATCAGTGCATAGACTGGTTTGATGCAGCCCTCCATGCCACCCTATCCTGTGGTAACCTTTTCATTTCTACATCCTACATCTGCTCTAGTCTGCTTGTCATATTCATACCTTGGTCTACCCCGACCGTTCTTACCACCCTACACTTCCCTAACAAACCAACTGAACAAGTCCTGGGTGTCCTATCATTCTATCTCTTCTTTTGTCAAATTTAGCCAAACTGTTTTCTCACCAGTTCGATTCAGTATCTCTTCATTCGTGATTCGATATATCCATCTCACCTTCAGCATTCTTCAGTAACACCACATTTCAAAAGCTTCTCTTCTCTTTATATGTTAGTTATCGTCCGCGTTTCACTTCATACATTGCCACGCTCCAGACGAAAGTCTTCAAAAACATCTTTGTAATTCTTATATCAATGTTCGAATTGAGCAAATTTCTTTTCTTAAGAAAGTCCTTCCATGCTTGTGCTAGTCTGCATGTTATGTCGTTCTTACTTCTGCCATCGTTAGTTATTTTACTACGCAAGTAACAATACTCATCTTACTTCCTTTAAGACTGCATTTCCAAATCTACAGTAATATTTCATGCATCACCTGCACTCCATTACTTTTGTTTCGGACTTCTCATTTTGTACAAACTATTCAGCTTCTCCAGATCTTCTGCATTCTCAGATAAATGAAAAGTACCATCGACAAATCTCAGGCTTTTGATTTCCTCTCTTTGGATTGTGATTCCCTTCCCAAATTTCTCGTTTATTTCCTTTACTGCCTGTTGTATATAAACATTGAAAAGAAGGGGGAACAAATTGCAGCCTTGCCTCGCTCCTTCCTGGATTGCTGCTTCTTTTTCAAAACCCTCGATTCATCACTGCCGACTGATTTTTATACAGATTGTAGATAATTCTTCGTTCTCGGTATCTAATCCCGATCGCCTTCAGAGTCTCAAATAGCTTGATCCAATCAACATTACCGAATGCCTGTTCGTATATGATAATACAATAAAATACTGTATGTTTTGTCTCCGATTTCTAAACAAAATATTTTTATTTTCATTTATGTTTCACACTTTGGTATACGATACATTTTTGGTAGAAACGACAGCTTCAATTTCTCGCTGGTACAAAGTCTTACGGAGTACGCTACATGGGACCAGAGAGAATGCCGGTGTTATTTTAGCTGTTAACAGTAATTGTGTTTTCTTATTCCTCCAGTTAAGTAATTATAAACATGTAGGCTATGTGTTTGCCGGCAGGACCTCTTGTAAAGTGATTACATTACTCTGTGAAGCGTGTTTGACGAGGTTCCGCTGGGAGGACGGTTACAGTGTTCGTAACAGAAACTCCAATCAAACAATTACAGTGAAGGAAGGAAAGATGCCTGGAGTGGTACAGGGATATCGAAAGCCGACACAGAATAATGAACACGTATTTGCATGGAAGCGGAAAGGAAATGTTAGGGATTAATCAGTGAGATGACTAACATCAAGCATATACCAGGTTGAAATGGACGGAGGAAGCAAGGCAGAATGAGAAAAGGAATGCCATAGGAAGAAAACTGGAGATAGGGACAGGGGCGGCCGTACGGTATGTGCTGAAGTGCTGCAGCACATTGTCTATTTGAAAAATAAATTACTTTAAAAATATTATCTGTAATCAAATACAACGCAGTCAGTTATTCAACTCACTTCACAACCAGGTAGCTATAGCTTATTCCATGTTAAGAAAACAGTACTGCTCTTATGACAACAGGGTTGTCATATTGAACGGTTCTGCTCAACACCATCACGGGAAAACGGTGGCACATAAATTTGTAAAATTCAGTATTTAAGTACAAGCCAAAAAAGCGGAAGGAACCCACAAATTATTTTTATGAACTAAAGGGGACGGGGGATTTACAGGGGCTATTTTTTGGTTTGTACAGAATCAGAGGTAAAGTACGGCATATAAGAAAATCTCAGCATTGAAGTGTAAGGCGAACTGGAGTAGGAAATAAACAAATATTTTTTATGAGCTCGAGGGGTGAGGGATACATTTAATAAAGGCTAGAAAACAGATGCAACAAATAAATACTGTAGACAGCAAAGCAAAGTCATCTTCGTACAGGCCATGAAGGCCCTTGGAGGGGTGGAAGGTAAAGGCTTCCACTATTCGTAACCAGGCACGTGATGGGGTAGAGTGATTAGCTAATACGCCCGGCCGCCTTTGCCCCCAGCAATTAACCTGGTACTCATGTTTGGTGTAGGCTGAATGAACCTCAGGGCCATATGCACCTCCGGAAAGGAACTACTGTAGATGACTCTACAAAAGATCACAGTATACTGTTAAAGAAAGAAATCACACACCCAGGCTTAACTCTCACTGAGCACAAGACAATTACGCACTGATTTAAAGCCTAAAAACACACGCACGCAACAAATAAATACGGTAGATGACTTCACTACAGAAGTGAGCTGCCGGCGATTCACAGAGTGAGGGACTACATGAGGTTTGTACGAGAGTAACACAGAAAAAGGAAAATGAAGGCAACGAAGCGATGCCATTGTGCTTCCTCCCTACAGATGTATTTATGAAAAAGAACATTTTATGAAGTTATTTTAATAACTTACGGGCAAAAATGCCTCATCCTTTTTATCTATCTTTCATAATACATTACAAAGTACAGTATAATATCACTTAATCACGAGAATTTGTGGGTGTCTCAGAGGAGATGTGTTCACTTCTTATAGGTCCATAAGAGCAACACTGTTTTCTTAACGTAGAATGAGCTATATTCGTGCGCTCCACGCCGGGTGCTGTGCTGGGTTGTGCGATCACAGCTCAGCGAGAATTTCGAAGCTTTTTGTCAGAAAGCAAGAACTCTGCCGTTTGCGCATGCGTGCGCAACTTTTCCGATAGGCTGTGGAAACAACAGCCAAGACCGGCAAGACATCACTTCACAGCGATTCTTCGTTCGACCACAGAGAGGCAGCACTTAGTCACAATTGCGTTACGACCGAAATGAGTACGTGGCAGGTGGCACCCTCTTGACTCAGTGGTAGTATTTAATAGGGAATCGCTCAAAGCAAACAGGAAAACAAAATACTGTAGAGCTGTTCCCGCCAGGTCTTTTAATACCAAAGAGGATAGAATACTCCCAACTTGCCTATTCCATAGCACATTTGTAAATCGAAGAACTATAAACATTGTACTTTTTATGTTGTCAAAATAAGGACATGATATTGTGATATTCTTTAGTTTAAAATGTCTGGTTTATAAATGTCACTATAAAAACATAACATGTAATTTTGCATTACGACGTTGCTGGTTTTATTTCAATGATTTTGGTAACATTGGGAAGTTCTGTTTTTGCGCGCTCACACCAAGTGTTTGAATTCGTGAATATTTTGCCATTGCAGGTGTTATTGCCCGGAAGGACATAGGTTCGAATCCCCGTCAAGAAGTCGTAAAATTTAAGAAACGAGATTTCCACTTCCGGAGGTGCACATGGCCCCGAGGTTCACTCAACCTACACCAAAAATGAGTACCAGGTTAATTCCTGGGGGCAAAGGCGGCCGGGCGTAGAGCTAACCACTCTACCCCATCAAGTGCCGAGGTTACGGATAGTGGAAGCCTTTACCCTCCACCCCTCCAAGGGCCTTTATGGCCTGTACGGAGATAACTTTGCAGGTGTTATTGTGTGTTTAATTATATAGTATTATAGTTTTTTTATGGGGAATGTGTATATGTGTTGGGGTGGTTTGCGTGTTTGTTCAGTGTGTAAAACTCAGTGGGGAGCCTCTTGAAAATCGCAAACCGAAATATTTTTATTTTCTGGAGGTGGAATGGGTTAAACCGATTTTCTACACCAGCCGCCACTGGATAGGGACCAGATAGGTGCGAACAACACACATTCAGATATTGCAAAAAGCTGTCTATAGTAAACAGAGTACATAGTAAACACGTACCGTATTCACCATACGACTATAGTAGTTATTATCAGTGGCGACTGGTGGTATCTGAAGCTGGGTGTTGCACCAAAATTTTCAGTGTTACAGTTTAATCACTTACAGAAATAACAAGAATCTATTATCGTTAAGTAACGAACTTTCCTGCAAAAACTGAGTTATACCTGGCAATTAAAACCCAGGAAATAAGAGGTTAATTATACACTGTAAATGCAGTTAGGCCTACTCTTAATAAAAAATAATGTTATTGTCTTTACGTCCCACTAACGACTTTTTACGGTTATCGGAGACGCCGAGGTGCCGGAATTTAGTCCCACAGCAGTTCTTTTACACGCCAGTAAATCTACTAACATGAAGTTGACGTATTTGATCACCTTCAAATACCACCGGAGTGAGCCAGGATCGAACTTGCCATGTTGGGGTCAGAAGGCGCCTTAACCGTCTGAGCCATTCAGCCTGGAAAAGTTACTTTTGCCTCACTTGAATTGAAAATTTGCCCTCCTGTTTTTCATTGAAGCAAGTTGTTGGTAATATTGTTAGTGGTCTGGTATGGCATAGAAAAGAAATTACCCAGCAAGTTAGAAGTGCAGTTAGGGTCGCTTAGCTGTGAGCTTGCGTTTGGGATATGGTGGGTTCCAACACCATTGTCGGAAGACCTGAATATGGTTTTCTGCGGTTTGCCATATTGGCACCAAACAAATGCTGTGGCTGTGCCTTAATTAATCCCATGGTCTCTTCCTTCCAACTCCTGGCTCTTTCCTATCTCATCGTCACCTTAAGAGCTATCTGCGTCGGTGCCAAGTAAAGCAAAAATTGTAAATTTAAATGGTCCTACTGAGGAAGAACAAGCCCACGTGCAGTAGGCATACATGGCATTCGAAAACATTGACTGGATCAAGCTATTAGGGTATCGATCGATGGAATGTAGTTTAACATGGCGTATGGCTCTTAGCGCCGGGAGTGTCCGAGGACATGTTCAGCTCACCAGATGCAAGTCTTTTATTTGACTCCCGTAGGCAACATGCACATCTTGATTAAGATGAAATGATGACAAAAAGTACACAGTCACTCAACCACCGTGCCAGCGAAATTAACCAATGGCGATTAAAATTCCAGACCCTGCCAGGAATCGAACCCGGGACCCCTATTACCAAAGGCCAGCACGCTAACCATTTAGCCATGGAGCTGGATGGTTAAATATGATAAATCCACTGGAGTGTTTAATTTTTTAGTGAATATCATTATTACACTGACAGGAGAAAAGTGTATTATTCCACTAGTGTTTCTATTGTAACATTATATTTATATTTTTTCTCTTTCCTTGTTTATAAGTAAGTTGTGCGAGGTAAAATATTTTCTCACTGGATGATCCAAAACCTGACTTATCCAAAAATACAAATTTAATTTATTTTCTCTTGTTTTAGGATTCACGTGGAATTAGTTCAGCAGAAGGGACATTCGCTAGTGTTTGAAGACATTCGAATGAAAGACAAGGGAAACTACACCTGCAAGACTACAGTGGATAACAAAGAGTATAAGAAGTCCTTCAGACTGACAGTCATAGGTGAGTTACATTGAACTTTATATACATAATAGAAAGTTGTAGTTAAAAGCAAACTTTTAGGGTTGTGTTCTGTATCAATGAGCTACAGTTTGGATTCTAATCATTACATGTGCAAATTTCTGAAATTATGAACATAATGTTATTTAAGAATCATATAGTAATGTGGGGCAAGGACAAAGAGAAAGTAAAGCTAGGCTACTAGTGGACACTTGGTGCCAGGCAGTTGAGGAGTTCAATTTGAAACTCAGCATAGCTAAGAGTTGACTACAGGAGAGTGAATCAAAAGAAGAATAATTAAAATACATGGAAAACCACTGGAGGTCATGCAAAACACAAGCATAAGTGTTTTGTCAGAAGTTGGAAGTATAGAAGGAGATTTATGCAAGAGTAGGACGTACCTGTATCTATAGAACGAGAAAAGAGCAACAGGCACAGACGGAGAGTTCTGATACACCCAAGGCAGGAGAAACCTTGAAATGGCATGTGAAGAAGATTTTTGAAATTATGGTATTTTTTAAAAACAACTTTGTCCATTTTCAAAATGTCCCAGGTACAACAATTTTATTTATGTAGATTAGGGATAAAATGTAGTATTATTTTTCATTTTAGTGCAGTCTTTATAATTTTAAATACATTTTTATTAATATTGTAACATGTTGGCAGGGTAAATAAATTAGTACAGAACCTGGTAGCATCCTATTTCTAAGATTTATTAACTAAGCACTACAATTACACATCTACACACACACACAACTGCCGAGCTTACAACTTACACAAGGACACGGATACACACTTACACGGTTCGCGCTCTCTCTCTTAGTTTCTCACATACAGAGAGAGTCTTTGATTATTTACACTACACTAACTCAGCCACTCAGTCACACTCGTTAGCACTGTCACGGTCGACAGCCTACACGTCAGTCTCGCAGCTCAGGATAGTATCCGCTGTTCACTCAACCCGTCGAACTCCGTTTGCAGTCTGCACATGTCGGCACCCAGTGTTCCCTTCGCGCTGCTCCAGAACACCCAAGGTTCTTCTACAGCAGCTGGCCCCAAGAGACTCACACACATGACGTCAGGGAAATAGGAATGAGTCCTCGGCTCCAACAGGCAGACACTCCGTCAGGCTGACACCTCAGCCCAGGCTACCACTGACTGCACTCTTTGCTAACCCACACCGGCAAATTCAGTCTCACTCTCACTCACTCCGCTCTTATATACCTGCGCCAGCCCTTCTAACAGTCTGTATGCTAGTGTATCCAGGAACCTCACGAGATGGAAGACTGCAGATTAATTGTCTGGTTATTACCATCGTCCCATGCCGCGCGACCATGGACAGAAGAGAGAGGTGAGCCGATACGGTGACGAGCCCGGCCCATAGCAAGTTGGCATGGCGGATGCTATAACCAATACAATATATAGTATTTGATCATTAAAATGTGATATTCTTCATACTTCAACACAAAATATTTCTGAAAGTTACCATTATTAAAATGTATGCTACATGCAAAATTTGAAGGCAGTCAGATTAGAACAGTTCCTCAAGGAACATTTTGAATTGTAGGAAGTTTCTTTTGAAAAATGTTAACCAAAAAGTTAGTCCTGTCCTTAGACTGATTCAGAATTAATATTACTAATATTAGGTGCCTCATTTCATAGTTTCTCGTTTTCTAAAGATGTACATCTGCTTTTTAAAATAATTTCTGCACTGACATTCTCCAGCGATGATAGAGTGCCTATGACTCTGTGTGGAGTGGGAGAGAGAGAGAGAGAGCAGAACAAGTGTTATGGGCACAGGCAATGCCTGAACTCTAGTTTGGAGGAGGTAGACCCAGGAAACGACGCAGACATCAAATAAAGAGTGTGGCAAACTTTCAAGATGTTGTCAATGAAGAATGGTGGAAAGATGGGCAAAGTTGAAGGTTAATGATTCACAATCCAATCCAAGATCAAATTGGGCAAGGGAATGATGATGATGGTGATAACAACTGATCTTGAAGTCAAATAAACTACTTTACAGCATTACATAAGTAAGTGCTGTTAATACAAACTTTCCTATTATGGTTCTCTCATTGACTTACACTTTCTGTATGGCACATCTCGCCAGTGGCTTTACGTCGCACCGACACACAGATAGGTCTTATGGCGACGATGGGATAGGAAAGGAAGGAAGCGGCCGTGGCCTTAATTAAGGTACAGCCCCAGCATTCTCCTGGTGTGAAAATGGGAAACCACGGAAAACCATCTTCAGTGCTGCCGACAGTGGGATTCGAACTCACTATCTCCTGGATGCAAGCTCACAGCCGCGCACCTCTAACTGCTCGCCCGGTACGGCATATCTCAATGAAGACCTAATTTAATTTTAAAAGTTTTGGAGAAGTGTTTTTTTTTTTTTTTTTTTTCCCTGGCTGTTATAGTCACTTGTAATGTTTTGGGTATCTGATTAATGTTCAGTAGCTTCTTGTCTTAACCCTCAACCACAGTCATGAATATTTCACACATAACTACAGTTGTGCATTCAGAAGGTTGTTAAAATTTGTAAATATAACTTCTAACAGAATGTTCTGCATTTTGAACTACATATTGTATTTATTCTGCAATACATAAAATACAACAGGTCTACAGAATGTAGTTTCATTGTTGTGAAAGTGATTTGTTCATGTGACACTTAAATTTTGCATCAAAATTTGCACACATGGACACAAATCATAATTATTAAACGCAGTTCCTCTCTGAAAACTTTAATTTAATGTTATACAGGACTCACTGATGTTAAAATTGTTATGTGTTCTCTGCATTAGTGAAAGCGACCACACTCCGCGTCACATTACACACACTGTAGACACATCCTACTTGAACATTCCAAACAAATTGGAACTTTGCACTTATCTTGTCTTCCTCTTCGTTTTTGATGGACAAATTCGACATTTCTTCCTTCCATCCCTCAGCAGCTTATCGTCTTGGTCCCGGTCTTCGTAGAGATGTACTTCGACTCCCACAACTCAAGTGACAGAAAATCGCACTTTTCATGGAAGCTGTTCATAATTATTTCTCTCAATGAAGGTTCAATCAGTTGTTTTGCAAGAGTTTTCATGAAGTTCATCCTGCTAGGTACAGTTCTTTCCTTGAAGGATCATTGAACAATATATGCATCAATAACCCTCATATGAAGGTCAGTGCTGTTTACAGCAGTTTGAACAGTACTTGGTGCTCTAATCACCTACAGTATCAACACTACTTTTGTGTTACTATAGTGGGCTATAGTCCGGCTCCATGGCTAAATGGTTAGCGTGTTGGCCTTTAGCCACAGGGGTCCTGGGTTCGAATCCCAGCAGGGTCGGGAATTTTAACCTTAATTGGTTTATTTCGCTAGCATGGGGGCTGAGTGTATGTGTCGTCTTCATCATCATTTCATCCTCATCATGACGCGCAGGTCGCCTACGGGTGTCAAATCAAAAGACCTGCACCTGGTGAGCCGAACTTGTCCTCGGACACTCCCGGCACTAAAAGCCATACGCCATTTCATTTTAGTGGGCTATAATTTAAGATATTCCTGTTGGGGCTTAATAAAACACTGATAAAAGAAAAAATGTAGAACTTTAAATACAAATTTAGAATCTTTGAAACCATATCATAAAATCAAAATTAAACAAGGTAAAACACATAGAAACTAATGGCAGGATGTGGACAGCGGAAGAAACCCTACGAGGTTGAGGATCAAAGGACCTTTATGGCTGAAACTTCAATAAAGAATAATTCAGTTAATACCTATTTATTATAAAAAACATCAAAGAAAAGGAAATAAGGAACACTACTGGTAGCATAAAGACAAAATAGAAATACGAGTCCAGATGAAATGAAGTTGCAGTCTTACAATCTTACCGATACTAATCTTCATGGAAAATACTTGTAATGTGAAGTGACCACCTTCACCAAAAACAAAAAGTACAGGTCAAAAGAAAATAATTCCAAATGAAGCAGATTTACTGAGGTCAGACTCAGTGAAAAATCTAATTGAAATTACAAAACTGTTAGAAAAAGCTTGCCCTCGTGACAACGTGAGGATGGATGTAAGATGTCTTTAGCCATCATAAATTACAATTAAAATTGACATAAAGTAAAATTAAGTTACATTAGGAAATTTTATGTTTGCGTACCCCAAGAGAAAGCAGATCTCCCGTGGAGCCCAGAGCCCCTGGACAACATGTCCGCTGTACACGATGCTGAAGACAGAATGAAGCTCCCCTGCAACGCGCTGCCCATCCTGGGTGGTGCAACAGGATATGGCACATCACACAGGAGTTAGTTACCTTTCGATTTATTTAAACCAATCAAAATTTAAATTTTTAATTGAATGCTTGTTTTCTTGTCACTGGAAACTTTTTGAAGCTTGTATTTTGTGCAAGTCCCAGAAAAATCGACACGTGCAGTACAGGATGTTCCACAAATTTTTACAATGAAACTTAATACAGTTTTAAATGATCCCAAATTTACTTGAAGAAGGCCAAATATATAAACTCTTGCAGCAAATGTCACACTGTTTGCATGTCGTCTTCTTTAGAGAGATGTTTTGTTGATAGCAGAATCACTGCTCTTTCCTTTTTAGGCTCGTAGGAGAGCAGAATTAATACAATGTTGTTCCAACTTTAGATTTCTGTAACAGTAAGGATTATGTCTTGTTAAATTGAGGCAAAGTGCTGGAATCCTGATATTGTGAGCTGGAATTCTAATATTTCTTTTCGATTTCACTGCTGACCACTTGGATCTATTTCTGCATTAAAAAATATTTCTTATCATGTTTCTCATAATTTTCACTTTCCGATTCTCCTTTGGCTATCTCCTCTCCACTTTCCAGTCATCCAAGACACAGGAATATGGGTCATCTTTCCTATGCATAGAATCACCATCCTTTTCCTCAGATATTTCTAAGTTGGTTACGTCACTTCCTAGGTCATCGGTAATTTTCAAAACATTTTCATTAAATTTGGATCGTTTATATTCTTGTACAATGGGCCAGGGTCACTTACCATAGTTCACCAGTTATTTTCATCAGCAGATACGGAAAACCAATAAACACAACAAACGCAAAAAAAAAAATTATTCTGTCACTGATTTATACACTGACAATTGTGCGGTTCCACGACATCACGTTAACAGTACAAGAACCAACACAGAATCTCCAACACTGACTGTGGTGATGGGCAGTACGCAGTGAATGGGGAAACTACTGAGACACACAGATCTCCAAGGCCGATAGTGTTGCTAGAATTAGGAATGAGAAAAGTAGCGAGGTCTCTGGGACCGCACAACTGTGGTTAAGGTTTAACAATGAACATATACTCCAAAGACTATGAATTGTTACTTTATGGATATAGTATAGTCCAAGAGTTGCTAAAAGCATTAATACTTCGGCAGTGCAGTAACAGTACAGCAGGAGTGTAACATTTGTTTCAATGACGCTGTACCACATTGAACTCCCTCATTGCACTGCACATCTTCCACAAGTACGTGTTTTTATGTTGTGCCTCTCAAACGATCAAAGGAATATGTCATCTAGTGATCAGGAAGATACTTGAAGTTAAGTTGTGTAGAAAAAGGAAATAATACTTGTTACATCTGTTCATTGAAAGAATATAAACTGTAATTTATTTGTAGCAGCAAAAGATGACAAAAATTTCTGTCAGTGTAAAGAACTACGAAGAGAACATTTTGCAAACTTGACCAACTTAACACTGATGTTCCTGTACCTTGTTAACGAACTGGATTTCCATTGGAAAAAATATCTTCTCTTAAAGTATTCGCACCTTCATTCTATGATCTCACATCTACAACCTGCGAACTGATGACTACATTTTAATTTTTAAGTCTGTCTCCAATAATTCACAGCTTTGTAACTTTAAATTTTTCATTTTCCTGTTGTACACTTTATCCTTTGTTGGCAGCCCATACATATGGGAAGCTGATGGTTTTAATCAATCATATTTCTCTCTGCTCCTATAAACGTAGTGACGGTCCTGCACAGAGCCGACCCATGAGAGGGTACCCATGCAATATATGGCTACAACATTGGCTCAGCATACAGAGTGATTATGGAATTCATGTTGCTCCAAAGACCTTTCAGGGAGCGGCCTTAGAATAAACAGAGATGTGGATCTAGCATACGAGTGCAACCCTGGATTGTTGTGTCAAAACATACCCAACATCCCAGAGCAAAGGCTAATTAAATTCTGCTATGTTAATTTCTTCTTCTTAATTTTTCAGTTCCCACATCTTTTAATGAAACACCAGAAGTCCAAGAATCAGAGCTGGGACAGAACATGACACTGCGCTGCTATGCTCAAGGAGACCCCAAACCAAGTATCATGTGGCACTTCAATGGCAAGCCAGTGGATGGTAAGTATTTGAACTTCGACTTTTATCTGTCCAGTAGTGTGGTGTGGGAGTTTTGTGGGTGTTGCCAGTTTAAGGAGAGGATCAAGCTGTTTCAAGCATTCTACTAACGTTTTAAGGGGGGCAAAAAATACTTCTTTCCAAATACAATATCCAGTGTAGAGAATTACATGAAGAATAAGAGAATTTTAATAATAATAAATGCATCGGCCCCGTGGTGTAGGCGTAACATGCCTACCTCTTACCCGGTCAGGTCAGGGATTTTGACCTGTATCTGAGGGTTGGTTTGACGTTCACTCAGCCTATATGATTACAGTTGAGGGGCTATGTGACAATGAAACAGAGGCCCCAGTCTAGGAAGCCAAGATTCATTGTGCTGTCCTCATGACATCTTGTAATCTGGAGGCCTTCAGGCTCAGCAGCGGTCGGTTGGTAGACAAAGGCCTTTGGGGCTGTTACACCATGGGTTTTGGTTTGGAATAATACATTTGGAAAAAATTACTTGAAAGCACTGTATTTGAGGATCAGTCAGAAGTTGTGTTGCACCCACTTATTCTTCAATTCAATTCATCATTTCTTGTCACAGTTTCATTGATTTTGATGTTGATTTTAATAATAATAATGTTATTTGCTTTACGTCCCACTAACTACTTTTTAAGGTCTTCGGAGACGCCGAGGTGCCGGAATTTAGTCCCGCAGGAGTTCTTTAACGTGCCAGTAAATCTACCAACACGGGGCTGTCGTATTTGAGCACCTTCAAATACACCGGACTGAGCCAGGATCGAACCTGCCAAGTTGGGGTTAGAAGGCCAGCACCTTAACCGTCTGAGCCACTCAGCCCAGCAGATGTTGATTTTTAACTGCCTTGCTTAATGAGAAGTCTAATCTTATTTTTCCAAAATGAACAAGGAAAACAATGGATGCAACATGGAAACTATCCATATTCTTGATTCATTTTAAAATATAAACACTGGCAGCAAAAGAGTCTTGATAATTTTTCATGGTTATTCTGAATATCATGCTACATTAAATTGTCTGTCAAAACCTCGATGTGATTTAAGTAAGTAAGTGATTTGTCTTTATTCATGGTGAAGTTAGGGCTGAAGGCCCTCTCTTACAATTAACCACAACATTTAAAATAATGAACAGACAAATAATTTTTTTAAATACAACAAATACTTAAAAAAATAATATAGTGCTAATAGCAAATATGGAGATGATAATAATAAAAGAAATAACTAGAGAATGTACAACATGACAATATAAATGAATATGATAATAATTATAACTAACACTAGTAAAGTAGGAAGCAGACAAGCCAATGAATGAAGCTATATTGGCAGAAGATCAAAGCCAGGGGAGGGAAAAGATGATACAGGATACCGTAGTTGTTACTCCATGGTCCATAGTGACCAAAATCAAACACAAGAAGAAGTTATATTAAAAGAAGGAAACACAGTAAAAACTTATAACTGGCAAATACTTTTCTAATTTTTATGAAAATCTGCTCATTTTCACACTCATTCACACTTCACCCATTGAACAAGTTAGCTAGAAGTGATTTCAGCAATCCACCTTAAATTTCCTATGAGAACACAAATCCCTAATAGTAGCATAGGAGAGGTTGTAAGTCCTGGAGTCACTGAGAGATATTAAACAGGAGCCAGATCATGGTTATGATAGGAGGAGAGGTAATTAAAGTTTGATGAGAGGCAATCCAGTACACCTGATACACCTGAGTTTAGAACTTCATGCAGAAGGGACAACATGTGGAGACTGCGACACTCATGAACATGAAGCCATGACAACTCCCTATAATAAGGTGAAATGTGATAATCATGTCGCAGCTTAAATATGAATCGAATACAGGTGTTTAAACTCCATTCAAGCATCTTCTTACTGTCTTGAGATATGTCCGTAAGTACAGTGTTGCAGTAGTCTAAAACTGATAAGATTAGGGATTTTACCGGTTGTATTTTAAGATGTTTTGCGAATACAGTAGAGTAGGTTTGAGAGGAAAAAGGGATTTCCACACTTAAGGCATGTATTTTTTGCTTGCTCAGTCCAATTTAGCGTCTTAGTTATTATAACACCCAAATTTTTTACTGGCGTACAATAGGGCATGGCAGTATTATTTAAAATAATTGGGGGTTCATGTCTACTTTTTAAAAAGTTAAGGTTTCTTTGGGTACCAAATATTATAGTCTGAATTTTGTTAGGATTTATTAACAAACTGTTATTTTAGCATAGTTATTCAGTCGTCGTAAGTCAAAATTTGCTCTGTCAGTGGCTATATCTATGTCTTGTGGATATGAGTGATAATGAATCTGAAGATCATCTGCATAGATGTGGTACTTGCTATATTTCAATGCGTCCCCTGTGTCGTTCACACTAACAACAAATAAAAGTGGGCCCAAAACCGACCACTGTGGGACGTCTATTGACTTACGCCATCCTGAGTACACTGTTACCACTGATACTCGTTGCTGACCGTCAGTAAGGTAGGAGCTAAAA
Source organism: Anabrus simplex (assembly GCF_040414725.1). Classification (NCBI taxonomy): domain Eukaryota; kingdom Metazoa; phylum Arthropoda; class Insecta; order Orthoptera; family Tettigoniidae; genus Anabrus; species Anabrus simplex. Next base: position 157,999,911 of record NC_090273.1, on the reverse strand, counting down.
TATTTAAGAGATGTCCCATTAAAGTTGAGACTATGGAGTTTGAGCAGTAGTAAACCAGGGCTAACTGTGTCAAAGGCACTGCTTAGGTCTGGTAGTGTTGCTACAATCACATATCGTTGATCTATTGCATGTCTGATATCGTCCGTAAGTCGCAGTAGTGCTGTTGCAGTACTATGTCCTTTTTTAAAGCCGGATTGAAAAGGGTCAAGGAGGGAATTCTAGATCATGTATACAGTGATTTGTGCATGAATCAGACATTCGAGTGCTTTGGCGAGGGGTGGTAGGATGGACACAGGGCAGTAATATGATGGAGAATCCAAGGTAGTGTTTTTCAGGATTGGCCTTATTGGTGCTTCTTTCCAAACGGTTACATCAGCCTGATAGAGTACAGCACACATTTAGCATAATTTGCACTAATGGTACGGAAAGAGAACAGGTCACACTCGGTACAGCATGCAGTGTTTGTGGGATTAGTCGGTAATGGAAATGGTCCGATTTTTGACTGAGAAAAGTAATAATTTAAACGTATCTAGAGATATGTACTCTTCTACAGCTTTGCCGATGCCCAAAGATCGTAGCTTCTTCCAGGTTTGGTTTAAATTATCATTTCCCACTAACTGTTGAAAGTAGTGGCATTTACTGTTTCTAATTAGCTGTTTAATTTTGTTCCTCAGTTTCCTATATTGCTCAAAGTCATCCTTGTCACGTGTTCGTCTGAACTGTATGTACCAATGGTCATGGCTGGCCATAGCAGATCTTATCTCGGTCGTCAGCCATGGGGAAGTGGGGGCAAGTAAATCTTACCTGCCTCTCCGGAGCATGTTTGTCATACAAGTTCAGCACTAATGAGTTGAATCTGTTAACTTTTGAGTCAGTGTCATGAAGATTACATATGTCATCCCACAGAAAGTTATATGCATCACTGCATAGGTCATTTAATTCAATATGTTTTATGTCTCTTAAAATAATGTAGCGTGCTTTATACTTCAGTCCTCAGATAAAGTAACTTAAGTACAGTAAGTCATGAGTTGAACTCCCAGAAGCTGGGATCTCTCCATGCTTAATGACTTTCTGGGGTTGATTTGCAATTATAAGGTCAATTAATACCATGTGAGTCGAGTGGTCAGGGTAGTTGACATGGTTCGTAGCGTTAAGTGGTAGGATTTCCATACTCAGAGCATGGAACAAGTGACACAATTTATCCAATTCACTAGTTTGTTTTAACAAGTCAATACTAAAGTCACCCATGACTATGACATCTTCGTAGACCAAGATAAGATCTGTTAAAGCTGCTTCGAAGTCCTCCATTTATCTAATGTTAGGTGGCTTATATACAATTCCTATTAATATTTTCTTATTACAGTCGAGTTCAACAAACATATACTCAGTTTGCAGGGGAAGGCTTGGGTCTGAGGTGCAGATAATCCTGCATTTTAAATCATTCCTGTAATAAAAGGCTAGTCCACCATCTTGTCTGTCAGTACAGTCATGTTGTAAGAGCAAGTATCCGTCAAGATTTACAGCACAAGATGGCAAATATCCACGTAACCAGCTTTCTGATATGATTCTGATTTTGAGGCTTTTAATTGAGAAGTTGGTCTGCCATTCTACATAAGATTACTTTTCTCACTAAATTTATGTGATTCTAAGGAATGGTTTCAAAGTGTAACATAGTCACGATCATAGGAGAATGCAGGGCATTTCAAAATGAATATTGGAGTCTCAATGCTCTGTAGTTAATATTATAAATAATACATCAAACGAATGAGCAATTCAAACAGTTCGTTCTACAAGTGTTCATTCCTGTGCTCATACTCTGGTTACTCTGTCTTCCATTAGAAAGCACTTTTGTATCTGTGCACTTGCACTGGTTCCTGTGTCTACTAGCTGGTACTGCTAGTAACAAAAATGGCAACTGGGAAACAGAAAGCTTTTTGTGTTTTACAGTTTGCAAGGACTGAATCTCTAGCTACAGGGCAACGTGCATTCCATATTAAGTTGCATTGTAATCCCCCAGTGATAATAACATCTGTAGATTGTATCACAAGTTTGAAGACACTGGCTGTCTTTGCAAAGGGAAGATTCTGGACGACCAACAAAGGAAGCACGTGACAGAGTCCTTCACGCGCAGCCCCAAGAAATCAGTTCGGAGGGCTTATCGTGAATTAGCAGTTCTGGTGACATCAGTGTGGAGTTTTAAGGAACAACAGTTACTCCAGACACACTGAGCAAGATATGTGCCGTGTGACAAATGATGCTCATATTGAACACTTGTAAGACAAACTGTTTGAGTTGCTCTTTTGCTTGATATATTACTTACAAATATAACTCAATGTAATAAACACTACAGAGTCATAGATATTCATTTTGAAATGTCCTGTACACCTGTCGATTCAAAAGCCATGCTTGGAGGGTGTAGGGAAAGGAAGAAAAGCCCTGCCTTTGTATTTAACTGGCAAATAATGCACAACATCAAGTGTGTCACACTCTCGCCATGGCACTGACAGACAACCTGGGCAAGTTTGCCATTGAAGTGCTGTGAGCAACATGTGGCGTAAATAGGAAACACTGAAGATGTTTTGTGTATGTCTTACGAATCAGTTCAATTGCTTGGTGCTAGATGACAGTCACATCTTTTGTGACATGTGTTGTGGGAATTTGGTGGATTTATATTGTTGATAGAAAATACAAAATTTATAATCAGGAATTTTTATTTTTCTGTATGTTGCCAGCAGCAACACCGGCAATGTAGATGTACAAATATCTTTAATTCTCAAGTCTTTGCAATTTTTATCTGATGAAATTCAAAATCCACAAGAAAGTATACAGATATCTCACTGTAGATACCCAATTTTTCAAGACAACTCAGTCTGTAACTTTTGGAACCATCTGGTGCATGAAAATACTTGTCCAAAAGTCCAGTTTAGTTAGTATCATGTTTTTTTAAAGAAAGCATAATCTAATGAAGCGATTATTCTACCAACCATCCAGTTACAACATCTTTTCTACTTCCAGATAATGACAAGTACAAGATCCTAGATAATGGCCTCTTGATCCATAAGGTTACTGTGGAAGACAGTGGTGTATATGAATGCCGTGCCTACCAGATAGCAACCTCCACATCCATGATTAAGGAGTTCAAAATCACCGTCCGTATACAACGTAAGTATTATTGCATTCAATCTAATTGCATGTAACATGGTGACTCCTATAACTGATCTATAGTGGACTGGATGGTGGATATCACTTGTAAGGGCAGTATCCAACTTAAGTCAGATAACATTTCATATGAAGTAAGTTTAAACTGAACTCCAATTGCACCTTACTTTGTAGTTACACTTCTAATCCACAGATGATACCCAGTTTGCAAGCTACTCATGCTTCCTTAAAAAAAAAAAAGAAATGTTACCGGTACCCTTGCGATATATCTTGTTAACTCAAAGATATGTCCCAGCTGATCAAACTTCACAGCTGTGCAGTATGCTCTTCTTTTGTTTACATGAACAATCCCTCTTGACATATTATTGTACCAATTGTAGCCATTATTGCCATTATGGAACTGTGGTCCTTTGATCTGCTGTAAAGAGAAAATAAATGAAACCTTTTAATATTCCATACATGGAAAGGAGATACCAATTTTAGATCAATGTCTATAATGAGAAATGTAACCCCCCTGTTCCTGTTAAAAGATTGGAAACAGAATTATCTAACAATAATGCATTTGAGCACAAGATTTAACTCATTCCTATTGAATTGCAAATGCATGAGAGGTCTGTGAACTCTGATTTGTTTTTGAGTTAAGAAATATCTTTTGTAAATTCTGCACTATCTTAAAGTTTGAGACCAAGCAAATTGGCCGTGAAGTTAGGGTTGCATAGCTGTGAGCCTGCATTTGGAAGATGGAGGGTTTGCATCTCACCATCAGCAGCCGTGAAGATGATTTCCCATTTTCACACCAGACAAATGCTGGGGTTGTACAGTACCTTTATTAAGGCCACAGCTGCTTCCTTCACAATCCTAATCCTTTCCCAGGCTTTCATCGCCAAAATCCTGTAATGAGTTAGTGCAACTTTAAACCACTAGGAAAAATAATTAAAATTCAAGAGAAATTGAGAGCAAAAACAGATTTTATCTTCTCTGTTAAGATGACAATGGAAAAACACTGGGAGAAGGGATTAGATATCATCTTTGTCTTTGTGGATATAAAAAAGGTATATGGCAGCTTGCCAAGAGACAAGATATGGGAATCTCTGAAAGAAAGGAATGTGCCAGTATATCTTAGCAACAAGGTAGAAATGTTGTACAACCACTGCCAGAGCTGTATCCAGATAGGAGATGGTTATTCTGACTGGTTGACTACAAATAAAGGAGTTTAACAGGGCAGCACTTTGTCACCTCTCCTGTTCATTATGGTGATGGATGAAGTAATGAAGATAGTGAAGTATGAAACTAATGAGGACTTCAACGCATTAATCTTCGCAGATGATGTAGTGATTTGAGGAGGAACAGGAGAAGAAGTTCAACAGAAATTTAGGACCAGCAGTTTGGCCTAAAAATCAGCCATACAAAATCAGTAGTGATGCCAGTCAGCAGGCAAGCCCTACAGGTTGAGATCCAACTGGATGACGAGAAACTAGAAAACATTAACCATTTCCAAAATCTTGGTAGTATTGTAACTAGTGACGCAAAGTCCTCTGGTGAAATCACTAACAGAATCCAAAAAGGAGTACATTTTTATCACCGAGTTAGGTCTCTTCTATGGGATAACCACATTCCTTTCAATACAAAGAGAATCCTTTATCAGGTATATTTCGCGCCAATAACTACACATGCCCTTGAAACCTGTACGATCAACTGTAGAGAAAGTAGCAGACTTCAAGCTGAGGTCATTGCTAAAGAAAACAAGAAGAGATAAGAAGATCCATCATAATACACAAGTAAAGCAGTCGCTAAATGAAAATATAAGAACATCAAGACTCAAATGTTATGGCCTTGTAAAATCAAAATGAGAACAGTAAGAAAATGGCTAGAAAAGGAACTGGAAGGCAAAAGACCTAGAGGCAGACCAAAGAAATGGTGAATCAGTCAAGTAAAGCAGGACCTGGAAGGAAGAAGAGTGAAATGGCTCCAAATTGAGAAGGAAGAAATTTACCTGGATAGACAAAGATGGAGAGTGCTCTTGTACCACACGCGGGCAACTGGAGACAGTTAAAGGGTAATGATGATGATGATGTACCACTTATTTCTCCTTCAAGAATATATGTGTGCATTTCAATTTATGAAACTCTAGTACTTTCTTCTTGCTGCCCAAATGGACTTGCAACTTATAAATTTCATAGTTGATTCCACAATGACATTTAAATATGCAAAAATTAATGCTTAAAAACAATTTATTAAAAAGTTTCAAACTATTCAATACTTAAAATTGACCATTTAATAATTAAAAAGTCATACCTAAAACTAGAACATGTTTCGGCCTTCTTCTGCCCATCCTCTGCTGGATTCTGTTAAATTGTTATCTTAATCACATTACAGTGATGTGTTAAACACATGATACACACACTGAAGCATTTTTGTTTTAAATAAGCAAGTAACAATCACACATTTTCATAAATTAGTGGCCTTCACTTAAATTAAAAACTTGCTGTAATACAGACAGTTATATGGGAATTTGGAATCAAGGTCTCTCTCTAATGCCACAACATAAAAATCTGTCTGAAGATTACTGTGCTAGACAAAAGTCAAAACAGCACAATACTGATTGAAAATGGCAGTCACTATCAGAATCTCAGTGGAAGAATTAAGAATGTAAAATTAAGAGGGGAATTCCTCAAATCAGTATTATTGGACCTTTATGTTTTTATATATATATAAATGATATGATTAAAGAGGTAGAATCAGAGATAAGGCTTTTTTCAGATGATATTATTCTGTACATGGTAATAAATAAGTTACAAGATTGTGAACAACTGCAAAATGACCTTGATAATGTTGTAAAATGGACAGTAGGCAATGTTATGATGATAAATGGGTTTAAAAGTCAGGTTGGGAGTTTCACAAATAGGGAAAGTCCTTTCAGTTTTAATTACTGCATTGATGGGTTGGAAGTTCCTTTTGGGGATCATTGTAAGTACCTATGTGTTAATATAAGGAAAGATCTTCATTGGGGTAATCACATAAATGGGATTGTTATTAAAGGATACAGATCTCTGCAGATGGTTATGAGGGTATTTAGGGGTTGTAGCAAGGATGAAAAGGAGAGGGCATATAAGTCTCTGGTAAGACCCCAACTAGAGTATGGTTCCAGTGTACGGAACTCTCACCACGTTACTTGACTCAAAAACTGGAAAAAATCCAAGGAAAAGTAGGTCGATTTGTTCTAGATGATTTCCAACAAAAGAGTAGCGTTCCAAAAATGTTGCAAAGTTTGGGCTGGGAAGACTTGGGAGAAAGGAGACGAGTTGCTCGACTAAGTGGTATGTAATACCAATATAGTTGGTCCGTTATCGGACATTATAAATTTTCCAACTATATTGGTATTATAAATTTGCTCATTCGGAACAGGTTCTTTATGGGAATCGACATCTTTATCATAAGTGGTATGTTCTGAGCTGTTGTGGTAAAAATAGGAAAGATCACAATATGAAGATAAAGTTGGAATTCAAGAGGACAAATTGGGGCAAATATTTATTTATAAGAAGGGGAGTTAGGTATTAGAATAACTTACCAAGGGAAATGTTCAATAAATTTCCAATTTCTTTCAAATCATTTAAGAAAAGGCTAGGAAAACAACAGATAGGGAATCTGCAACCTGGGTGACTGCCCTAAATGCAGATCAGTAGTGACTGAATGAATGTCAAAACAGGTTTCAGAAGATAGCTCCCTTTAAAATAGCCATCACATCAAAATTGTTTTGTGTCTGCTACACTCATTCAGAGGGTGCAGGAATGATGGTAGTCACAGCTTCCACATTTGATATCATACTCTCTGTTGTTATTGACCCATGGATTTTAATTCTACAAGATATTTTTTCTTGTTACAGATAAACCAACATTCCAGACCAAAGAGGGCTTCAGTGATTTGGTGTACGGCTACGTTTCAGGAGTTGTGAACCTGACATGTCATGCCACTGCCGAACCTAAACCCAAGTTTGAATGGCTCAAGGATAACAAGCAGGTGGTAGAGAGTGACAGTATTGCTATCTTCGACGAGGATCATAGCAGCACACTAGAGGTATTTATTAAACTACCACCACCACCACTACTACTACTACTACTACTACTACTACTACTACTACTACTACTACTACTACTACTACTTCCATGCATCGTATCACGTCTCCCTCTCAGTCTGCAAATTCACATCTGTTTACAGCTGTTCCTTAAATCTATTTTACTGACTGAACTCATGCTCAGTCCTTGGATGTTGTCCAAGCACAATACTCTCCTCATTCCAGCTCACAGCAGCCATCCCCTCACCCCGGGATTATGCTAGCCAGAAATTATATTTTTCCCCTCCTACAAGTGGCGGAGATGCCCAGCTCTTTATCTGAACGGTCAGCCTTGAGACCTTCACTTCAGAGGGTTCCAGCTTCGATTCCTGGCTGGGTTGGGGATTTTAATCACATCTGATTATTTCTTCTGGCTCGGGGACTGGGTGTTTGTCCCAACACTCTCCTCACTCTCCTCTTCACTACCAACCACCACAGAAGAACCCAGTACTGAATACATCCCTCCATATATCCCCGTGTGTTTGGGGCAGTAGAGTAACATCCACTGTATCCCCTGTCTGTCGTAAGAGGCGACTAAATGGGGTCCAGGGGCTCAGAACTTGGGAGCGTGGGTTGGCGATCACAGGGCCCTTAGTTGAGCGCTGGCATTGCTTCCACTTACTTGTGTCAGGCTCCTCACTTTCATCTATCTATCCGACCTCTCTAGGTCAACTCTTGGTTTTTTCCGACCTAAGCGGTATTGGAGCATTCGAGGCTTAGGGAGTCTTTCATGTTCATACTGTTTGTGGTCCTTGTTTTTCTTTGGCCCATACCCTCATTTTTGAAGCGTCAGATCTCTTCCATTATTTCTCTCTGATTAGTGTTATATGTATTTTTTTTTTTAATTGGCTTTTACGTCGCACCAACACAGCTAGGTCTTATGGCGATGATGTGATAGGAAAGGGCTAGGAGTAGAAGGGACACGGCTGTGGCCTTAACGAAAGTACAGCACCATCCTTGTGTGAAAATGAACCACAGAAAACCATCTTCAGGACTGCCGACAGTGGGGTTCAAACCCACTATCTCCCAGATGCAAGCTCACATAACCTATAACTCTTTAAAACCATTATACCTATGAAAGGCACAAGGGATGATAGAAACACACAAAGAATAACTCCACTGTGGTCTCTTTTCTTATGATTTGTTCCTTATCAAATCATCAGTCACCACTGATCTGCATTTAGGATGACACTAGAAAGTATGGCTTTTTCTTAATAAACTTACTAGAAATTTTTTCAAGTGGGAACACAATGCCTTAAAAATGTCTTAAAATACATTATAGTGATAACGTGTGCAAATCTGTTGTAATCCGGACACATTTATGAGGGTGCAAGACATAGACAATATACAGATGCCATGTAAAAATGCTTGAAATCTTCCATCAAAGATGTCTCAGAAAGATCTCAAGAATTATCTTGCAGGATAAACATACAAATATCAGTGTTCTGGAAGCGGCTACAGTACAAACATGTAGGCAGTGATACCCCAACGTCAGCTCTGGTGGGCTGGACACGTAGTATGCATGCCGGATCACTGTGCCCCAAACCAACTACGGTAATCTACTCTGTCCTAAGGGACAGTAGCCACCATTTTTGAGGTCAGAGGAAGAGGTATGAGGAGTGTCTCCAACCCACCATGAGCCAGTGTAATATTCATACTGACAACTGGGAACATGCACATATACTATTTGAAGAACTGAAACATCATATCCTGAGGAAGAACAACTCAACGTTTATTTGTCGCCATTGCAGCAGTGTGTCCACATCATTAATTGCGTTGATCAGCCATCTGCAGACACATCATACCAGCTTGTGAGTGACTGGTTGTCAATGAATGAAGTGTTTTGCTATTTGCTTTACGTTGCACCGACACAGATACGTCTTATGGCGACGATGGGACAGGAAAGGCCTAGGAATGGGAAGGAAGCGGCCATGGCCTTAATTAAGGTACAGCCCCAGCATTTGCCTGCTGTGAAAATGGGAAACCATGGAAAACCATCTTCAGGGCTGCCGACAGTGGGATTCGAACCCACTATCTCCCAGATGTGAGCTCACAGCTGCGCGGAATGAAGTGTAGAGAATGTTCTGTTTCATAACAGTGTCTATGGCACTCACCTCAGAAATTTTAAAATTTGAAAATTGTTAGGTTTTCTAGGGTAAGGATTGAGAAGCTTGAACACTACCAGTTAAATACAGATCTATTTAATCTATTCATACTCTAAAAATAACAAAATATAATACTGTATCTGCATTTTAATTGATAAAAGATAATTTGAATGTATCAAGTATAGAGCATCGAGACTAAAAACCTGTATTAGAAAATTTGGTATCAACCCATCTCTACACTACCCCTGTGCTTTCTATTTATTCACATTCTAGGATCCAGGCAGCTGTGACATGAGTGTAGGATATTTTCTTAAACCCTTCATAATGGGCACTACTGATGGAAAATATATATTGTGGCATACATTACGCATTGTTATTAAAATCTCTTGCTTACTCTGTGATTCATTTTCATTAGAACTTGAAGGTTTTTAATATATTGGTCCATACATCCTGTTGTATAAAAAGAGTAACCATAAATGTGTCTATTGTGAGTTAACTATTAAATGCTACTGACATAATTTTGATGTATCTACAGTATAATAGTCAAAGGAGCATATTCACTTTTAAGGGTCCTAGATGCACACGTTTTTCAACTTTCTCTTCTTTTTTAAATCTACCTGCCTCCCCGATAATCTAGCATAATTATTACATACCAGGTAGGTTTGTCTTCGATAGCCAGCTGAAATTACTATGTGAAAATTAAAAGAAAATTTGAAAAGAACATTTTAGTATATACTGTATTATGAATAAAACTTACACAGGGTCGACCATCTGAATTACTGCAGCAGGTGATATTAATGTTGATACTTGCGCTAAAATGACAACCTCACTGAATGAGAGAGATTTTAATGAGAAAGAACCAAGTATGTGGAATCCCATCTTCCTCGCATCATATCTCTACCTTGGAAATATCTAAAAACAACAAAATATTCACAATCAAAACTCCATCTCCTCAAATTCAGCAGTTAGAGTTCTGTCTCATGGTTTGAGGTTAATGTCTTTTCATATGCCAGAATGCTGAAGATTCATTCACTTCTCTAAAAGAAGATAATTTGCATTAAACTGTTGAGATATGTTGGCACCATTGCATTGTTCTCGTAACCCATACCTTGTCCTAATTTCAGCCTTCTACTGTAAACGTTCTTGTTTTCTTAGTATCACTGTGGATGGCGACACGACTCAGAGTACAGCTGACTTAATGTCTCACTCTAGTTAACTCAGCATACATCTAGTTGGTCACACTCAGAGATTCACAGTTGAAACTCATGCGAATATTTGGAACAGTGCAGAGCTGTGCACATCAACACAATCACTTCACTGCAAGAAAGGTACTTTTCTTCGAAAGGTTCAGGAATCCTGGTCATGAGAATTTCAGTGTATTTTTCTTGTAAGGGAAGGCAACAAGATGGTGCAGTAACTGGTACCAATTTCAACTGTTGAAACATTTGCATTTTTTCAATATCACTGAGAAGGCAGATAGAAATAAGTTTTCTAACAGTGAAAGAATTACTGAAATTGGTTCAGTGGTTCCTGAGGTGACCCTCCATATACAAACTAACTAAATGACTAAATAAATAACTAACTACTATAACCTTCTCTATTTATAATAGATGACAGAATAGAGGCTATATTTAGTTTATCTAATTACTCATGCACTTTTGATTACAGCTGGTGCTGAACAACGATACGATGTTTGGTGATTATGTCTGCAAGGCCATCAATAAATTGGGAACGACAGAGAAAGTGTTAGTTCTGAAGGAGGGCAATCGTCCTGATCCTCCCATGGAAGTTGGAGACCTCCAAGCCACAGCAGACTCTGTCCAGATGAAGATCGTACCACCAGAAACAGGAGTACAACTACCTATCACAGGATTTAGAGTTCAGTATGTTCCAAAACAAAGTGACACTGCCAGTTGGGAAGAAGCAAAGTTTGCAGATTTCAACGTTGAGAGTGGTATAATATATTTAACTTAAATAATTTAGTATAAGTTTATCTCTTTCTGTGGTATATTATATTGGAAAATCTTTCTTTAGTCCATATAAAAGATTTATAATTTTCTAATCCCAGTGCTTTATACATGTCTCATAACATGTGCTTGTTTGAAGGGAAAGGGAAAAGTTGAAACTAGGGTAGAGAAAGTGAAATCTGTCTGCAAACGAATAAGGGTAGAAAATCTCCAGGATGAGAACATTAGACGGAAGTACATGGATATGATTAGTGAGAAGTTTCGAACAGTAGACAGTAAGCAGGTTCAGGATATAGAAAGTGAATGGGTGGCATACAGGGATGCTGTAGTAGAAACAGCAAGGGAATGCTGAGGAACAACTGTGTGTAAAGATGGGAAGAGACGAACATCTTGGTGGAATGATGAAGTGAGAGCAGCTTGTAAACGTAAAAAGAAGGCTTATCAGAAATGGCTCCAAACAAGGGCCGAGGCAGACAGGGAGTTGTACATGGATGAAAGAAACAGAGCGAAACAAATAGTTGTTGAATCCAAAAAGAAGTCCTGGGAAGATTTTGGTAACAACCTGGAAAGGCTAGGTCAAGCAGCAGGGAAACCTTTCTGGACAGTAATAAAGAATCTTAAGAAGGGAGGGAAGAAGGAAATGAACAGTGTTTTGAGTAATTCAGGTGAACTCATAATAGATCCCAGGGAATCACTGGAGAGGTGGTGGGAATATTTTGAACATCTTCTCAATGTAAAAGGAAATCATCCTGGTGGTGATGTGAACAGCCAAGCTCATGGAGAGGAGGAAAATGATGTTGGTGAAATTATGTTTGAGGAAGTGGAAAAGATGGTAAATAAACTCCATTGTCATAAGGCAGCAGGAATAGATAAAATTAGACCTGAAATGGTGAAGTATAGTGGGAAGGCAGGGATGAAATGGCTTCATAGAGTAGTAAAATTAGCATGGAGTGTTGGTAAGGTACCTTCAGATTGGGCAAAAGCAGTAATTGCACCAATCTATAAGCAAGGGAACAGGAAGGATTGCAACAACTATCGAGGTATCTCATTGATTAGTATACCAGGCAAAGTATTCACTGGCATCTTGGAAGGGAGAGTGCGATCAGTCGTTGAGAGGAAGCTGGATGAAAACCAGATTTTCAGTATGCGCCAGGTAATTGAAAAATGCTACGAGAGGAATAGGCAGTTGTGTTTATGTTTTGTAGATCTAGAGAAAGCATATGACAGGGTACCGAGGGAAAAGTTGTTCGCCATACTGGGCGACTATGGAATTAAAGGCAGATTATTAAAAGCAATCAAAGGCATTTATGTTGACAATCGGGCTTCAGTGAGAATTGATGGTAGAATGAGTTCTTGGTTCAGGGTACTTACAGGGATCTTTCACCTTTGCTGTTCGTAGTTTACATGGATCATCTGCTGAAAGGTATAAAATGGCAGGGAGGGATTCAGTTAGGTGGAAATGTAGTAAGCAGTCTGGCCTATGCTGATGATTTGGTCTTAATGGCAGATTGTGCCGAAAGCCTGCAGTCTAATATCTTGGAACTTGAAAATAGGTGCAATGAGTATGGTATGAAAATTAGCCTCTCAAAGACTAAATTGATGTCAGTAGGTCAGAAATTCAACAGAATTGAATGTCAAATTGGTGATACAAAGCTAGAACAGGTTGATAATTTCAAGTATTTAGGTTGTGTGTTCTCCCAGGATGGTAATATAGTAAGTGAGATTGAATCAAGGTGTCGTAAAGCTAATGCAGTGAGCTCGCAGCTGCGATCAACAGTATTCTGTAAGAAGGAAGTCAGCTCCCAGACGAAACTATCTTTACATCGGTCTGTTTTCAGACCAACTTTGCTTTACGGGAGCGAAAGCTGGGTGGACTCAGGATACCTTATTCATAAGTTAGAAGTAACAGACATGAAAGTAGGAAGAATGATTGTTGGTACAAACAGGTGGGAACAATGGCAGGAGGGTACTCGGAATGAGGAGATAAAGGCTAATTTAGGAATGAACTCGATGGATGAAGCTGTACGCATAAACCAGCTTTGGTGGTGGGGTCATGTGAGGCGAATGGAGGAGGATAGGTTACCTAGGAGAATAATGGACTCTGCTAGGGTAAAAGAAGTAGAGGTGGACCAAGACGACGATGGCTAGACTCGGTTTCTAACAATTTAAAGATAAGAGGTATAGAACTAAATGAGGCCACAACACTAGTTGCAAATCAAGGATTGTGGCGACGTTAAGTAAATTCACAGAGGCTTGCAGACTGAACGCTGAAAGGCATAACAGTCTATAATGATAATGTATGTATGTATGTATGTATGTATGTATGTATGTATGTATGTATGTATGTATGTATGTATGTATGTATGTATGTATGTATGTATGTATGTATGTATGTATGTATGTATGTATGTATGTATGTCTACATTATGTATATATCATAATGATTACAGGAAATGTCTTTTACTCTCTCTCAGATCATGTCTGTCTTTGAAAGGAAGCTCTGTATGAAAGGTGATCTGACTCAGAAATGCATGACCTTCTTTCGCAAACCTTGCTGTAAGCCTCTGATAGACCTCCAAACATCTCAACTTCAGATTTTTGGTCAAAAGGCGAGAGCTGTCACCATAACTGATTCCGACTTGTTCTGCAATTTCTGATACTGTCGCCCGTCGATCGTTGTCAATAATGACTTTAACCGCACGAATGTTTTCGTCTGTATTGCTGGACCAAGGATGGCGATGGTGTTGCTGATCTTCCACACATTCTCGTCCTTCCTTGAACTTTTTATGCCAGGCAAACACACGCTTCCTTGACAATGTTTGATCACCGAACTGTGCAGTCAATCTCTGGCAAATTTCCGATGCTGTAACTCCTTCACGAGCAAGAAATTTTATAATTATGCGTTGTGCAGTGGAGGGGTACACCTGTTGCTCCAACATTGTGAGCATTTCTGATAAAACGGCTGGAAATATCTAACAGCACACTCTCCCCACTCCTAATGGTCCCACCTAAGCATAGCAGAATTGCGAGGCCAGTCCTACCAACTGTTGATGCTCAGGAACAAAAATCCTGTAAATATTTGCTCGACCTTTGTATGTATGTATGTATGTATGTATGTATGTATGTATGTATGTATGTATGTATGTATGTATGTATGTATGTATGTATGTATGTATGTATGTATTATCGGCACACTTTATCTTGTTGCATTTGTGTACGGGAATGAGGAGTAAGGAGGGAGGGGAGCTGTCCTGGTTTCAGCAGTGCTGCCAAGTGAATGAAAATGAAATCTGAATTGAATCGAGAATATGATCGATCGATATCAAGTTTCTAAACCGTTATTATCTTAAGCCAACAACTGTGTCACATACACATTATATAACATTGTATAACATTTCTCGATGCGAATCTTGTTCCTAGCATGAATTCTATAGTTTGGCTTTGCTATGTAAACAACAACAGTACTAGTATGTAAAGTGTACGCCAGATGTCGCACAACGATGCTTAAGCGATTTATAGTCTGTGTTTCAAAGGTTACCAGTACGTATCTCGAAGATTGCTGAGGTCGACCAATTCAGTACTAGGGTGTAAATGCACCAAGATAAAGTGTACCGATAATATGTATGTATGTATGTATGTATGTAGTCAATAATATCACATCTCTATTTCTAGGTGAAGTCTATTCCCTGCAAGGTCTCAACCAGGACACAGACTATGCCATTCGAGTTCAGAGTCGTAATGCAGCAGGCTACAGTATGGCCAGCAAAGAGATGACGATCCGTACAGAGAAGATACAAGCACATTCTGTGACTAACTCATCCGCTATGATGTCGTCAATTCAAAGCAGCATCCTGATGCTAGTCATGAGTATCATATCAGTACGACAGTTTTTGTGAGCTGGACTCCCTCTGGTGTACTGAAAGAGTGAGAAACACACAGGACTTAAATATTAAACTGTGGCTTTCCAATATACTCCCATCAAGATGTTAAGTTATTAATATGAGTCATCCATGCTTGCTTGTGGGATGTGCCACACCTACATTACTGATTTTGGTGTAAATGGAAAAAAGGTTTAAGTTATTTTCTTGGTTGTTTTAAATGTTGCTCTATTGATACATCTTGTTTTAAAATATCATTGGTTCCAAATTTGATTAGTTTAAACAGAATTTTAACTACAGTAGAAGCCCGATGTAATGTTGTCGAAGGACATCTGTCTTGTTATAGCTTAACCGCAGTATATCTGTGGCACGATGGCGACTGGAGGATAGGAAAAACACATTACAACATAATGTACTGCTATAAGTAAATTACACCAATTAGAAATAAGAAAACTTACTTTACTCCAATGGAACAGTTGGTCTAATGGTCAGCTGTTAGTAATAAAAGTGTGCAAGTGCTGTTTTGTATTGTACTTGAGCGGTGCAATGAATGAACATGATTTGATTCACTCTGCCTCGCCATTGACAAAATTACTTTGTTTATATAGAGTATGGACTTTGTTGGCTGTCAAAGACTTCACTTCTTGCCTTGGCAGGAATTCTTAGGAATAGACATTTTTGTAAATAGCTCGGAAAATTATTTATTTTTGATTGCCTCTGTAAATCACTGGAATGCATTTCTACTGCTCCCAAGGCTAATCATATGGTATTATTTCCTTACATTAGAAATTTGAGCTGGCAACAGAAGTAAATGAGTGAAGACCAAAAGCCAAAACATAAACTTATTGAATCTCTACAATAAAAATTTCCCTAATAACACGCTCATTCTTTTTTGGGGGGATATACACTTCACTGAGTTATATCCGAATGCAAATCTGCAGTATATCAAACTTCTACTGTATTTAATACAACAATCATAGAACAGATACCCTTTAACAATTTGTTCTATCTTAATGGAGAATGGTACAAGCAGTAGTGTATTTGTGGCTACCCGTATAAGATTTTGTTTCATATTTATTCGATATATCTACCACCAGTGTCCTACTAGAGTTGTAAAGAACAGAATATTTCCATAAAGTACAGATAGCTTATTGGGACTCAGAGAAAAAGAAAATGTGTTAAAACGCTGAGCATTTGATGCACAGGACTTGATGCTAAAAGCTGTGTGATGCATCTAGCTCAGTTCAGTAATTTTCTCACTCCAATATACTGAACAGCTTTCTTAAAAACTCCACAATGTCTATGTTGGTTCTACAGATTATTTATTGCTGATTTCTTCCAGCATAACCCTTGTTAAAATAGTCAATGACAGTATGAAATTCTTATTTCCACTCCTTAATAGAGATATATTCCCATACACATTATTTGTCAACTCTAATAAGCATTAAGGATGAATTTTTAATAAATCTTAACTCTTCTGAAGTGGATTTTCATACTGTCACTGCATCAGAAATTAGAAATACCATACCCATATGTTTTATTAGTAGTACAATACACATAGAAAATGGTGATAAAATATTTTGGCTTGATGTTTGAGCAGTTGTATTGTAAGTGTTAAGGCCGTGATAGAGCTTCTCACTGAGTTTTCAACAAGTATTTAATGTTAAAATAAAAGTCAGTGTTATGAACTGAAATGTGCATAAAAACATTCTTGCACAATCTCGGGAAAGAAGGAAATAGTGCTTCAATGAATGATTTAATATTGGTGAAGGAAAGTGCTGAGTAACCTCATTCAGAAGTAAGGAACAACCAGATGCGCGTCAGGCCATATACAGAGAGGTAGGAACAGGACAGACATGATGACAGGTCAGAGTAGGGAGGCAAGGGCAATCTCATACACTCATACACTCATTCTCATACACTGGACTTCTGCTCATCAGCCCTAGTCCTTTCAGACCTGAAAGGAAACTGGAGGTACATCAAAAACTGACTAAAATGCTCTTTAATACATACATTTATACAGTAGTTTATTGTACAAAATAAAAACTAACCTCTGAAAAAAAGCACGCACACAGCTGTGCATGTCAGGACTTAATTCACTCCTTTAAAAAAAAATTTCAGCTCAGTACATGTGAATATACATATGTACATGATCAAATGTTCTATTTTACAGTGTGCCATGATTGAAATCTTTGTTCAAACAATTATACATCACATTTCATACATCTAGTTCTAGTTCTGCTTTGACAGTCCTTTTGGCGGCAGCACCCAGCACTCCCATATGCATTGCCTGTAGGGAAACCTAGCCTGCACCATTATACATATCAACATTCAAAACCTCATGGTATTACATACGATGTTGTATCTTCACAATTTACATTCACTAACCAACTTACACACTTGATGGATTACATTCTGAGAGCCTCCATGGCTCAGGTGGCAGCCCATCGGCCTCTCACCGCTGGGTTCCGTGGTTCAAATCCCAGTCACTCCGTGTGAGATTTGTGCTGGACAAAGCGGAGGTGGGACAGGTTTTTCTCCGGGTACTTTTGTTTTCCCTGTCATCTTTCATTCCACCAACACTCTCCAGTATCATTTCATCCGTCAGTCATTAATCATTGCCCCAGAGGAGTGCGATAGGCCTCAGCAGCCGGTACAATTCCTATCCTCGCTGCAAGACGGGGGCTTCATTCATTCCAACCCTGACCCAGTCACTGACTGGAAAACAGGTTGTAGGTTTTCATTTTCATTGATTACATCCTGCTATTCAGTAAAGCTTCTAGATTAATATGAATGCAATAAATAGATACTTACTTTTGGCATTACTGCTTCTCGCTATCTTGATGATCAACTGTATTTTTAAACTCTTCTTGCTGCACTTCCTGCACCCTGGCGGTCAAGTGCTAAATAAAACCAACTGGAGTGCATGCTACCTGTCCCACACAAGCACTGCAGTCCAGTCTAGTACCAAGAAAACATCAAATAGGCTCAGACATAAATAAAACACGAACCTGCACAATTGTGCATACACAGTCTGAAAGCACTAGTTTTTCTAGTTTCTCTCAGCCCTCAGTCCTTCCTAGCTTCATTAGGAGGGCAAGATTCGGCGTTCATTAAGGGGTCATCTTCAGTCGTGATGTGCAAAACATCTCTTGCCTTTTCCTGTGTTTGTCTGGCGTTCCTCCTACCCTGCACTTCCTGCATCAGGATTGAAGATCTGTCGAGACGGTCCCTCAATGAACGTCGAAACCCGCCTTCATGACAAGGCTGGGAAGCGGAGATGAACTCACTGGGGGCTGAGAAGAGATGGAATTTGTGAGGAGAAGATGCAGGTGTGTGAACGTGTGGAGATCATTTGGTATTTTCGTTCTAATTCTCCCTGTTCCCACCCGGGTCTGCCATTCTGTGTTCCGTTCAATGTTCCTATCTTTCTATGTATGAGTATATTCAGAAGTGAAAAACAATTAGTTTGTGAAATTAAAGAATTTTAAAAACTGTATTGAGTGGTTACTTAGGTATGAACTGTGATGTTGATGGGTTATGCGTTCTTTTAGAGAAATACTGTACCTTACATGTCTGACTACTCTCATATGCATGTTTTGTTCATTAACGTTTTGTGTAAGTACATATTATGATAATTATTATAAAAGTTTGCAGAAGATGTCATTTTCTTCGTTCTTTCACTAAATCAAACTAAAAATTGGTCAGTTGGGGCTTATAGTTCTTGCTGTGAGGACCATTTGTTATTGGGGTATGCAGTGGCAGAGTGCGTTTCTGGTTCTGTTAATATTGCATCCTCATTTGAAACTTTTGTATCATAAAGTACTGTAGTGCACCAATCTTCTTACATTCCAAGAATATTGTTTCAATATATCTAAGTAATGACTGTAAATGGTTAACTATCAAAGCTTAGTAATAGTTCGTTATCTCTTACTTGTAACAAAGTAAAAAAGTTAAACATAACCATGTTGTGTATATAGAGCAGAATATAAAAGAAAGAATGACTTATTTTGATATTGAATGTTAGCAGTTACTTTGCAGTCTGCAGTCTGTGTTATTCAGTTTCTTTCATAACTTTTATAACAAGAGAGAAAAATGATATCAAATATAATTAACAATTACTGCAGCAGTTTTGATCAAACTTTATGTCTAATTTTGTATCATTATTACTCTATCACCCTGTCTCACAAGAAGTTACACAATTTCTCGAGTGTCTCCAGAAAGATTCCAAACACTTCAGAGGAATGATATTGCTACTGATGGTCTTTAAGGCCAGTTCATATTACATCTGCTGTGCCGATCAAGTTCACGTCCAGGACCGTGGCATGCCAATTCGAGCAGGCTCCAGTTCTGCAAACCCACGCTGGTGTTTTCAACAAACAATTCAAGAAAAACAGCACTAGTTTTGGACAAGGAAGAAAAAGATATAAATGTGGATCTTGTTGATGGTTTGGATATATAAAACTTTTTTTTTTAATGAAAAGACAGTTTCACACTTTTAATGGAGAACCAGTAGATGACTAAAATGAAATTCCATCAATATTTTTGCATATCCCATTATGATTTTGTGCTCCTTTTGGTATATATGGAAGAACACTTTTGTTCCTGAATGTATCATTGTCTTCCATAACTGAACTTATTGATACCTAGCTGTCAGATGTTTCCACTAGCTGATCTTTCTCAAGCAATGCTGAGCCCTGCTCCTCCTAGATCATGCTAAAAGCCATGAGACAGTCGAAATATCTTGACTTGCAGGGCATGAAACGTCTAGTGGGAACACTTTCATTTACAATGCGTAGGGGTGATCTTGATCAGGTCTGGATCATGACTGCTTAGCACAGCTTAGCACATGTAACGTGAACCTACCTTTATGACCTACAATTTGAAACCTTATCATATGACTTCAGAATTTGTTACAGTACTGATCTTCATTAATTATTGTGGCTATTTTGAATACAGATGTGAACAAATAAATCACTTCAATCACATTAAAACAACACTAAAGTCATTTCTTAATGGACTTTAAAAATGGACTTTAGAACTTATTCATTACTTTCTTACACTAAACATTAAGAAAATATTATACAGTATTCCCTTCTTTAGCAAGAGATTAAGCAGAATTACGGTACTCATATACTGTATGCTACATCCCTGGGAGATCTAAACAAGAGTGCTGTATTTCACTGATTGACTGACAGCTAATTCTACATGTTATCGATAAGCTAAGAAGAAATTAATAATATCAGGCCAACATTACTTTCCAAATTCACTCTTCAGATTTTATACATATACAGGAATAGAACTTGAAATTTCAGAATACTTCACTGAAATCATAAATATACAACATTCAGGTCTAATAAAAGAAAAAATTGATATAAACGTTAAATGAAAAGAAGTATTGTTTCCAGCAGACAGCTTTGATCAATGAATCCCAACCAACTCCCAGAAAGACTTATCAACTACCTTGGAAAAACAAAAATGACAATTTATGAATTAAAAAACTGAAAAGAACTAGAAAAACTACAAACTGTCCAAGAAAACATCAAAGAACATTCACCAATTAGAAATAGTTACAAAATTCTAGAGATTTCCAAGAAAAGTCCAGAAAGAAACACAATGTTGTTTGATTTCGGAAAGAAGAGAAGGAGAGAAAAACATGGGAAAAGAATGAACAACATAAAAGAGAAAAAGAGTTAATATAATTCATAGTGGCTCATATGAATCAAAGGAAATCTTTTCTAGTCAAAAGTACTTCAACTACAAGGAAGCACATGGATAAGTGAGAAAAATGTAGAGAATATTGGTTGCCTTCCTTTTGTTGAAAACATTTGTTAATGTGTTCTACAAGAAAGAGGAAAAATGGTGTGATTTATTTGTAATCATCAGTAATAAGACGTTGATGAAGAAAACAACAGTTCACAACTAAATACAGCCACCTTAACTCTTTATATCAGTGTTACCACCACAACTGCTTCTCATATTTTGCTTTGTACTTTACAATAAGTTTATGAAATGTTTTGCAAACTATTTCTGAAAGAAAGGACCATATTGTGTAACTGGTTCCCAAACATTACTAGAAATCACAAAATCAGTGTATGAATGTAAGAAACACAACACAACAAGGAAACTGCTAAAATTTAAAGTCAAGTGGAAGTAATTTCTACAACCAAGTTTTGCGTGCAAAGAAACAACCAACACTATTTCTCACATGTTAATAACTGTATACTGTATGTGTATGGGGGGAAAAAGCTGTTTAAGAACACTGTGACCGTTATTTGAAACTGATAGGAAAATATTTTAAAAAATGGTACTCATATAGTAAAACAATTTTTAATAAAGCTTAGAAACAGTTAATACTGATGACATTATAATTAACGTTATTATGTACATAGGCCTATAAATATATATAAATAAATAAAACTTCCCTCCCTTTATATTTTATTATTTATGCCAAAGAACAATTAAAGTGATGTTATGAAACAGATGTAATATTTGTGATGATACGTTTTTGAAGATAAAAGATATAATTATATATAAATATTTATTTTAATTTAATGGCGTATTCAGTGCAATGTGTTGCATAGAAATCTTTAATACTCAGTGGTACCAATCTTCACTAAATTGTTTTAGGTCATAAAGTTTTCATTTCTGTGTAAGCTGTTGTTTCTTTTGTCTGAGCAAAGATTTGCTAAATAAAATACTAAATTCTTTATTTGGCTAGTCATCTAATTCACATCCCCTCTCCATCCATCCCAGGGTTGTGAAATCTAATTTGTACACATGTCCTGTAACACACAAAGTAATATTAATGATGATACGGCCTCAGCTATTGAGCGCAGGCTGCCTGTCTGTCAAATCAAAGACGGCAATAGCTATTTACACTGAGTGGCCAAAAGTCACAGGAAAAGGTGTCCCATTAGAAAATGTGCCGTGTATGACCCCTGAGCGTTTGCAGCTAGCTGTGGCGTAGCTGAGCAATCTGTCACAAACACCAGTGTCGTGAAGATGGCAACACGCCGTGAGTTAAACATGGGATGATCATTGGCACATGCTGCATGGGTCATAGAACTGTGGAGATCAGTTCTTGAGGTCAACAGTGTCAGGGGTGGATCTTCAATATCGCAGAGATGATGTTACCACCCACGTAAACTGCTGCACGGGAAGACCACAGGTGTTTAACGAATGGACATCACGTAGCCTCCGCAGAACCATACTGGGCTTTCAACGGGCTACTGTGAGTCAGATCACTACCTAGTTGAATGTTGGGAGTCAGGAACCCATTTTTACCAGGACTATAAAGAAGCAACTGCACCGCATAGGCTTCACCAGCCGATGACTAACTCGTGTCCCTTTGCTGACACCTCGACACAGAGTTCAGCGACATGCATGGACCCGCGAACATCTGCAATGGACCATGGAACAGTGGTGGCATGTGGTATGGTCCTATGAATCCCGGTTCCAGTTGTATCGAGCTGATGGGCATGTAAGAGTGTGATGTATGCCCCATGAAGCTATGGATCCTACGTGTCAACAAGTTTGTGTCCAGGCGGGAGGTGGCTCAGTTCTGTTCTGGGTGGAGTTCTCATGGCCCAATTGTCTGGCTGCAGGGAGTGCTGACAAGTGCACATTATGTTGACATTATTTCAGACCATCTGCGTCCCTTTCTGGCTTTAGAGAACCTGATTGAGATGCCATGTTTCAACAGGACAATGCGCCATGTCACCGCTCTGTGATGGCACACAGATGGTTTGGAGGAGCACTCCAGTGAAGTTACGACCATGGATTGCCCCTCCAGATCCTCGATCTGAATCCAATCGAGCCTTTATGGAATTTTGTTGATGCTGGCGTATGCTCTGTGAATCCCACACCAACTACACAAGACCAAGTGTGGGTAGTAATAGAAGATGCGTGGGTCCAGAACCCTGCAGAATTATTCCAACACCTTGTAGAGTCGATGCCACGTGGTATTGCTGCCATTTCGAGGGCTCGTGGAGCAGCAACGCATTATTAACATCACATTCAGTGTCTTCCCATGACCTTTAGCCACTCAGTGTATGTTACAAGGGCTAAAAGTGAGATTTTATTTATGAGTTGAGATCCCGCAAAGATGGAATTTTGAAATGAATTTGTAAAACACATTCTCCCATGTAATGTTCAAGATATGATTGCACTCATCCATGTCAGCTGTTTATGTCCAGTGCTGTGTTGTCAGGTACAGGAGTCCCGAAATATAGACTGTTCAGTTAGCCAGTCAGTAAGTACTTGGTGGATACAGTGGTTCCTTTTACTCAAATGTCACTAGCCCCTGAAAGACCAACACACATTCCCTTCTGAATTATTATTTGCGCTTGTAGTGCACTAAAATTATTCTCTAAAATTTGTCCTGTGCTGTTGGTAATGCAAGACTCACGTGATGGCTCACTTGACCACTGCATGTCTCGCTGTCATCAACCAACTCTGATAAACAAACACTAGCACCTCCAAGCGTAAATGCAATCAATCTTGGATATGTAATATAATATTTTATTCCATACTACAGTGAAGTCTGCAACTTCTATTTGGTGGTCACCTTAAGAAACTGTCAGTTTTGTGTGGAACCAATAAATTTTCCCATAAAGCCTGTGTACATATACTCTCATTTTAATGCTCAAATTCCACTGCAGTTGGCAGCCACAAACATTTCATTCTGACCTGTATTTTGTGGCCCAACAATTTTTTAGAGCTTGAGTGGAATGTCCTGTGCGCAGAACAAGGTGGAACAGCAGGGTAGAAGAAGAATGAGGGGTACACCACAGTGGTGACGAAGAGAATGAGAAAACATACTCGGCATTCTACAATGAAGTTACCAGATGGACATCTTGCTACAGACTAAACAGATACCCTTTTGTGGAGCTGTGATGGACCGACTCTATTCCGCAGACCGTGCCATTGACTTCCCAGCTGAACTCCACAGAATGCTATTATTATACAAGCCTCTGCTAATCCCTGCAACCGACTGTACTCCTAGTAGGCTGCAATAAGTGCATTTCCCTCAATATCCACTCTATCGTCTGCCTACCAACAAAGTTGTAAAATATATTATTGGTTTAAACTTCTCACTGTTTTATATGACAAGGAGAATGCCACTTAATTCGAAGAAAAATCATTTTAATTTTAGAGCTCAGTCACATACAGTCATAAATCTGCTATCCAGTAACATGCGGTAAGTCGAGGGTCATTTCAGCACGTAGTGATTATTGAGAGGGAGAGGAAAATTTCTCCAAGGAAACTGGCCAAAATTTTGAAATGTAGTAGAACTCAAGTAACAATCTTAAATATAAAGAATGCATTTTAAATTAATGGCAAGGAAACAGCCACACTTCCCATCATTCCCATACCAATATGTTTGTCCAACCCTTGTCCTGTTAATCTACGGGGTCGGGTATGAGGTGAGACGAATGTTGTATTTTTTTTTTTTTTTTTTGACTGAATGCCCTTCCTGACATCAACATTATCAGAGGAGAGCACCAAGGGGTCTGCTCAAGGCTTAACTGCCCCCATGTGACAGACGAATCACCATCATATGCCCTCACTCCATGTGAGCACTGCAGAGAGGTTTGGAATTTAATCCAGACTTTTGGAACGCAATCTACTGATTAGAAAATGTATACCACCACCTCCCAGCCAACATTCTGAGGGTGAAAATCTTTTCGACCAACGGGACTCGAACCGGCTAACCACAGTGTCAGACCTTAACGATCATGGGCACCAGGCAGGCTATTCCCATTCCAACATAATAATCTTAATACAGCGGACACCTGTTCTAACACCTGCGACCACTTAAGACAAGTTTCACTGTGAGTTGAATTTATGTTTTGATTAAATAATATCAACACATTATGCTCAGTTTAGGGCCCATGACCAAGGATCTCACTCCTCACAATAACGTACATTTTCTTTTACCTTTCTTTTACGATGCACTGACACAGATAGGTCTTATAGTGACGATGGGATAGGAAAGGCCTAGGAGTGGAAAGGAAGCGGCTGTGGCTTTAATTAAGGTACAGCCCCAGCATTTCCCGGGTGTGAAAATGGGAAACCATGGAAAACCATCTTCAGGGCTGCCGACAGTGGGGTTCGAACCCACTATTTCCTGGGTGCAATCTCACAGCTACACGGCCAAATCGCCTGGTCCAATAATGTACAAGGTCCTGTCTAATGCTTTATTGACCAGGTGGAGGTGTTGGTGATTATTGTTTTAAGAGGAAGTACAAGTAGGCAACCATCCTCCATTAACACTAATCAGAAGTAAAATATGGAATGGATCTGACACTTAGAAAAATGAAGGTATTGGCCAAAGAAACATAAGGGCCATGAAGGGCGTGAAAATGAAAGACTCTCTAGGTCTCAAATGCTCTAATGTGATCAGGGTCAGGAATGAACAAGGGTTGACCGAAGGAGGTCGGATAGGAAAGATGAAAGAAGGGCTCCATTGTTGCCAACCTACACTCCTAAGTTAAGAGCCCCTGGGTCCACTAGAATACCAGGGAGGCTTCAAGAAGAACAAATCCTGAACCTCAAAACAGTACCAGCCTCCTCCAAGATTAGAAGCTGCAAGTTGGTCGATACCTTTGTTGATTTTAGAACGGCCTATGAATCCATGGAGGGACAAACCCTTTTTAAAACTCTTGAAGAAGTAGGATCAGTCAACAAAATCCGAAAACTCATTATATAAACCCTGACTGGCACACATTACAAGGTTAAATTCAGAGGTGAAATCTTGGAAACCGTTGAGATTAAAAAATGGGGTCAGTCAAGGTGACGGAGTTTTCCCACTCCTCTTCAACTGCATTTTTGAAAAAGGTTGTGAGAGAATGGCGTAAGGAACTAGTCAGTTCAGTGTCCAGGTGTCTGGGTCACAAGAGGGAATGGCATCAGGCCTTCACAGATGACATGAATCTCTGGAAATAGTGGCGATCCAGTTCAGCGGCCAAAGCAGGACTCAAACTGTCACTGAAGAAAACCAAGTAATGACACTTCACCAACATCCAGTGAGAGTTGTCACTAGAAGAGGGTAAAATAATGCAAAATATCCCCACTTGTCAGAGAAATCAGCTGTCTGCAAGAGTTTACAAGCTGTAACTGGTCAATTGAATGGCTCAAAACGACCTAAAATAAACGCTGCTTCTCACATAACGCATTCACACAAGTCATCCACCCAAATGCTCTGTATGCATTACAAGGTCTGTCACTAAATAGAAAAGGCGTGATTGAAAAGTGTTAAGTTAGAGAGAAATGAATTCTCAGAAAGGTCCTAAGCCTGGTACTGGAAGAAGGGGAAAACCAGAACTGTACTCACACATAGAGAGACATTCTGACTGTGCCAGAAAACCCACTGAAGAAGAAGGGTACCTCCTGGTTGGTTGGAAGAAAGAAAGGAGGTACAGTAGAAGAAGATGAAAGAAAGCCTGGCAGTTGAACAAGTGTAGTCCCAAGCAGGCCTATTAACCCGTTTGGTGGGCGATGCGGCAAGATCCGCGGCTACAAGTCTCTTGCTCGGTGGGGAACACGAATATATCCGCCGATTCAAATTTTTTTTTTCTCAGTTTCCTGCCTGCAGAGGTTTATTTCCTTTTCAGCAGCATATTCTGGATGATTCTGCCCTCTGATGTGAATTTTTTCAACTATGTTCTCCCAGTACCAATGTGTCATCCATGAGTTGCAACCTAAAGAACGCAGCTGACGTCCGAGCAAGAACGACCTAAGGCCTAATAGCTTCACGCTGAAGCTTTAGCTCATCGCCTAATTGTCCCTTGGATGTAATAATATTGCTGTAGAAGGGATTTCTAGAGATGATGACACTGAACAGACCTCTCTGATGACATTTTAGAACTGTGACCTGATTTATTATCCCCAGTCTTGAGTTCTTCCTTCACGACTGGAGTGTGTGTTGACCGTGAGTTTCACATTTTATTATCGTACGCATCCGTAATACAGGCTTATTTCATGACCCGGGTTCTATTCAATCCTTTTTCTTACATTTTTTCCGCTAAAATATCTATAACGAATTACTGGCCCCCACTGTTAGAGGAAGATGATTTACGGGTCATGATAAACGAAATGTTGGAATTTAGTGGGGAGAATTTTGGTATTAGTGAAGTAATTTCTGCTGAAGGGGAATTCATAAGTGACAGGAACTTACCTGGAATAAGTACTGCAGGCTGGAATATACAGGGTTTGGGCTTAGCTGATGCGAATGTTCAGCAGTCGCAAAAGAGACAACATGTGTTCGATTCCAGTTCAAGTAGCAATCATGACAGTGATAGTTGTGACAATAATACTGATTCCAACCCAACCATTGCAAGTTCTTCATCAACTTATACTGAAAATGGACAAAGAAAGTCCCGCTTTCATCCAAAATTCCATTGTGATGTAAAGGGAGAGGTTTTAGGGAAAACAAAACTGAGTGAAATATTTTAATTACTTTTTTATGACGAGATATGCCAGAACATAGCTGAACAGACAAAAGATGCCGAGCAGGAAATCGCACATAAAACCCAGTTTAGTAGGGTGAAAGGAAGGAATCAAGATCAAGACGTGTCCGAACAAACAAGGACGAAATAAAGCTTCTTATGGCCATAATGTTGCCACAGGGGATTGTACAGAAACCTAAATTAGGACACTGTTTCTCGCAATCGCTTGTTCTCTATGCCTATTTTCTATGAGTTGATGACAGAAGAGATTTTTTCTCGCCGGACTGAGTGGCCCAGACGGCTGGGGTGCTGGCCGGCCTTCTGACCCTAACTTGGCAGGTTTGATTCTGGCTCAGACCGGTGATATTTGAAGGTGCTCAAATACGTCGGCCTCTTGTCAGTAGATTTACTGGCATGCAAAGGAACTTCTGCAGGACAAAATTCTGGCACCTCAGCATCTCCGAAAACCGTAAAAGTAGTTAAAGTAGTTAGTGGGACGTGAAGCCAATAACATTATTATTATTATTATTATTATTATTATTATTATTATTATTATTATTATTATTATTATTATTATTATTATTATTATTATTATTATTATTATTATTATTATTATTATTATTATTTGCGAATGAGCCCATTAGGACTACGCAAAGTACTTAGAGACAGGCATTTGCCTTTCTTTGTGCCCACACATCCTTCATTCGTTTGCTGTGTGCTTCTTTTCTCTCTTGAGACCATGTTGTTCCGGTCTTCTTCCTTGGTTCCTCCTCTTGGTCAACTTGCCACTTATGAACTTTGGCTCTGAAGATAACCCAGCTTTGGATGTCTTCAGGTGTAATTCCTGCCAGTTTGAGATCTGTTTTAATTTCGCCAATCCATTTTATTGTGTCTGTTTTGGCTTTACTTCGGTTTTCATAAAATTCAACTATTTGCTTGGTAAGTCTATCTGGGTTCATCCTTTTTATATGTCCAAAGAATCTTAATCTGCATTTTCTGATGTCGCTGTGAATGTTAGAAAATTGTTTGATTTCCTGTTTCCCTCTAAGGCGATACTGTTCATCTACGAGTTTTGGGCCTAAAATTTTTCTAATGATCTTGCGTTCCTTTTTCTGAATATTTTCTAGATCAGTTTTCCTGTTCAAAATTAGTGTCTCTGATCCATAGAGGCTTTCTGGTTTTATTACTGTATTATAGTGTCTTAGTTTTGCATGCTTGGAGAGACACTTTTTGTTATAGATATTTTGGGTGAGTCTATATGCAGTTTCCATTTTTTGGCATCTAACTTCGTTATCTTTTGTTTCTATTCCATTCTCCTGAATTATTTCACCGAGATATTTGAATTGCTGGACCCGATTTATTTTGCCATATTTTGTCTCCATGAATTTAGGGGCTTCTTTGCTGCAGGTCATGTATTCAGTTTTTTCAAACGATATTTGGAGGCTGACTTTTTCCGCTGTTTCTTTCAGGAGTTCGATCTGGTTTATGACTGTTGAAACGTCACGAGTTAAGATGGCCAGATCGTCCGCAAATGCCAGGCAGTCTACTGCTAATTTGCCCCTACCAAGAGTGATTGGTTGGTCAATCTTGAGGACAGACTTCTGTTTGCGCCATTCCTGTATTACCTTTTCAAGGACGCAGTTGAAGAGTAGTGGAGAGAGCCCATCTCCCTGTCTTACTCCTGTTTTGATCGGAAAAGGGTCTGAGATTTCCCCCATGAATTTAACCTTAGATTTTGTGTCTGTCAATGTCTCTTTTACAATTGCGAGTGTTTTCCGGTCTAGACCTTGTTCTTTTAATATCTGAAACAGTGATTGACGATCAACTGAATCATAGGCCTTTTTGAAATCAACAAAAGTACAAACTACATTTTTGCTACAAATTCTCTGATGCCATATCTCTGACAATGAGGTGAATAATGCACAACTTCCTCCCACAATATACAAGAAAAATCCAGTATTTGACCACCTGTTAGCAACATTTTTGGAAACTTGTACCCCTGATGGCAAAATGTCAATTGATGAGAACCTCTTGCTATGGAAAGGGTGGCTAGGGTGGAAAGTTTACATCCTAAGAAAACGATCGTGTTTCGGAATGGAATCATATAAATTATGCGAAGGCGAGACAGGTTATATAACATGATCTGCTTCCGTGTGTATCACAATGAACAGCTGTAAAGACATAACACTGTAAAGACTGTAAATACTGTAAATTTTACCTCTATTGTAATGTAATATAGTCTGTTTGTGTAACTTATGAACTGTAGGTAGGCTACATAAACTTGATCCCTCGAAAGTGCTAACCAATATAACAAATTTTTTCGTGAGTATTATAATTTATTCCATTGTAAATCTTTTAAGTACATGTAAACTTTGTAAATCTACAAATTACATACACAGAAACATTTATTTCCAGGCAGAGATTGATAGTAAAATGCCTGAAATATTCAGGTAAAAGTTACCATATAAACGAAAACCAGAGCTTTGTTGTTAGGAAGAAGCAATCTCAATATCACAGTGCGAAAGCACTTTGTACATTTTTGCACAAAGTATTGAAAAATTAAAATAATAGAATTTGTCAACAATTAAATACATTATATTCAAGATTGTTTTTAATCAAGTAATTAAATATTTTCTTCAATCAGGTAAATCGCTCCCCACCTGAGAGTGAGCTGGTGTGTACCGAGCTCTTCGCTTAAGGGGTTAAGAAGGAGAAGAGTATAGACATACTGTCGCTGTAGGAGGCGAACCCACGAGGTGGAAAGCAGAATCTCTCTTTGCATTTGAGCCTGAGCCTTTGATTTGTGGTAGATGGCAAAGATCTGCATCCTTCTGTTCATAATTTATTGAATATAATAATTTTAGCACAGATATACAAGACGAATGAATAATAGGGCTTTTTTTTTTTTATATGATAGTAAATCCAGAAAGATACCAAGATGACATTTGGATGCTGTTCTTCCATCAGTTAATGGAAGACAAAAAGTTGTGTGGGTGATTTCAACAAGATTAAGCCTTGCTCATACAGCAGAAGATTCGCTTCTTACAATGTCCGAAGTGTTTGCAGACAGAGTGACCAGTGCTACTCTGTTTCCCCCTCGTTCTCCAGATCTAATAGTGTGCAATTTTTTTCTCATAGGGTAAACTGAAAGAAAAAGTGCACCGAACAAAACCTCACACATTGGAGGAACTGATAGAAAACATTACAGTGGCGGCACTCACTCGCGTCTGCCAGAATGTGGATACCAGATGCAATTCCTGTATAACCCAGGAAGGACGACACTTTCAGCATCTTTTATAAGGTAAGATTTCGTATAAGATTGTATACACACTTAAAGCAGGATGGCCGCACACAACGTAACTACAAACACCATGCGTTCGGTCTGGCTTTATAAGACAGACCCCGTACAGTTGCCAATAGAAAGTCATGGACCTGACAGTATTTCACAAATATCCCACATCACCAAAAACTGTCAAAAGCAGTTATTAGGATGTAAAAACAATAACATAATTATTACAGAGATCCTAGAAGAAAAAGTGCACTGTAATATTTCTTCTGAAAGAGAAAACATTAGGCATTATTCAGCATTTGAAGAGCCATGATCATCTTAAGGCAGTCAAGCTATTCTTCTTTGCAGGCTGCATTTGTAGCTTAAACTACATTCTGTTCTTCTTCATACCTTTTTATACAAGTAGTTACATTTTCTAAACAGAAAGCATTATTCAAAGGAATAACAACAGTCAACTTTCAACTTACTGAATTTGACTGCAAATAATAATTTGTTTGTTCTTAAAAAATTTCTTCCACTTACTTGTGTCAAGGTTCACTATCCAACTCTTGTTCTCTTCCGACCCAGCATCCGTGAAGGCTCTAACTATAGCACTCTCCATTCATTTGGTATAGTTCCTTCATGCCAACAATAATCAAATATCGTAACCCATTTTCTTTAGTATATCCCAAGAAATCTTATCAATTCCAGCCACTTTTCTAGTTTTCAACTTTTGTATCTTATTGTAAATGTGATTGTAATCATAGATAAATTTGAATACTTCTTTAGTATTAGTCACCTCCTCTATCTGAACATTATCCTTGTAACCAACAATCTTTACATACTGCTGACTGAATACTTCCGCCTTTTGAAGATCCTCACATACACACTCCCCTTGTTCATTAATTATTCCTGGAATGTCCTTCTCGGACATGTTTCTGCCTTAAAGTACCTATACATACCCTTCCATTTTTCACTAAAATTTGTATGACTGCCAATTATGCTTGCCATCATGTTATCCTTAGCTGACTTCTTTGCTAGATTCAATTTTCTAGTAAGTTCCTTCAATTTCTCCTTACTTCCACAGCCATTTCTCACTCTATTTCTTTCCAGTCTGCACCTCCTTCTTAGTCTCTTTATTTTTCTGTTATAATAAACTAGGTCTTTACCATTCCTTACTACCTTTAAAGGTATAAACCTGTTTTCACATTCCTCAACAATTGCTGAAACTCATCCCAGAATCTATTTACATTTTTGTTTATCGTTTTCGACCAATCATAGTTACTTTTCAAAAATTCCCTCATGCCTGCTTAAACAGCCATATGGTACTGCCTAATAGTCCTACTTTTAAGACCTTCCTTTCTATCACATTTATTTTTAAGTATGACAAAAACAGCTTCGTGATCATTAATACCATCTATTACTTCAGTTTCTCTATAGGTCTCATCTGGTTTTACCAGCACCACGTCAAGTATATTCTTCCCTCCAGTTGGCTGCATCACTTTGTGAATCAGCCGTCCTTTCCATATTAACTTATTTGCCTTTCGTTGGTCATGCTTCCCATTGTTCACATTAGCTTCCCAATTGACATTTGGTAAATTGAGATCACCCACTACAATCACATTCCTTTTCATGTTGTTTCCCACATAGCTGATTATCTTATCAAATAATTCCAAATCAGTGTTAGCGCTACCCTTTCCCGGTCTGTACACTCCAAAGACACCAAGTTGCCCATCATCTTTAGAAATGAGTCTTACACCTAAAATTTCATATATGTCATCTTTAACTTTTTCGTAGCTTACAAATTCTTCTTTCACCAGAATGAATACTCCCCCTCCTACCATTCCTATTCTATCTCTACAAAACACGTTCTAGTTCTGTGAGAAAATTTCTGCATCCATTATATCATTTCTCATCCATGATTCAACTCCTATTACAATATCTAGTAAATATATATCTATTAAATTACTTAAATCTATTCCTTTGTTTACAATACTTCTACAGTTCAACACTAACATTTCTGTCATCCCTATTTGACTTCCATATCTCTGTACCCTTATCATCGCTCCCTAAGCCACTCTCTTACCCTGAATGTACTCCCCTAAAACCCTTATAAGCAAATTTCCTAACACATGTACCACTGTGGTTTAAGTGAAGACCATCTGAGTGCAGATCCCTATCTCCTACCCACCCATTAGGATCTAGAAATCTCACTCCCAGTTTCCCACATACCCACTCCATGTTGTTGTTGTTGTTGTTGTTGTTAGTCGTTTAGTCGCTTTTGACTCTCCATGACCCCAGGAAACGACCTGGGGGAGTCTCTACGAACATCTTGAGACTCTGGCTAGAAACGGGGGTGTGATGCGAATATATGAACTCACCAAGAGAGTTCACTTAGCCTCTCACACCTCAATTCTCCAAATCCTACCTACGCGTGGTGCCCCTGTTAAGCTGAGCAACCCAGTGGAAGGTTGGGTTTACAACCCCAGCGGGAAACTGGGTCAGTGAGCCAACAGGAGTGGAGGACAGTGGAAGGCAACGGGAAACCACCACTGTAATTTTCCCAAGAAAACCCCATGGCTTTGCTCAATTCAAAACCCACTCCATAGTCTCATTTAAATCCCCAATCACCTTCCAGTCAGTATCTCTCCTACACAGTATTCCACTTATAACAATCTCCACTTCCTTAAACGTCACCCACGCTGCATTCACCACATCCCACACATACTCAACTATGTTGGTGCTTATAACTGCTTGCCTTACATTGTTGGTACCAATGTGAAACACTACAATCTTCTCCTTTCCCTCCTCCTTCTCTTCTACTTTCTTCAACATCTGCCTCAACCTAATTCCTGGAAAAAACTCTACCCTGGTTCTGTTTCCTCTACACACTTTCCCAACATCTCTAACATGGAATTCCCCATGACCAGAGCCTCAACCCTACCCACCTCATTTGATCCCCTCCCCTCTTGGTCAGCCCTATCTTTCCTAACAGCTGCAGGAAGCTACTTCCTCCTCCCTTTTCTCCCCTCCACCACGACCCTGTTCCCCCTGTCTTTTCCTATCTTCTATTCTACAATTCCCTTTCCTACCTTTTCTCTTCCTCCTACTTCCACACTTCTCAGTAACAGTTCCCTGTTCCTCATCTTCCTTCTGTTGTTCTACCTGCAGTGACTCATACTGATTTCTCACAGACACCTGTCCTGAATTCTGATCCTGAATGGAGCCCTTAGCCTGCAATCTCCTTCTCCTTAGAACATTTGATCACCTGTCTTCTACAATTCCCCCCTTCCTTCCATCCCTCTTTTACACCTGCTGTATCCTGTACATTTTTTGAGGGAGGCCTATCTTCCTTCCTGTTTTCTGAGAGAATCCTAATTATCTCCCTCAAACTCTCCAACTCCTCCCTCATACTCCTTAATGCCTAGCCACACCCACAGTTCCTACACTTGCACTCCTTAGCCATTCTTTACTGAAAAATGAAAAGAAAAGGAAAAATAAATAACTTATTATGTGCAAAAGAAATGAAAGGATAGAAATATTGTCTAGGATAGTTCACAAAGATCACACAACAATAAGGTAATTAATATACTACTATACTACAATACTAATAATAATAATCATATGGCCTCAGCTACCATGTGCAAACATTTCAATTTGACGCCATCTGGCTGTCTGCTCATCAATTTCGATGTTCCGTTTTACTCTAGGTCCACTATATGGCAGACCAAGTAAACCGAAACTCTCTTGGGCATCTATGGCTGAGATTTAATGAATTTTGTTGGGTGAACACCAAATGTGCCACCAGAGATCTTTTACATGCGACATCGTACAACATGGAGTGTCAAATGGACTTTTTTCCGCCTTCAAAAATCCGACTACCTCTGCTGGGTTTGAACACGCTATCTTGGAATCCAGAGGCCGACACTCTACCACTGATCCACAGAGGCAGCTACTACAACACAACTTAGTCGTAACTGTCTCACTCCCAGTCCTATCAGTAAAAGACTTATGGCTCTTCGTATACCATTCTCTGGAGATAGGTTCGTCATTCTCATCTCTGCCTGTGCTTTCATCTTAAACACTGATGATGCCAAGAATCAGTTCTACTACTAGTTAAGTACAATTATCTTAAAGTTAAGTTCTAAGGACAAACTGCCACTCCCTGGTGAATTCAATCAATGAAATGTAATGGGCAAAGAAAAACTTGGTATCTGCAGTGCAACAGACTTGCTTCTTGGTCTCTGTGCTGAACATCAGCACTCAGAACAGATCATTTCAAGACTGCATGGACCGCCTCTCTAAGGACTGGCAGACTATTCATTATATCACCACCCAACAATGTGATGATATATTGATGACTGCTGGACAGATAAAATTTCAGTTATACTGACTCAGGATCTCTTTCTGCAGAAAGCCGCCCATGCTTGGCTTAAAATCTGCCCCTACAGAAGTATGATATTTCTAAGCTCTGTGATGAATCTATTGCTGCAGACTTTCAAAAGACTTTTATAATGTTTGTTGTTTAAAGGGCCTAACAGCTAGGTCATTAGCCTCTAATGGTACGAGGTGCAACAAAATAAATGATAATTAAAACTTCAACATGTATCCACTGACTAAAAAACGAATGATGATGAAAAAATGACCATGAATCCAAAAGGGGTAGGGGATCCAATTCACAATGCCTTCTTTCCTGGGATGATACTTATTATCAAAAGGAGGTCCAAAATCCAGGCCACTGGCCCCTCATAATGGAACTAATCACTAGTAGAGCAGAACCATGGTGTTCCTCCTATAGTGTTAATAATCACAGGTAACATAGACTCATGGTGTTTCTCGCATGGTGGTACTAATCACAGGTAATGTAGACCCATGGTATGTCACACACAATGGAACCACTTGTATGTAACACAAACCCATGGTGTTTCACTCATAAGGGCACTACTCAAAAGCAATGCAGACCCATGGTGTTCCTCACTTAGTGGAAGTAATCACAAGCCACGTATACTCATGGTGTTGCTTACATAGTGGTACTAATCATAGGCATGGTAGACACACAGTGTATCACACATTATGGTAAGACTCTCAGGCAACACACATAGTGGTACTAATCAAGAGCGCCAGCCAAACCCGTGGTGTTTCTCAGATAGTGGTACTAATCACAGGCAACAGGCAACGTAGAACCATGATATTTCTCATAAAGTAAAGTGGCACTAATCATAGTAAACATAGACCCATTCTGAATACAGTGGAAATGACTGGCGGAATGCACACAATGACACTTATCACAAGCAATGCCCAGACCCGTAGTGTTCTTCTCATAATGGTACTGTTCGTATGTAACATAGACGCATGGTTTTCCTTGCAAGGTGGCAGTAGTCACAAGTAATGTTGACCTATGCTGTTCTGCATGTAATGGCACCAATCACAAGTAGTCGCACGGTTCTAATGTCATCATCCCTTGGTCGCCCCTTTTAGTTGCCTCTTACGACAAGCAGGGGATACCATGGGTGTAGTCTTCATCTGCGTCCTACCGAGCTCGATAGCTGTAGTCGCTCAAGTGCGGCCAGTATCCAGTATTCGGGAGATAGTGGGTTCGAACCCCACTGTCGGCAGCCCTGAAAATGGTTTTCCATGGTTTCCCATTTTCACACCAAGCAAATGCTGGGGTTGTACCTTAATTAAGGCCACGGCTGCTTCCTTCCCACTCCTAGCCCTTCCCTGCACCATCGTCGCCATAAGACCTGTCTGTGTCGGTGCGACGTAAAGCAACTAGCTAGCATCTGCGTCCCCCATCCACAGGGGGTCAGAACTGATTCAAAGTGGAAGCTTGCCCCTCAGGACTAGACTTCTAACACTTATTCCCTTAATCTGAAAAGGTCAAAATGTAGCTGGTGACCTCACGAAAGTATCCTCATGATATTAAAGGAAGGCGACCACAGTGTACATGGAAACTATCCTTGCTATTTAAAGCTACTGAAGTTCCAGCAAGAATTCTGCTTAGCAGCCTCAAAGTTATATCTCTGAAGATTCTTCCAGAACTGAAGTGCAGTTTTCAAGCCTCTAGAGGAAGAATTGATAGAATCTTCCGTGCAAGACTACTCCAGGAAATATACAAGGAGCAACATAAAACATTGTTCATTGTATTTTATGATCTGGAAAAGGCCTTTGATTCTGTACCAAGATCTAGTACACAGGCAATTCCTAGACACTTTGACTGCCTGGGACAATTTAAGAGTTCATTCCATGCACTTCACAATGGCATGTCTGGGAAAGTTTTACAACAAAATAACATCTCCAAAGATTTTCCAATCACTCATCATTTGAAACAGGGCTGTGTACTTGTTCCAACACTCTTTACTTGTCTGTCATGCTTTGTGAAATATATATATTTGCGAACAACTCAGGTATCACTTTGATGCAGAATTCTTCAACTTCACCCAAGTTACCAAGAGACTGCATCACCTATGTTTACATCTGATGAGCTACAACAATTCGTCGCACGTTTTAAGTGTGCTTACGATCATTTTGGCCTAAGCAGCAATGCTCTGAAACTTTCGCAGGCAGGAACAACCATTGTGGAATTCATTATCACCTTTTCAGATACCACAAGAGAAGAACAAGTTGACCACATTTCATACCTTTGAAGCATCCTGTCTAAGTGATTTTCTTTGGAACAGGACATGGAAAAAAGACTCTGTGCTGCTCGCACGGAATTTGGTCAATCATCCCAGAGATTTTCAGGAACTAAGATTTACCAGTCTACAGTAGCGGCTATTGGGGAACAAAAAATGTACAGATAACAAAACGTATTTGGGATATGTGTATCAAAACTGAAAAATAAAAACCCTACAAAATGGTAAGTTATTTTTTATGCTCTCTGAGCAAATTTTGAGATAGAGAGGCAAAATTTGACTGTTTACCCACTTGAGTGCAGTAATAATAGTTTTTTGAGATTTTGATTCAATACTATACAATAAAACTTTCACCAAAGGAAAAATATTACACATGTATTACAATTACATAGAAGGGCAGTGTGATTATATAATTAAAAATCATTTAGCATTTGACTACACACTAAGAAACTAACAGACACTAAAGAGACTGTCAGACTGATGAATGCGCGCGGCAAGAGAGTGAATCATACCTCAGTGTCCATGACCTTGGAAAAATAATATACCCCTGCTGCCCTTCCTCACAGCATATGCAAAGTCTGCACTACTTGCTGCAGCGTTATACAAATCAGTTAGGCATGATAAACGATATTTTGTGCATATTTCCACTAATAATTTTGTTAATAATTAAAGAAAATAGAAAGAATTACTGTAGCTGATAAGACAACAGAGCTTGTACGAATTGCTTTTTATTTAATGATTCCTAGTTTCAGCTCGCTAAAATGGAATTAAAATGTAATGTTTTCTCCACAAAGTGAGGTGGGGGAGGGGGACAACTGCGCTCCCTCGCCACCCCTAATTGTCGCTACTGACAGTCTATACCAGAAGTGCAGCTGGGCGCCCATTGAGATGGCGAGATGGCCTGACATAAATGCGGGCAGCTTACGTAGCAAGCATACGTCACAGTGAAGCGAGAGAGCAGCAGTAACGCTCTATTGTGGCTATGAAGATCTCCTCCTCCACTCAGTGAAATGTTGATTGGGGTACAGTGTTTCTAAATTTAAAAACTATAATCGCAAGAAAAACCAATCTTTACAAAATATTCCAGTTTGGTTTATACTGCGCTCCATATGAAACCTCGTAGTTTTATTTTCTTATAGTTATACATTCAAAGAAAACTGAAACGTTGCGATTTTTTTTGTTACAATGATACGGGGCTTGAACATACAAGCTACGATATACAATTCTTTGGATGGAAATGACAGAATTTATATTAAGAAATCTTATTCATCAGCAAAACATAATATATTTACATAATAGAACAAGTTTAATGCTTGATTTTGCACAGTGTTATGGTGTTATATGACTTTCCCTCTTCACTGATTTCCTGAAAATAATACTTTAAACTTACCAGGTGTCCGATGATAATAGCAAGCGAGTTTCATCATGAGTCAGATTGGGTGAGGCCCTCTTTCTTTTATTACTTTCTTCCTATTTTCAAACTCAAGTATCGCCGCAGTGATAGAGAGTAACTGGGAGAACTTCACTCAGCCTTCACTGCCTGTAACATAACAACAACAACGTCACTGTGGCTGAATAGCATATGCTCATCGCCTGCGGGATGAAACATGATGGCCTCAATTCCTGCAAGCCAGCAGTCAATCACAGCCTGCACCTTGCTGAGTTAACAAGTTCTAAATGATCATTGATTAATGTGGAGAGGCTGACAAACCACTTTCTTCGTTTCGAGTACAGTAGACGTGGTAAATCCTATAAGCCGCTAACAGACACCGGACTGCCGCTGGAGAGTACTGGTGTGAGGCAAGGTCATCATGTTTTGTCCCCAAGTGTACTTCTGGTCTACACCATACTCCTGGTCTATCAAGTCACAATTTGAACACAACTGTATGGATGTGCATCTTAGATTTTATACTGTTGTGACATTAAGATGCTCAAACGCTTTCACCAGCTGAAATGTGGCTACATTCTGAACATCAAGTTCGAGGACCACATCACCATTTCAGCTAGTGATGGACAGTCTGAGCTGGGATCCTGAGATTTCTCGAGACTAGCGCAAGCACCTGTTTCTCGTGAGAAATATTGAGAGATCTTGAGTGTTTTCCTGCTTTGTATGGCAAGCAGCATGTCGTAGACCTACAGGCAGACGGACCTGAAAGTTATTTGTGTGAGGTATGCAAAAAGCTAACCACAGGCCTTCTCCATTCTGTAAATACGTGTCAAAAAGAGACTAGGCTGTTCATTTCTACTGAGGTCAATATTGAAGTAGTATCAGTACCAGCCTCTGGGCTGATGACCTAACAGACATCAGTGGCGTAGGTAGGGGATAAGAAGGGGTGTATATCCCCCACCCCCCACCAATGGTACTCATTATCATAAATAGATACATTTATAATTTTTACAAGGTAAGAACAATAAAATATTAAAAACTTCCATTTAAAATGTGTTTTATTTGTATTCTTCTTCTGTGCGAATGGGTCACTTAGGACCACACAGAATCAACATTTGTTTTGCTTTCCTCTTTGCCCAGTAGTTCTTCATTTTATCAAATGTTGTAATTTCTGTTCCTCGTGCGTCGTGTTGGTTTCTTCTCGTCTTCCCCTAATCCCCTTGCGTGAACAATTTTTCTGATTACATTTCTAACCTGCAGATTTGCTGATCCTAATTCAGTGAGGTCTTTCTCTACTTGCTTATACCATTTTGATCTCATACGTTTGATTTGCAAAAATTTGTGTATTTGATGAGTGAGTTTGTTGTCGTTCTTTCCAAACGACATATAAATTGAATTCATGACAGTCTCATTGTATCAGTAAGTTTAGATATTTTTAAATAAATTCTGGAGTTGTGTTTGGGGTAATGTGTACCATTTTTTATTCCTGGCCCTAAGATTTTTCTCATGATTTTCCTTTCTTTAATCTCCAATTGTTTCCTTAAGTTTTGTGATGTAAATTGAGCATTACTGAAGCATAAAGAGCTCCAGGTTTGATTACTGTTAAGTAATGACGAATTTTACTGTTTCAGGGTTAGCATTTTTTTAATAAACATTCTGTGTGTGTTGAAAAGCAATTTCCACTTCTGAATATCCCCCCACTCCCCACCCAGGAAAAGTCAAATCTACACCACTGAGCAGTATAACATAATTATAAAGGATATGCATTCTGGCATTATACACAGCCATAATTGCATGAATGAGTAGGCTCAGTACAGAAACTGACCTCAAATTCAATATCTATATGCCCCGTGCTTGTGTTTGCCGACATTATGTCGAAGGAAAGAAATCCTTACAATGTAATAAAGTATTCGCTTCATAATTAAGTACGTCAGTATGTGACGGTGCAATGTGCAATTGTATCTAATTGTACACGACAACTTTAAGATGATGTCCAAC
Source organism: Anabrus simplex (assembly GCF_040414725.1). Classification (NCBI taxonomy): domain Eukaryota; kingdom Metazoa; phylum Arthropoda; class Insecta; order Orthoptera; family Tettigoniidae; genus Anabrus; species Anabrus simplex. The sequence goes on along the minus strand of NC_090273.1, from coordinate 157,958,951 downwards.
ACGCAACATAAGTCATGGATATGGGTTTATTTTGAAGTAGGTGCCACATAGCAAAGTCCGCTGTCTTGTTTGTTCAAAAGAAGTAAAATACATCAGCAGAAATACTTCTAGGATGATCTGGCACTTAAAGACACATAATCACTGAAGGGGAATTGTCACAGAGAACACCTCCAGCCAAGTCTGCATCACAAGAAGCTACGCTGTGGACAACAATTGCGAGATATCCAGGTAGATGCACATCCTATATACAGTTAGTAACAAATTAGACAAGGTTATTCAGCTAAGATATTCATCTGAAATAATTCATGAACAGTTTAACACATTCCCTGTGGTAGTGAATTTTGATGACTTAATTTTACATCATATCAGCCCACCGATGACTCGATGCTGCCTTTAGTTATTTTTGGTTTGGGTCACTGGTGACCTGATGAATTTGACTTTGGTTAGTCTCTACTATGAAAGCCAAAACAAAGCTGGAGCACTTTTTTTGTGCATTATTGTTGAGGAGACATTCTGATGTATTTACCTCTGCAACAGTTTTCTGATTCAACAAGTGAGTGACCCAAAAATGACCCCGGAATTAAATGTTAGCTTCTCATTCTTTGATCTGTTTTTATGGGAGTATGGTAGACCTATGTTAATTATTTTCATATTATGCTTAGTAACAAAATAATATGAGCCTCCGTGGCTCAGGTGGCAGCTCACCAGCCTCTCACCGCTGGGTTCCGTGGTTCAAATCCTGGTCACTCCATGTGAGATTTGTGCTGGACAAAGCAGAGGCGGGACAGGTTTTTCTCCGGGTACTTCAGTTTTCCCTGTCATATTTCATTCCAGCAACACTCTTCAATATCCTTTCATTTCATCTGTCATTCATTAATCATTGTCCCAGAGGAGTGCGATAGGCTTTGGCAGCCAGCACATTTCCTATCCTCGCCGCTAGATCGGGGCTTTATTCATTCCATTCCTGACCCAGTCGAATGACAGGGAACAGGCTGTGGATTTTCATTTTCAACAAAATAATATCACAAAAGATGAGGCTGTACGTAGAGTCATGAGATACAGAAGAGAAATTACTGTCACTGTAATCACTTTGTTCCAAATAATGAGCAATTGATTCGGGATCCAGTGCCATCCTAAACCTCACTCTTTTCCGTGTCACCAGTGTGTCAGAATGTGAAGGCTCCTGCCTAAAAAGGAGGATGTGAACTTGCTTGTAAATATTATCTACAGAAAATAATAAACATGTCAATAATTACTCCAATAAATAAAAATCTGAAAGTTATATTCACTTACCTGAGAGCAATGTAGAAAGGAATAGGTTACACGTGATTTCAGGAGGGTGGTACTCCTTGTACAAACAACAATTTGCCATCAGAAGGCAGCAACATTGTAGGCTTCATTCACCGTAACCGTGCAAGGGATTCCCGCATAAAAATATAGGTTAGACAACAATCCAAACACAGGGTGACCCGAACTGTGAGGAACGTGTTAAGATACATTCTGTTTTCTCTTTTGTTAATGGTATTAACCCTCAGAATGCCAACCTATTTTTTATTTCACTGTATACCAACAGGGGGCTTACTTTGTGACCACCACTTAATGTCATGTTTCTGGGAAAAGTAACCTCCCGTAGGTATTCCTAGGGTTAAGGGACTCATACCTGAACATGCAGGCTTTTGACAAAATTTATTGTCTCACACGTTTCCATGTGAGAACATTATTTCACGTGATAACCGCTGATGATATACGATCTAGCTTATGCTCATAGTTACTGAGACGTCGCATAGACCGCAGCACAGGAGAATATGTCTCAAGAGTGTTGAGCAAGAGCACCGAGCACTTTCACCAGCAGACACTCTGTTCCATTTTGAACATCAAGTAGGAGGACCATGTCATTAATCTTGCAGTTTGAGAGAAAGCAACTATTAATAGTGTGGAAGCTTCCAACATTGGTCATTGAGTTGGATGGACTCCTTTACAATAATATAAATATTTATTGTGTCCTCCTATTCAACACAGTTTTCATCTGCTGAGATGAATTTTTATTCTACCTAAACATGATTTGACTTTAGATTAAAACATTATAAAATATTACCATATTATTAAACAGTTCAAAAAATTAGGGGAACATGTTTTTGAACATGCTCCACAAACAAATACCTCACACCCAGGTATATTACCAACAAAACCTTTATTCTGTATTGTTGAAGTAAACAAAAGAACACTGATGGATTCACGTTCATTTTCAGAACACAAACAGCAATGTCCAAATAGGGGTAAAAAACAAAGTCATAACAGTCCTCCAGGGTGGATTTTTATCATAGTTGGAGAGCTCCAGTAATGTGTATATCCTCCACGAGCATTTATCACAGTTTTGCACCTACGTGGCATGCTCCGTGTAAGTCAACAGAGGTCAGGTTGCGGTATCAGGTCCCATTCTTCAATGAGAGCCTATTTGAGGTCTTGGAGAATCTGTGGTGGAACAGAATACCCACGAACACTTCTGTCAAGCTTATCCCACACATGCTTGATGGGATTAAGGTCAGGACCCACTGCTGGCCATTCCATCTCTTGAATGTCCAGTTCTTGCAAGACAGCTCTTGTGATGCGTGCTACATGAGCCCTGGCATTGTCATGCATGAGTACGAATTCAGGGCCAACACCATATGCTGAAACCAACACATGCTGTAGCAGTATCTGCTCAATGTACCCCACAGTGGTAAGATTGGCACGGGCGACGACAAGATCCGTACGGCCATCAATACTGATGCCATCCCACACATCACAGAACCTTGTCCAAATCGGTCGCCTTCCTAGACAACATTTGGCATGTACGGCTCACCATGGTGTCTCTATACACGTTGACGTCCATTACGCTGTCAGGGGAAATCTGGACTCGTTTGTGAACAACACAGGTCTCCATTGGTGAAGTTGCCAGTTGACGTGGGTACGAGCAAACAGAAGGCGAGCTACGCGATGTTGCTGCGTTAAACGGGGCACTTGAACAGGATATCTAGGTCAGAAGGACACTTCTCTTAACCTGTTCCTTACTGTCTGGTCAGACAGCATGACTCCAGTGACCCTCCTGAGGTCTTGTTACAGTTCTCTGGCAGTTGCTAAATGACGGTGCAATGCACAGATGGTCAGATATCGGTCATCCTGTGGGGTTGTCATGCGTCCACGACCTTATCCAACCCTCCTTGTGAACTGACCTCTCTCATTGTAGCGATTCTACAAGCAGTGAATAACTGACAGAGAGACATTGAGATCCACAGCAACACGACAAAAAGTCCATTCTTCCTGAATCAAATGATGGTCCTTGCAACTTGAACCTCGTTAAGATGTCTCTTAGGTTGTGCTGGTTTACGCACAACATGCTCAAATGACCGCAGTAGTCTGTGTACCTCACAACAACACACGGAAGCACCGCTATTCACTTTGTTTTGAGGAGGTCACCTGACAGTTTAATGCATGGCTATGCCTACAGATGGAGTATAACTTCTATTTGACATTCCCTGAGTAGCTAAGGTCTCAAGGTATGCTGTACGACCATTGGAACCCCATCTACCAAAATAACATTCACATACCAGACGTTACAAAACATGTTCCCCTAATTTTTTTGAACTGTGTATATTTCCATTCTCAGAGGACTCCTCAAGACAGCAGAGACAGATAAGTAAGATGTTACCATAATCTTTTTAGACATATCAAAATCCTTTGACAACATCGGACATTAGCACCTATACCTAACACTAACTGCTGAGCCACTTCCAGCTAAACTGAAAGAATTCATCATCAATCTACAAACTAACAATACAAAACAGATCGAAACTACTAAAGATGAAACAAAGCCAATTCACTTGTTAAGTGGACTTATGCAGGGATTAACATCATCGCTAGCAGTGTATAACCTCGCCACAGGTTATATTTCTTATGAGATTACAGAAGAAAACCTACTACAAGAATATGGCAAATCAGTTTCTGCAGAATTGTCCCTTCTTAGTATTATGGTTTTTGCTGATGACATAGTTATTTTTTGCAAAAATAAGGAAGCAGCTCTTGAGTTGACACACATTGCTATCATGTTATTCCAGGAAATTGAAATGCCAACAAGTGTGTGGGCATATATATTGAGAAGGGGAAGCTAGTGGATGGAATACTGAACATTCACAAAAATTTTAAGATTAGTACTATTAAAGAAAGAGAAGAAATTTGATATCTTGGTGTCACTTTTAACGAAACACTTATCTTTGATGCAAACTCTTCTTTAAAAATCTTGCACAAGAAGTTACATGCACTTACAGCCTCAGGTTTGTTAAAGGCAGATCAAAAGTTTATTGTTTTGACTAAAGCAGTCAGCCCTACTCTTTTGTATGCTGAAATAAGACAAGTACCGGTTAGCTTCCTGAAAACTGCTATAAAATGTTAAAGAGCTCCCTAAAGGAAATTTTGCTGTTACCCATGGATACATCTGATAGTGCTCTGTATTCTGATTTAAAATTCAAAGGCTTCAGACATTTTAAAGCAACCTGGGAAGTCCATCTACAACAAACAAATGAATGCAGTGTTCTTCGCCAAGCCAGCAATAGCTACGTTTCAAAGATGCGTGATTTGTTATGCGAAACGATGCACTGTTTACAAGCCCTCAACATCACAGGTATTAACAGATTCTCCAATGAGGCAGCAACCTTCCAAATACAAGAAAAATCCAGCAAGATCCAAGAAGTAATGAAATGACAATTTGGTGCTCTTTGCCTCAGAAGGGAATTGGTGTAAAGCCAATTGGCCAACAATTGGATTAGGCATCACCAAGGACTTTCTTGTAGTGAATGGTGAGAGGTAATCAAGATGACATCAAATGTTTCTGTAGTACAAAGTATACTAGGCAGAAGCCTCTGTCACAGATGCGTCAGAGAGAAAGAAACACTGGTTTAGAGTAATAAACTTCATGGTTGGGTTCCGTATTGAGTTAAGACTTAACTTACAATGAATACAAGATTTATTGCTCCACCTTCTCAATACTTAAAATCATTTAATGTTTATCAAAACATTACAATATGATAGTGTCAGGTACTAGTTTCGATCTGTTTTTTGGACCATCATCAGCCTAGCCAAAATTACAAGCAAAAGACATCATCTAAAATGATATGGATGAACAAGAGGATGGATGGTGATGGAATGACATACAAGTAAAACCTTATACATAAATTACACTAAATATAAACAAAATATGTTAAAATTAACAGATGAATAAAATCATTGTGATGTCGCTTAAAATTTCTTGATGCCCAAGTCTTAGGTTGACGGTTGAACTCGTGTTGTCACTTAAATTCGAGTGAAATCTTAAGTTTCTGGAAAGTTCTGAGAGCGAGTTCCACTATGGCGCAGAGGGAATTGTCCAATATGACCAATATAGACTTGACGAATTGAGAAAACTGGACTTGTTCTATGTAGTATGAACAATTGCTGTGTTTAAAGGAAGTCTCAATTCAGTCAGAACCCAAAGAACCTGAAGAACAAAATTAGAATTAACTCGAAAAATCTAATAGAGAAAGTAGAAAGGGACGGAGGAGGTTGAAATAACGAGTACTCACCTTGCGCTTTTTTGGAACAAGCTGCTGGAAGGAGTGCAACAGGCTGAGTGAGCATCACGCAGCGTAGATCAGCAAGGGAGGAGAGAGATGCGGAGGGGAAGGATGACGTAAGTGTGGAAGGAGACGGAAGGGAAGGAAGGGAAGGAAGGGAAGGAAGGGGAAATGGTTCAGGGCGGGTTAGGAGAGAGGGAAGTTAATGGTATTTGTGGGGGAAGAGGACCCTTAATTGATTTAAAGAAAGGGTTATGAACAGCTGATTTGTTTTTCTTATAATAGGAAATAAAAAGATCGAATAAAATGTTGGGTTTCTCGGTATTTTCGTTAAGATTGTAGTTGGCATTAAAATATTGATCCAAATGTATGTAAAAGCTCTCAATTATGTTGAGTAGAGGTCGCTTTTTAACTATTTCGAGTATAGTTTCAATGTTCGTGAAACTATGGTTATAATCAACCATATGTTGGCCGATGGCTGAAAATTTGTTGTATTTAGCTGTGTTAAAATGCTCAAAGTATCTAATATTAAAACTCCTACCGGTCTGCCCTATGTAAGAAATATTTGAACATGTGTTACATCTAATTCTGTAGACACCTGATTTTGAGTATCTATTTATTTTATTAATACGTGAAGTGTTATGTAAGATTTGCATGTTGTTGTTGCTGGTTTTGAAGGCTATTTTCATGCCTTTTTTCTTTAGAACATTAGTAATTATGTGAATTCCACTGACATAGGTAAAAGTGGAGAAAGAGTCATGTTTAGATGGTTCTTTTTTAAGCGTGGTCTTAGGTCGGAATTTGTGTTTACTAATGATATTTTCTATGAATTGATTATTATAGCCATTGAATCTAGCGATGTGACGGATAGTATTCAGTTCAGTGTGAAAATCTTTTTTGTTCATGGGTACGTTAAATGCTCTATGTATAAGACTATTATAAGTTGCTTTTTTATGAGGGAAAGGATGAAATGAATCGTGTCGGATTCTGACTCCAAAGTGAACTTAATGTGAGGATCAATGTTATTTAATGTTTGAAGTGTGGTGTTAGCATCTTGAAGATTCTCATTAATAACTGCAAGGACATCGTCGACGTATCTGGCCCAAAAGAGGATGTTATCAAATTTATTGTTGATTTTTGTGTTCTTGAGAAAGTCTAGATAGATTTCCGCGAGAATCCCGGAAGCCAGTGAACCCATTGCTAGACCGTTTTGTTGGTAAATAGTACCATTAAACATAAAAAAGTTGTTGTTGACTACCAATTTGAGCAATGTAATAAAATCTTGGATTTCCAGTTTACTCAGGTGACCATTTTTTTCTAGATTATTTTTGATGACGGGAATTTAGTTTAGAAATAGGTATACTGGGGTACATATTAACAATGTCAAAAGAATGGAGTGAATAGTCAGGTCACATGTTGAAATTATTTTGTCTATTAATTCGAAGGAGTTTCTAACCAACTTCTTAGATGAAAAAAGGTAATTTTTACTTAGAAACTTCTGAATAAATTGTGTAGTTTTAAAGAGGGGACTCGGTCTAAAGTTGATGATTGGGCAAATGGGCTCTGGGGGGTTCATACTAATAAGATGGCTTTTTTCTTGTTCAGTGAACAGAAAGGAAGAATTTTTTAAGGTTTGTTTTAGGACTCTCTGGATTTTTTGTGTGGGATCTTTTTTAACTATGGAGAAAGAACTATCTTTAAAGAAATCGGATGTTTTTCTGATATATTCATTCTTATCTATGATGACCGTCATGTTACCTTTGTTAGCCTTGGTTACAATTAAGTCGTTATCTTTAATTTTCTTTTCTAGGGCATGTAAGAGTTTCAGGTCTGTTTGTGTGTTCTTGTTGTTAGAATTAGGAAAATTAGGTGAGTTCTTACAAGAAAAGACGTTATTAAGCTTTTTTTTTTAAATTTTGTATCTTAATTCATCTTGTGTGTCTGAAGGATTTTTGGAAATGGCCAGTTCTGATTCTGTTATTATTGTGATGATTGAATTGGTTGTGTTCGAATCGGGCCAATTATGTTTTGGTCCCTTGACTAAAATTATTTCTTCATTTGCATTTAGGGGAGTATTGGATAGATTGATTATGGGTGGATGGAATTGGTTACAGTCATTTGCTGGTCTATAATTGCGTTTGATTCAAAGGTCCTGCAATTTGGATTTCTTTAGTTTTTCCAATTTATTATCCAAAGTATGTTGTTTTCTAGATAGGTCTAAAAATAATTTATCTTCAACTGATTGGATAAAGATTATCCAATGTGCTTTAGATAACAACTTTTCAGAAAATTAAGATTTCACTCGAATTTAAGTGTGCAACACGAGTTCAACCGTCAACCTAAGACTTTGGCATCAAGAAATTTTAAGCGACATCACAATGATTTTATTCACCTGTTAATTTTAACATATTTTGGTTATATTCAGTGTAATTTATGTATAAGGTTTTACTTGTATGTCATTCCATCACCATCCATCCTCTTGTTCATCCATATCATTTTAGATTATGTCTTTTGCTTGTAATTTTGGCTAGGCTGATGATGGTCCAAAAAACGGATCGAAACTAGTACCTGACACTATCATATTGTAATGTTTTGATAAACGTTAAATGATTTTAAGTATTGAGAAGGTGGAGCAATAAATCTTGTATTCATTTTAAGTTAAGAAACACTGGCTCATGTTCTGGGTTCCTTCCCTTACGGCGAAGTACTGAAAAACATCACCACAATATAAGATCATTGATTACAGAACTCCGCACTAAAAACTTCTGTGTACATGAAAAAGTTCACGGTTTGTCTATGACAGGCAGTACAAGATGAATTGACATAATTGCCTTTAAAGATAACACCAACACAGGCTTTATTATCAATCCAACCATCCGATTCGAACACCATGACGGCCAGCCTCCTGAAGTCCACCTTGAAAAGCTGAACATTTACACGCCCACCATACCGTTCTACAAGGACAAATACCAGCTGAATGACATGGTTATTATTGGCCTAATGGTTGGTGCTCATGGCACAATACCTGCCTTGTTCATAGAATTCTGGAAGAAGTTCGAGCTGCCTATGAACACCATACATGGATCTGTACACATCCTGAGATCTCATTTGTTTGAACCTCTATAACTAAAAAAGAAAATTTTACCACCATTATATTTCTATATTATAAACATTTCTATAACATGATTCACTTTACTTTATCCATTGTGACAACCCATAATTGCAGGAAGCTGTTGGTTCCTTTCATAAATATATAATAAAACAGTGTTGTCTGTATGTAAAATGGCATCTATCTTCAGTTCCTTCTGTGGTCAAGGTTATTGTCTGTTAGATGTGTTGATCCATTGGTTATAATTATTTTGTTGCAAAGGTAGGTTTTTATTATGTTATAGTTAGTTGGTATGTTGTAGTGTTAATTCTGGTAAGTGCAACCGTCAATTGGATTCCATGTGATCTGTAATGGAAATGAATAACTGAATTTATAAATGAAGTAGTATCTAGAGGCTTACAGTCTTACAAGACAAATGGCTTACATTTTCGTTGCCCACTTAACCGTCTAAAATCTGCTGGTGTAGAAGTCTTGCCCTAGATTGATATGTTCTGACTGGTGAGGTGTTGCTGTTGTTGTTGTTGGTGGTGGTGGTGGTGGTGGTGGTGGTGGTGGTGGAGAGTGGTGTTGAGGAGAGGGGCAGGGTAATTTGGGGAAGGTGGAGGGACGAAGAGGAGGGAGGGAAGGTATTTGGGGAGGAGGTGTTGGTCTTGTGTGTTGGGGCAGGGCTTACCTTCACTATGAGGCTGTTTACAAATAACGGCAATGAAGGTTTCCAATAATATGTTTCTTTTTTTCATGAATTTCATTTAGGTTATAAGAGGGGTTCTTATATTGATCAATATTAATATACAGTAGATGTTTTCCAGCCTCCCCCATGGTCTGGTACCTTGACGTGGTGGGGAGGCTTGCGTGCCTCAGTGATCCCGAGAGCGATGCCGGCGGGAGCTTCGGCTCCTGGCAGGGTCACCCTTGAAATAATAACATTAAGTTATTTATTAGACCACCTAATCAATACAAAATCGTCTTGGATGATTTACATAAATTTGTTAGCTAATAGTGGTACATGTTTCGCCTTCCCTGAAGGCATCATCAGCCATAGTCTTAACCTTAAATTAAAAATAAGCGTCTAAATAACATGTAGTAATGAAATGAATTTTAAAATCTTGAAGAGATTTGAAGTGAAATAACATTAAAAATAACAATGATGGTTTGAAAATACAATGTGATGAGATACAATAGTGGAAGTATTAACAAAATTAACATTAGAAGGCTGCTAAAATAAGTACAATGGATAAAACAACAGATTGTTATACAACAAGTAGTAAGATTGCATAAAAGTAAAGTTGATAGTCTGGCGGTTATAATTAGATGATGGCGAAAAATCTTATATAATCAAAGTAAAGAAGAGAGAATAAAAGTCAAAGTTAGTCGAGAGATCCGAAGTTAATCATGATCATGAATCAAATGATTCCACTTCTATATGCTTCTTCAACTAAAATATCTACAAACTCACAATTTACAACATTCGAACATCACTTCAAATTTTGAGATGGTCCATAGTGATCCTATTCGAAACTGTTCTTCAACTTCTATTCACCAACTTCATATCCTCAACGTGTTCTACAACTTCACCATATGCATCTGACTTTCGTCTTTTATCTTCATGATCATGATTAACTTCGGATCTCTCGACTAACTTTGACTTTTATTCTCTCTTCTTTACTTTGATTATATAAGATTTTTCGCCATCATCTAATTATAACCGCCAGACTATCAACTTTACTTTTATGCAATCTTACTACAGTAAGGTATAACAAAATTTTGGGGACCTCTGAAATTAATTTGTTATACTGAAATTTTGTTATACTGAAATAAGTCAATTCGTAAGAACTCGCCTAGTACTATCTCCATTAGTTATGGTTGTTTTTAGGGGCGGAACTACGAGGTCATCTGCCCTGTTATATCAGCTGCAGGATCTATATAACTTCAAAATACCATTATAATAATAAGAGTTACAATACTGACAGATGTTTTCAGAAAATCTATTTTTACATTGTACCAGCAAGTCTACACACACTCTTCCAGAACATCATTTTTTGAAAAAGTCTGTGATTTTCTTCTGAACAGATCCAGACACAAAAGCTTGTTCCAAATAGTCACCAACCACTGCACATGAATTTAAAACAGATTCTGGCACATCACTTCGTGACATGAGAAAATCTTGAAGGCTACGTGCCATGTTCGTTGCCTGCTGAAGAGTCGAGCTCTGTCGATCACAATCATTTTGGGGGTTGTCTTCCTCTTCCTCCTCATCGCATGGATCTCTATCATTCATAATGTCCTCCACAATTTCCTCATTTGTGATTTCTTTGTGGACTATTACATCACTATCTACATTGATGTAGTCGGTAAGACTTACTGTAGATGGCACATCCACTGTTGTACACAAACGCTTCCAATTCTCCTCGGTTTCCACATCATTCAACACTTCACTTTCTGCGACGTCTTCTGTAAAAACCACTCCAGCTTTTAAAAAGCAGTTTGTGATGATGTTTGCATTCAGGGATTTCCATGCAGCATTAAACATCTGCATTGCTTCCAATATATTGATGTTAATGGCTCTATTCGTGGCAACGTTGTACAGCATTCGACGGACTACACGAGCTCGGTAATGCCGCTTTACTGCATGAATTATACTCTGATCCAGCGGCTGCAGAATTGAAGTTGTATTTGGAGGCAAAAATAAAACTTTTACATGCTCCAAATGGTGAGGCACACAATTATGAGAAGAGCAATTGTCCAATAATAGAAGAATTCTCCTCTTTTCGGCCTTCATCCGACGTTCCAAGTCCAACAACCACTCTTTGAATAGCACAGATGTCATCCATGCCTTAGAATTGTGCCTGTATTCACAGGGCAGATGTTGCACCCCCTTGAAGCACCTTGGCTTCCCAAATTTCCCAATTATGAGAGGCTTCAGTTTGTCCGTCCCTGTGGAATTGTTGCACAAATAGCCGTGATACGTTCTTTTGAACTTTTGCCCCCAAAACACTTATTTCCCTTAAAATCAAGGGTTTTGTTCGGCATTAGTTTATAAAATAAAGCAGTTTCGTCTGCATTATAAATGTCTGCCGGCGAATATTCTTTCAAGGCATCCTTTAGAGTCTCCAGCCGCCATGAAGACGCAACTTCCTTCGGGGCATCGTTAGCTTCACCATTTATAATTTTGTGGGATATGCCATATCTCTCCCGGAACCTATGAAACCAACCAGCACTACCCATAAACTCAGGTGACCCAAGCGAACGTGCGAAAGATCGCGCACGCTCACATAACAGCGGGCCATTTATTGGAATGTTTTTACTCCGCATTTCCACAAACCACGTACAGACGGCTTGGTCCACCTCCTTGTAGTCGGCTGTCCTGATCTTCTTACGCTGTGGACCTAGGGCATCAGCATCAATGTTTTCCTCTATCTTACTTTTCTGTTTTAAAAACGTAGAAAGTGTTGACGGGCTAATGCCATACTTCTTCGCTACATCTCCTTTCTTTCCGCCTTTCTCTACTTCCGCAAGTATTTTACGTTTTTCACTCAACGAAAACTGCTGTCGCTTCTGCTTATCCATTTGCGATGATATGTACGGTACTTATTTATTTAACGAAATGCACACGAACTTTGCAAGTTTAATGATATAACCTTAACAGCAAGAAGTATAGTACGCGCACTTTTTCTTGAGCCCTAGTTCCCATTCGTTACTATGGAGATCCGGGCTCAAGATAAAGTGCGCGTATAGTAGTAGTTCTCCAAGAGGGAAAGAGAAAACAAGCAGAAATCAGCCTGGATTTTTATTCATCTGATTGACCGCACCTGGACCGGTCCAAATAATGACATGAGAAGTCAAAGAGAATGTGAGAAGTGCTTTGAATAGGCTTTGCGAATTAGATACGAAGAAGAAACATGCAATGCATCCGTCGCGTTCATTGGTGGATTACAAACATCGCGATCCTACTCAGCCAATAGTGTGACGTCTTACATTGGTTGATGGGCCAAGCCTATTGGTTGCGCAAAGCGTAGCGTTCATTGGTGGATTGCAAACTTGGCGCTCCTACTCAGCTAATAGAGTGACGTCTTACATTGGATGACGGGCGAAGCATATTTATTTAATAGCGTACAAATGTGCATTAAAAGAAAAAATACATTAATCTTTAGCATATTCTAGTGAAGATTTTGTTCTCTTGTTGCACTTGCTGAAATGATAGCGATCGCAATGTTTATCACACAATGTAGGGACGGTTCATGAAAGTCTGATCGCCGGCATAGACTATGGTGAAACTCATGTACCGCCAGCCTATTCAAAGCACTTCTCACGTCATTATTTGGACCGGTCCATCTGCGGTCAATCATAGCATCAGCTGAATAAAAATCCAGGCTGATTTCTGCTTGTTTTCTCTTTCTCTCTTGGAGAACTACTACTCGCTGCGTATGTGAAAGCTGCATTCTTATTTTCAAATCTTCCCGTAAAGAAGTTTCTTTGGATAATTCATACGCAAGTCGTGATGGTGACATCATGGAGATGCCCAGTATTCGTTTCCGAATTCGGGCCTTTACATTTTCAATAGTTCGAAGGTCGGACACCGTTAGTCTTTCCCAAATAAGTTCCATATGTGAGAACTGGGCGAAGCGTATTGGTTACACAAAATACGCCTTCTCGATCGCGTACGGTGCATGTATAGTATGGAAAATGGCGATCATATCGTCTGAATAACGAAATAATGTAACAAGAAAAATGTTGGTCATAAAACAGGATGAATTTTGGTTTTAATTTGAGAAAATATGGTCAGACTGGTAATGAAAAGAGCTCAATTTTAATTCGTTAAACTGAAACTACGAAATTCGTTAAAATGAAATATTTTAACATACAACAAATAGGGAAAAAGGAAGGGACCAAAAAAATTATTCGTTATTCTGAAAATTTCGTTATAGCCTACTGGTGTTCGTTACAGCGGAATTCTACTGTACTTGTTGTATAACAATCTGTTGTTTTATCCATTGTACTTATTTTAGCAGCCTTCTAATGTTAATTTGTTAATACTTCCACTATTGTATCTCATCACATTGTATTTTCAAACCATCATTGTTATTTTTAATGTTATTTCACTTCAAATCTCTTCAAGATTTTAAAATTCATTTCATTACTACATGTTATTTAGACACTTATTTTTAATTTAAGGTTAAGACTATGGCTGATGATGCCTTCAGGGAAGGCGAAACATGTACCACTATTAGCTAACAAATTTATGTAAATCATCCAAGACGATTTTGTATTGATTAGGTGGTCTAATAAATAACTTAATGTTATTATTTCAATCAAATATCATCAATACGGACCAAAAATGATATTTATTACATGTAATGTAGGGTCACCCTTGCTGGTAAGGTCGAGGATGAGGGGCCAGACTAAATGACAGACCTTCAGCTGTAGGTCCTGAAGGAAGAAAATCTTTGTCTCAGGGAGTAGGGAATGAGAACACCACCAGTCCTGAAGTTGCAGCATGGCAGGGGCAGAGGCCAAAAGAGGGCAGCCCCCTCACTGCCCTGTAGGCACTGTGGGCCCATATCTCACATGCCCGAAATAATTCTCATGAAAAGTCAAAACGAGAGATACACCGGACTGCTGAACCCGATGGCAACATGGCGAGGAAAAAGGATTATGAGATTTGGAACATGGAATATAAGAGGATTAGCTGGAAAGGAGAATGAATTAGTGGCAGAATTCGAGAGAGCAAGACTTGTAGTGCTGGCACTGACAGAGACAAAAAAGAAAGGTCAAGGGGTAGATACAATAGTGAACGATCATGTGCTCATTTATAGTGGAGTTAACATCAGATTAAGGGCCAAATCAGGAGTAGCACTACTGATCCACAAGAACTTCAGAAACAAGATTCAGGATTGGAAATTCCACACGGATAGAATTCTAACGGTCAGCATACGATTAGATCCAGAGATGGAGCTGATGACATTTATTGTGGTTTACGGAGTGAACGACGATGTAAGAAAGGAGGAGAAGGATAGGTTCCACGAAGAGCTACAGAATGTGGTGGATGACACTCGAGGGGAAATCATTGTATTAGGAGATCTCAACGGCAGAGTCGGAAACCAGCCAGAGGGAAGTGGCGGAGCTGTTGGCCGGCATGGTGAGCCTGTGGTTAACAACAATGGTGAGAGGATTGTTGATTTCTGCGTTGCCAATAATCTCGTCGCAGTGAACACCATGTTCCCGCATAAGATGATACACATGTACACGAGGGAGGAACCCAGCCGAGATGAGCGCTCCATCATAGATTATGTGTTAGTGAAGAGAGATCACCTCCAGAAGGTGACAGACTGTCGAGTATACCATGGCTATGAAATAGGAAGTGACCATTTTCCCTTGATAACAACAATGGAAACAACAGCAAAGGTACAGAGGAAACAACCTAAGAACAAGAAGCAAGAAAAGATTAAGGTGTATAAGTTAAGAGAGAACAGGGAGGTACAGGAGCAGATCACACAGGAAGTGGAGGAGGAGTGTCAGAGGATAGAGGAGAGGATCGAGGAAATGGACCTGGAGGGAAAGTGGAACATGTTCAAGAAGATACTATTAGAAGTGGCAAGTAAAGTATGTGGAACAACAAAGGTGGGGGAGTACAAGAAAAGAACAAGCTGGTGGAATGATGATATCAAGGAAGAAGTAAGAAAGAAAAGGGAAATGTGGAAGAAATACTTAAGAAGCAAGGATGCTGAGGACCATGAGATGTATAAGGAACAAAGAAGAAAGGTTAAAGACCTAGTGAAAACAGCGAAAAGACAGTCTTGGGAAGAATTCGGACAAAGAATGGAGAAAAATTATAAAGAGAACCAGAAGCTGTTCTATAGAGCACTGTAAAACATGAGAAAGGAGAAACAGTGCCCTCTAAAGTTTATAAAAGATAAGGAAGGGAAAATCTTAACAGAAGAGAAAGAAATAATGGAGAGATGGAAAGAATATTTTAATGATTTACTGAATGGAAATGGGAATGAAGACAGCTCATGGTCAAGTGAGGAAAGAGAGGAGACGGGGGGAGAAGGAGAACAAGAAGAAGGAGAGGACTTAAGGATAAATGAAATGCAGTTGGCTATTAAACAACTCAAGAATGGGAAGGCCCAAGGACATGATGGAATCGCCCCAGAAATGATTAAGAACTTGGGAAAGAAAGCAGGAAACTTTCTATTCAAGATTATGGTGGAGGCCTGGAGAACAAAAAAGGTACCTAGAGATTGGGAAGTACCAGTCATCATCCCCATCTTTAAGAAAGGAGACAATCGAGAGTGCAGTAATCACCGTGGCATATCCTTGTTATCAGTGCCAGGGAAGGTCTTCTCAAAGATCCTGGAGACTAGATTAAGAAAGGAGGTAGAGGCTAAACTTGAAGAAGCCCAGTGTGGCTTCCGCCCAAATAGAAGCACGCAAGATCTCATATTTACTGTTAGGATGGCCAGTGCAAAGCTACTGGAAAAGAACAAGACCCTTCATGCTGCCTTTATTGACCTGAAACAGGCATTTGACAGAGTCCCGAGGTCCAAACTCTGGAAAGTCCTAAAGGAGTATGGAGTTAGCAAGTCACTTTGCAGTTCAATCATGAGTCTGTATAAGAACTGTCGGAATTACGTGCGGACAGGAAATGTGAGGTCAGCAGAGTTCACTACGAGACAAGGAGTCCGGCAGGGCTGCAGTCTTAGCCCTCTTCTTTTCATCGTATACCTCGACCATATTATGAAGCTGTGTCATGAGAAAATCAAGAAATTGACGGTCGGAAATTATCTCATGCGACCAGTACGATTTTCTGACCTGGCATTTGCTGATGACCTGATTGTTGTTGCCTCCAGCGAACAAAACCTGCAGCACAACATCAATGTATGGGTGGAAGAGCTTAAGGAAAAAGGTATGGAGGTGAATGTGGACAAGACAAAGACTATGGTTATCAGCAGGAATGAGGAGAGACACTGTATCATGGTCGATAGTAAACCATTAGAACAAGTCACCAAGTTCAAGTATCTTGGCTCAATCATCAGCTCAGATGGGAAGATGGAGGAAGAAATAACAGAAAGAATAGGAACAGCAGGGCGCTTGTTTAATGCCATCCGAACAAACTTCCTCAACAAGAAGGAGATCTCAAAGGGCACAAAATTAGCCGTTTACAAATCCACCTTTATTCCCACATTGACCTATGGCTGCGAATCCTGGGTGCTAACAGAAAGAACCAAGAGCAGAATCCAGGCGACAGAGATGAGGTACCTCCGGAAAGTAGAGGACAAAACCAGGAGAGACAGGATCAGGAATACAGCCATCCGGAAAGTATTGAATATGAAGTCACTGGAGAAAACCATCCAGGAATATCAATTGAGATGGTTTGGCCATGTCCACCGAATGTCGACAGACCGCTTGCCGAGGTTAATGAGGGAGGTGAGAGTGGAAGGAAGGAAGGCTCGAGGAAGACCACGGAAGACATGGGAGGAGGGGATTAGAGAAGCACTGCAGGAGAGGGGACTCTCGGTACGAGAGGCCGTTGCCATTACCGGAGATAGGAGTAGATGGAGATCTCTCGTATCCTCGACACCTCATGGTACAAGAGGACCGGATTAAGTAAGTAAGTAAGATGTTTTCCAGAATATTAAGTAATGGGCCCTTTTGTTTATGACACATAATCTTCAAATCTTGGTCTATTGTCATGTAATTATGGTTGGAGTGTTTACGGTGGGCACACATGGCTGAGAAACTATTATGTTTTGTGGCATTATGACGTTTTATGTTATTATGAAATAGATTTAAAAGATGGACTCTGTAAGTCCGTCATATGAATAAGCATAGGCTTCCTTAAAAAATTCTTAATGGTGAAACTTTGTTCTGGCATAAGACCCTGAGTGTCACTTTGAGATGCTATAAAGACCACCTTAAGCAGTCATGCAATATAAACCTGCAGACCTGAGGCCTATTCTACGAACTTTGCAACTTTTCAACACAGCACTTTTTCAATTCTTGCAAAGTGCAAAGTCTTTCTGTTCCACCATGGTCTAGGTTGTACTTTTCAATTTCTTCGCAAAGTGAAAAGTCTTTGCGAATGAATGATCCGATCAAGTTTATTCCTTGGGCAAACTGTATAATACTCTATGATTTTAATGCTTTATTTTTCACAGGGAACTTGGCAGTATAATTGTGATTTTCTACTAAATCGTTCCGTATTATTTACATGGGTGCCAGGACATTCTGGCATAACAGGCAATGTCATGGCCGATAAACTGGCCAATGAGGCAGCTGATGGACGAGGACTACGCTACCATATTGCACTCCCACACAATGATGTATGGACAATTTGTCAGAAATTTCTCCGAGAAAAGTGGAACGAACATTGGCGTCAATCTGCACAATTTAAAGGTACACATTTCTACAATATTCAAAATAACATTGCTATTAAACCATGGTTCGCAAAAGGCAAGTACACTCGACGTCATATCACTACTCTAGTCAGACTTCGCTTGAATCATGCCTGTACACCGGAACATCTGTATCGTTTAAAGATTAAGGAAAACAACTTGTGTAATTGTGGTCACTATGTCGGCACTATAAATCATATTTTGTTTCAATGTGAGAAATATCCCCGACAGCAACAACATCTCATTTCCACTTTACTATCACTCGGATTTCAACTTCCTCTCACTATTTCTTGTTTAGTATACCATCCGACAGTTCGCTTAGCTGAGTTACTGACTAACTTTTTTCACGCATGTAATATCCTGATTTAATCTGTACGATCCTGCCTCCCTTATTTGTGATCTGGTCATGTATGTCTATAGTAGTAAATCGCCGTGATAGATCACACTGGCGTGAAGATGTAGAACCCTGTGTCCCCGTGCTAAATCCCTGCAACCTAACACATGTCAACTTGTTCTGTTGTACATATCTGTAGTATTAGACGCCTCAACTATTCCTCATGTCTCTTTCCTACACAACCTCTCTCAATACACTAGTGTGTACTTCCGTTTCCCACTACCCTCAAATCTATCCCTTTTTGTAACAGACACTTTGATTGGTGAAGTTTAAAACAACCCAGTGACTGGACGTAGTGCGCTGCGCAGAGTCCAAGAACAAACAAAGAAGAAGAAGAAGAAGAAGAAGAAGTGATTTTCTAACCAATGTACGTATATAAGAATCTGTCCTTTTTTCGGAAAGGGATTGACTTCTTTTTGTTGCATGTTTCAATAAATGAGCGATCATTTCAAGAATATAGTCAGCCTGTGTTGAGGTAATACGAAATGCGAAATTTCATCGAAGTGAGGTTATGAACATAAATCCTGTCTTTGTACGTTCTCTTGTTGGATTCTTCATCACATGTTTATATCACTAAACCAAATCCTACACTGAGAAACTAGTGTACATATTTGTTAACTAGCAAGATACCCATGCTTCGTTATGGTATTATAATGACATTTATAATTGAATGCTTAACATTTTATATATAATCCGCCGAAATTCGTGATCTGACTCATTTTCTGAGAGATTACGGCAAAGTTCCTCCCATTTTTCAATCTTTCTTTCCAGCAATCGATTTCCTACTTCCATGGCTAAGTCCAGGTATTCCACCCGGCCAGTTTGGTTCCTAAATCTTTGCCATCTTTTCCTATAAGCATTTTAATATGGATCAAATCCTTGAGGAGATCCAGCGTGGTGTCGTCTTGGGTGCCTTGGCAGTACTGAACCCGCGGCTGAACAGCAATCATAGTCATTACCCGGCCAGGACCCGTTTCCAGCGCGGTCCACACATTTTGACAATGGTCCAGAATATTATTATTATTATTATTAGGGTGGGTGGTATTAGTGGAATTTAGGTTATTATTATTATTATTATTATTATTATTATTATTATTATTATTATTATTATTATTATTATTATTATTATTATTATTATTATAAATGGTCTGGAACCCACAGCAAGATGCAAGACTGCTACTTGGTGGTAAATTACATCCTCCGCCATTGTCATTGCTGGCGACACAAATGATAAAGACAATGCACTTTTTTCACTCCCTTTCACACTCCCCCCCCCCCCCTTCCGCTTTAAGTGAATTTCCCGTTAAAAATACTTGTCTCTTTAATAGTAAAGGATCTTCTGAATACCAATTATTACGACTCTAACATCTTCAGTTTTGAGATAAGTGTCCACATAAAAGGAATTCAACTCCTTTTCACACCCGCCCCCCAAAATCATTTAGACCAAAAACGGATTTTTCTTTGTTTGTAAAGGAGATTCAAATATCAATTTTTACATCTGTAACAACTTTAGTTTTTATTAGATGTAAGTATCATCATACAATTAATTCAATTAATTTTTCAATTTTTCCCTTCATTGGAATTTCCGAGAATACGTGTTTGTTTAATTTTAAAGCAGATTCCAAATACCAATTTTCACATCTGCAAAATCTTTCGTTTTTGAGATAATAGTATCCTCATACAAATAATTCAACTAATTTTTCAATTTCGCTCCTCCCTTTAGGTGGATTTCCGAAAACTAAAAATATGCATTCCTTTATTTAAAAGGAAATTCCAAATACCTAATTTCATGTCTGTAACATCTTCAGCTTTTGAGATATCAGTATCCTAATTAAAAGAATTCAACCCCATTTTCAGTCACTTTTACCCCTCCACCCAAGTGGTTTTACAGAAAACAAAAAATACATGTTTCTTTATTTTCAATAAAGATAAAAATATTATTTTTCACTTCAGTAACATGCTAAGTTTTTGAGATATACTGTAGGAATGCTCATTTTAAAATTTCACCCCCTTTTTAGTTCCCCTTAAGTGGAGTTTCCAAAAACAAATCATCTGCGTTTCTTTACTTTCACAAGAGATTCCAAATACCAATTTTTACGTCTGTAACATTTTAAGTTTCTGAGATATACTGTAGATATAGTCTTTCTAAAAATTCACCCCAATTTGTCACTCCTGTTTACCCCTCATTATTTGGATTTTCCAAAAACAAAAAATACATGTTTCTTTATTTTCAAAGGAGATCCCAAATACCAACCTTCAGGTCTGTAATATCTTCAGTTTCTGAAATATAAGTATCCTCATTTAAGGCATTCAACCCATTTTTCACTCCTCCTATTGGGATTTTCCAAAAACAAAATATGTGTTTCTTTATTTTTAAATGGGATTCTAAATTCCAACTTTTACACCCGTACACTTTAAAATTTTGGGATACATATACACACTCATTTTAAAAATTCACCCCCCTTTCAACCTCCCCCCCCCCCCATTAATTGAATTTTCCAAAAACGAAAAATATGTGTTTCTTTTTTTTAAAGGAGATCCAAATACCAATTTTCAGGTCCGCAATATCTTCAGTTTCTGAGATATAAGTATCCTCATTAAAGGCATTCAACCTCTTTTTCACCCTTTTCCACCCTTCTTGTTGGGATTTTCCAAAAAGGAAAGGAGATTCTAAATACCAACTTTTACATATATAAACTTTAAAAGTTTTGAGATATAGATACACTCATTTTAAAAATTCACCCCTTTTTCAACCCCCTGCCCCATTAATTAGATTTTCCAAAAACAAAAAATACATGCTTCTTTATTTTTAAAGGAGATCCCAAACATCAATTTTCAGGTTTGTAATATCTTCAGTTTCTGAGATATAAGTATCCTCATCAAAAGCAATCAACCCCTTTTTCACCCCTTTTCACCCTTCCTATTTTCATTTTCCGAAAACAAAATCATACATGTTTCTTTATTTTTAATGAAGATTCTATATACCAATTTTTACATTTGTAAACTTTCGAAGTTTTGTGATATAGATACACTAATTTCAAAATTTCACCCCTCTTTTCACCCTCCCGTTAAAAAACAAAAAATATGTGTTTCTTTATTTTTAAAAGATCAAAAGTACCAATTTTCAGGTCTGTAATATCTTCATTTTCTGAAATATAAGTATCCCCATAAAAAGAAATCACTTTTTTCACTTCCTTTCACACTCCCCCTCCCTTAAGTTAATTTTCCAACAAAAAATACTTGTTTCTTTAATAGTAAAGGATCTTCTAAATACCAATTATTACAACTCTAACATCTTCAGTTTTTGAGATATGTGTCCTCATAAAAGGAATTCAACTCCTTTTCACCCCTGCCCCCAAGATGACTTCCCCCCAAAAACGCTTTTTTATTTTTAAAGGAGAACCAAATACAGATTTTCATGTCTGTAACAACTTTAGTTTTTTTAGATGTAAATATCCTCATACAATTAATTCAATTAATTTTTTGAACTGTTTCACCTCCCCCCATTTATCAGACTTTCTGAGAATATGCGTTTCTTTGATTTTAAAGCAGAGTCCAAATACCAATTTTCACATCTGCAAAATCTTTCTTTTTTGAGATAATGGTATCCCCGTACAAAAAATTCAACTGATTTTTCAATTCCCCCCCCCCCCCCACGTGGATTTCCGAAAACAAAAAATGTGTATTTCTTTATTTTCAAAGGAAATCCCAAATACCAATTTTCAGGTCTGTAATATCTTCTGTTTCTAAAATATAAGTATCCTAATTTAAGGCATTCAACCCCTTTTACACCACTCCTATTGGGATTTTCCGAAAACAAAAATATACGTGTTTCTTTATTTTTAAAGGGTATTCTAAATGCCACTTTTTACATCTGTAAACTTTAAAAGTTTTGAGGTATATATACACTCATTTTAAAAGTTCACACCCTTTTCATCCCGCCATTAACTGAATTTTCCAAAAACAAAAAATACTTGTTTCTTTATTGTTAAAGGAGATCCCATATACCAATATTCAGATCTGTAATATCTTCAGTTTCTGAGATATAAGTATCCTCATAAAAAGCATTCAACCCCTTTTTCACCCTTTCTCACCCTTCCTATTGGGACTTTCCAAAAACAAAAAATACCTGTTCCTTTATTTTTAAAGGATATTCTAAATACCAATTTTTACATCTGTAAACTTTTAAAGTTTTGAGATATAGATACACTCATTTCGAAAATTCACCCCGTTTAATCGTCTCCATTAATTGGATTTTCGAAAAATGAAAAAATACGTGTTTCTTTATTTTTAAAGGAGATTCCAAGTACGAATTTTCAGGTCTGTAATATCTTCAGTTTCTGAGGTATAAGTATCCTCATTAAAGGCATTCAACCCATTTTTCACCCCTCCTATTTGGATTTTCCTAAAACAAAAAAATACGTATTTCCTTATTTTTAAAGGAGATTCCAAATACCAACTTTTACATCTGTACACTTTTAAAGTTTTGAGATATAGATACACTCATTTTAAAAATTCACCCCCCTTTTCACCCCTTCAGCGATGGAATATCCAAAAATCCTCTCTTGGCGAGAACCTACATTGTACTATGAATGTATCCTCAAAATTTCATTTCATTATGTCCAGTAGTTTTGGCTTGGCAATGATGAATCAGTCAGTCAGTCAGTCAGTCAGTCAGTCAGTCAGTCAGTCAGGACAAGTTCTTTTGTATATATAGATTAACAGATGATCTTTGCAAGATTTCTGAAAACTTTTCACTTCATTTCTTTGGACTTCGCACATCTGTACCAATGGAGGAACATAACAGGCTTGAAAAGTGAAAAGATTCTTAACTTTTCACTTTGCAAGCTAAATCTGAAAAGTGATGGTGGAACAAAATCTGAACTGAAAAGTGCAAAATGCAAAGTGAAAAGTTGTAAAGTTCATTCGTAGAACAGGCCCCTGGGAAACACTTGTTGAGGATCGATCCCTTTTGCTGTAGAAACCAAACAAGAACAAGCTTTGCCAAGCCCAGCCACCATCTATTGAACTGCAAAATGTGTGGACATTATGTTCTTCACAAGAAGTGGTTTGTTTAGCCACCAGAACTGCAGAAAAGTGTTGTACTTCATAGCTCCACTATCAGCTGTCACAGAGGTGTTATAGAAGAGGAAAACTAAGGAAATGAGGTAGTTTTCCACTGCTTCTTCATCACTAACCCAGTCCGGCTCCATGGCTAAATGGTTAGCGTTTTGGCCTTTGGTCACAGGGGTCTCGGGTTCAATTCCTGGCAGGGTCAGGAATTTTAACCTTAATTGGTTAATTTCGCTGGCACTGGGACTGGATGTATGTGTCGTCTTCATCATCATGTCATCCTCATCACAACACGCAGGTCGCCTACGGGAGTCAAATCAAAAGACCTGCATCTGGCGAGCCGAAGTTGTCCTCGGACACTCCCGGCAATAAAAGCTATACGCCATTTCATTTCATCACTAACCCAAATGTTGCTATTACATAGCATTCTGCCAAGCCCACTACAATGTTCAAATCCCCTGACCAGTTGTGTCATTCTAAATTTTTGACAGTTGGTTCTCTCCAATACCTCCTCAATTTCAATACCAAAAATGGCTTATGAAAAAAGGTAATAATCAGCTACAAATAAAGAAATGTTTAATGGAACATGTGTTTGCAGTGATTTCAAAATTTACCAATTCTGCCTGAGGACTGTAAGTGACCACAGATAAATGAATATTGCGTACTTCCTGATGCGGGTGTCAGAGCTCGTACATAATGTCTCTGAAAGCTTTTGATTTCATAACTACAGGTACAAGCTATTCACCCTTATAAGCTCACCGAACAAAAAGTTAATCACTCCGGTGCGCACGCATTGATGGATCGTTAAGCCTGTACAGTTGGTGCAGTGAAAGAGTCCTGTGCTCAACTGCGAGCATAAGGCAGTAGTGATCAGCGAGACCTTAATGTTTCAAGCGAATAGTGTACGTCAGCATGGGTAGATGTAACGATATGACAGAGTGGCAAGAAACCAAACCAGCCCTGCACCTCCCTTCCCCCTCCGCTCCTTCCAACCTAACAAACACAGCCAACCAACAATAGACTCGATCACGCGACCGAGACCGTCACTTTAAGAAGGCCACACCATTCGAGCTTTAGAAGTCAGCGAGTAAACTAACATCCTCTTGAAACATTCATTCTTTATATTTGCCAAACAAACCCACCTCCATCTCTCCAACTCAACACCCCTCCCTTCCTCAAACCAGCCCTGTACCTCCCCTTCCCCCTCCGCTCCTTCCATCCTAGCAGACACAGCCGAACCAACAATAGACTCAGTCACGCGAACGAGACCGTTACTTTGAGAAAGCCAGGCCACTAGAGAGGACAACCACCTACTGCACACCGTAAGTTTAAGCTTTCTTCACAACCATTCCACACTTTTTACTTATCAACCCATGTTTCTCATACAACCTCATTTTTTCCATTACAGATTAGAACTTCATTGACGGTTTCCACTAGATTACTACAATTTACTATGCATCTGTCTTCTACCTAACACAGCTTCTCATATTTTTATATGCGGCCCTTCCGACCCCTCTATAATAAGGCAAAACACCAGCCAACATTATGAAACAATAATGAAGAAAGGGACCGCTAGATTGAGAAGATATTAAGAATGCTGCTATTTCTGAAGCCTTAAATTTAAGGTGTTTTTTTCTCCTTATCACAGGCTTTTCGCCTGCAGGTTAATTCAGGCTTGGTTTCTCTCAAAATGTTTGCTCCCGCTCTCCTCCTGACCAATTTTATGTGATGGGTTTCCACTAGGATTTTGACAGCGATTTCAAACTGTTTTGCCGTTTTTATAAACTAATAATTTGTAAACTATGAGGTCCACAACCTCACCATGTGCTACTATTATTCATTTCCATCTGCATCATTTGTTTTCTCATCCCCTTGTTTCTTAGGTTAACGCAGTTTTTAGTATCAATTATTATTTCAAATTAACACCTGTTTCACTGAATTTTGTCGCAATAAGTTGTTTTTTGCTCTGCATATTGATGTAAATATTGTATATTTGTGCTATTTTGTTTCCGTCTAGGCTCTCTTTTGTTTGTTTTTTCATTTGCGCTTTCATTATGTTTTTTAGCATTTTTTCAACTCATATTATGTAAATTATTCCAACCCCCCTAATTTTTTCACTGAAGATGGCTCAAACGAGCCGAAACATGTCTGAACTTGTTTACTCCGTCTAATGACGGAATATATGATGTATTGAATAGGAGGATACTTTCATTTTTCGCCATTGTAAAGTGAAAACCGTCAATACGGAATGATTCTAATATCTTGTAAAAGTAAAAGAAAGGGCCATACGCTGAGTGAAGTTGCTGAATTTGTTGGTGTTTCGCAGCGGACTGCTCAACATGTCAAGAAGCCACACGTGGCCACGAAACACGACATCAGACTTGTGTTACAAGTAACTATTCTCATTTTGGTTCCGTATTGAAGTTGACGTATGTCTCAAGTATTATTACAATATTATAAGTCCACCTGTTCAATACAATACAATATGATCCACTATTTCATATGGTCAAATATTTTTTTATACATAATACATAAAAGTCAAAGGGACATGTTTCACCCTCCTTACGGGCATCATCAGCCTATATCAATCTTAAAAATAATACATATACTTATAAATTATAGATTAAAATGTTGAAAAATGATTTCGTAAAACATTATACAATAACATCTAAAACAACGATAATGCACCAAAGTATGTTAAAAGAGAGTGAATTAACAGTTTTGAAGATTAAAACGTGATTAAACATGAAATTTTGAGAGTTTAAAACTAAAATGGATCCATATTTTTATAATATCATAAAGACTGCGATGGCCTTGAGTGTAAACACAATCATCAAAGGGGGATGTTTCTTCAATTCCCAAGTTGAATCCAAGGTGGTAAAATCACTGTCAGTTATTTAAAACGGAAGTGTGAATGTAATAAACAAGTTAAAATGTATATGATTGGGATATCTGAAAGTCGAGAAGAAAATGGAACTTCATGTAGAGGCGTTGCTTATGATAAAACGTATGTATAAAATGTATGGGTTTTCGCCAGTCAAGCTGTAACAACCTGACGTACTTAATACGCTCCGTACGAAAAATCCTGAACATTTCTTCCAACAAATGTTTCAACGGAATTATAACAACAACTTGACTATCTTTTAGATCCATTCGACTCCACATAATTTCCGAACTCCGCTAGCTTTGACAGAGCTGCTCTTGGTTTGATAGAAACCCACCATCTCCCAACTCAAACCACATGGCCGACACCTCCTGACTCATTAATGCTAGAGAAAGCAGAGAGAATTCTATTTTGTTTATCATAACCATGACCCCACATGCGACCACACACAAAACATAAATTAAAATAGAGAATATTGAAAAAATCTGAAGTGTGAAGGGATTCTGAAGCTAAAGGGAGGTAGGTGAACATGTTGTTTGCATCAATCGTCCATAGATTGGTTTGATACAGCCCCTCCATCCCATCCTATCCTGTGCTAACCTTTTTGTTTCTACTTTACTACTACATCTGCTTGTCATATTCATACCTTGGCCTACCCAACCGTTCTTACCCCCTACACTGCCCTCAAAAACCAAGTGCACAAGTCCTGGGTGTCTTAAGATGTGTCCTAACATTCTATCTCTTCTTCTCATCAAATTTAGCCAAATAGATTTCCTCTCACCAATTTGATTCAGTATCTCTTCATTCGTGACTTGAACTATCCATTTCCTCTTCAGCATTCTTCTGTAACACCACATTTCAAAAGCTTCTATTCTCTCTCTTTGTGAGCTAGTTCTTGTCCATGTTCCACTTCCATACAATGTCATGCTCCAGACGAAAGTCTTCAAAAAATCTTTCTAATTCCTATATCGATGTTTGAACTGATCAAATTTCTTTTCTTCCTTGTGCTTGTCTGTATTTTATGTCCCCTTTACTTTTGCCATTGTTAGTTATTTCACTAGGCAAATAACAGTATTCATCTGCTTCCTTTAAGACTTCACTTCCTAATCTAATATTACCTGAATCACCAGAATTCCTACGACTGCACTCCATTACTTTTGTTTTGGACTTATTTATTTTCATCTTGTACTCCTTACCCAAAACTCCGTTCATACCATTCATCAATTTCTTCAGTTTTCCTGCAGTCTCAGATAAAATAACAATATTATCAGTAAATCTCGGGGTTTTGATTTCCTCTCGTTGGATTGTGATTCCCTTTCCAAATTCCTCCTGTTCTATATAAACATTGAAAAGGAGGGGAGACAAACTGCAGCCTTGCCTCACTCCTTTCTGGATTGCTGCTTCTTTTTCAAAGCCCTCAATTCTTATCACAGCAGACTGAATTTTATACAAATTGTAAATGGTGGTGGTGTTGATTATTGTTTTAAGAGGAAGTATCACTAGGCAGCCATCCTCTATATTGCACACTAATCAGAGGATGGAAGGGATGCAACACTTCGAAAAATGAAGATATTGGCCAAAGGAAGACAAGGGCTACGAAAGGCATGAAAATGAAATACTCCCCTGGCTTCACATGCTCTAATACTGTTGGGATCATAAAAGAACGAAAATTGACCAAGGGAAGTTGGATAGGATAGATCAAAGTGAGGAGCCTGGCACAAGTAAGTGGAAGCAATGCCAGGACTCAGCTAAGGGCCCCATGTTGCTAACCGACGCTCCCAAGTTCAGAGCCCCTGGGGCCTCTTTCAGTCACTTTCTACAACAGGCAGATGATATGTCTGTGTTATTCTATCGCCCCCATCCACAGGGGGAAAATTGACACAGATTGAGGACAATTTTTTGTTCTCAGTATCTGATCCCCATCACCTTCAGAATCTTAAGTAGCTTGGTCCAATCAACATTATTGAATGCCTTTTCTAGATCTACAAATGCCTTGTATGTGGGCTTGTCCTCGTTAATTCGATCCTCTAAGATCGGACATAAAGTCAGTATTGCTTCATGTGTTCCTACATTTCTTCTGAAGCCAAACTGATCTTCTCCCAACTCAGTTTCAACTTGGCTTTCCATTCTTCTATAAATAATTAATGTTAAAATTTTGCATGCATGAGATTCTAAACTAATGGTGCAGTAGTTTTCACAATTATCAGCACTGGCTTTCTTGATAATAGATATAACAACATTCTGCCAAAAATTGAACGGCACTTCTCCTGTTTCATACATCTTACAAACTAAATGGAATAACTTTGTCATGCTGGTTTCTATAAGAAATAAATTGACAATATTTTCAATACAATATATCATCAAGATGGCAGCGAGTAACTGTGTGTTCTTTTAGGAGATTTGGTGTCAAAACAACTAGTGTATTCAAAAGAATATAGTGATGTTCATCTAGATGATCCAGGCAGTGATTCCATGTGTTGTGAAGTGTTCGGAAATAAGTCTGTACACTTTAAATGGCTTTGTTTATATTCTACGTCTACGGCGGCTGCTGGCATGCCCAAACCTCTCCTGCCGGGAGTGTACGACTCGCCGTCTCAAGATGGAATATACCTCAGGTTGGAAACTGGTTGACTGCCGTTCGTGAGTTTCATTTTCCTTCACTGCCGACTGCAAGCTTCCCTTGCATTCTTGTAGCATTGACCTTGATTCCAGCCTCCAGTAAATTATCTCAGTTTTCTTTTTTTGTTTGCTAGTTGCTTAACGTCACACCGACACAGATATGTCTTATGGCGACGATGGGACAGGAAGGGGTTAGGAGTGGGAAGGAAGCGGCCGTGGCCTTAATTAAGGTACAGCCCCAGTATTTGCCTGGTGTTAAAATGGGAAACCACGGAAAACCATTTTCAGGGCTGCCGACAGTGGGATTCCAACCTACTATCTCCCGAATACTGGATACTGGCCGCACTTAAGCGACTGCAGCTATCGAGCTCGGTATCTCAGTTTTCTACTCGGTCTGCTTTAAGTTTATTATTGACATTCTCACTGTTAGCTGGTGATGTGGAAATAAATCCGGGACCCACGGCAGATAGTGCGTTCTCAGTTTACCGTCAGAATATCTGTTCTCTTAAAAAAAAAAAAAAATGACTGTGAGCGCTACCTACAAGAACTATCTTCTTTCGACATTGTCGCCTTTTCTGAAAGTTGGTTAACTGACTTTGTTTCAGACATGGAAATCCCTCTCTCCAGAGAGTTTTCCATTTTCAGAATGGACTCTGGATCTCGGGGCTGGGGGTGGGGGTTCTCGAGACCCTTAAATCCAAATGGCACGCTAACCTACTTACTGATTTAAGTAGTGACTGTGAAGCCGTCTGGGTAGAAGTGAAATTTCAGCATCCAAATATATATTTGCTTGTTTTTAGAGACCACCTCGATCAACCGTCAATTATTCTGAAAATTTTCTCTCTTCTGTAATGAAAGCCATTAATCTGAATCCTAATGTAATTATACTGGGTGACTTACCTCTCTATATCTTGGAATTCTCCTGTGCAAGGCGTCCCTTTCTATAGCCTCAACAAGTGGTATCTCGGGGCTGGAGGTGGGGATTCTTGAGACCCTTAAATCCAAATGGCACGCTAACCTACTTACTGATTTAAGTTGTGACTGTGAAGCCGTCTGGGTAGAAGTGAAATTTCAGCATCCAAATATATATTTGCTTGTTTTTAGAGACCACCTCGATCAACCGTCAATTATTCTGAAAATTTTCTCTCTTCTGTAATGAAAGCCATTAATCTGAATCCTAATGTAATTATACTGGGTGACTTACCTCTCTATATCTTGGAATTCCCCTGTGCAAAGTGTCCCTTCCTATAGCCTCGACAAGTGGTATCTCGACCATTATATTATGGGCCTAGGCCTCCAACAGTACATCCATGAGAACACCTGTGGCGATAGTCTTCTTGACTACCTGCTCTATTCAGTTGAGCCTTCAGTTATATCTGTGGGGCAGAATATTTTTAAATCGAACCACAAGTCTGTAGAGGCAACATTCTCTGTTGCCCCTCCCTGCCTCCCAAAATGTCATCAACCCTACACCAGGAACTGTGTACCCATGTGGCGAAAGATTGATTGGCAGGCTGTCAATCACACCCTCTCTCTTCTACCCTGGGCACTTCCTGCAAGTGGGTGAAGTCCAAGAAGCAGTGGACTTGTTCTATGACTGGACTCGTGCTGTGATCCGTGACCTTGTTCCTACACGTGAAACATCTGTGAGATGTCCACCATGGAAGAGAAGTGACACCAAAATTGCAGAAATTAATAAAACAAAAGCCTGGAAAACCTGGAATAGATCGCCTTCTGAAGCCTGCTATAAAACTTTTCTGACCTTCGCAAATACCATAAACAACTTCTAAAATGGGATTACCTGGACTACATAAACTCTGTTTGCCTAGAAGTGAGAAGTAATAGCAAACAACTCTGGTCTCTGATAAACAGCAGGAAAAATACAAAGCGTGTGCCAGACACAGTGACTTGGGGTGATAATTTAGCCAGTGGTAGTAATAAACCCGAAATCTTCAACAATTACTTTGCGTCTAATTTTGTTGCACCTTTTCAGTTGACAGATTTTCTGTGTATTGATTCTGTTCCTTCTCATAGTCTCAGTAATCTTGCCATCTCTGAGTCAGAAGTCTATTCTTTACTTTCCTTCCTGCCAGAAAATAAAGCTACTGGTCCCAATGGCCTCAGTCCTGTCTTCCTTAAGAATGCCGCTACGACTCTGGCCCATCCTATTACTGTTATATTTAACCATTGCTTCTTAGCCAGCGACTTTCCTGACGACTAGAAAATCACTAACATCACTCCAGTTTTTAAAAGTGGAAAGTGGTCTGATGTCAGAAACTATTGCCCGATTTCAATATTACCAACCCTATCTCTCATCTGTGAAAAGATTGTCCATCAGCATCATCTTTCTTTCACCATTCCTTATATATCGTCCCAACAGCATGGTTTTCTTCCTGGTAGCTCCTGCCTAACTAATCTGGCTGTTCTTCTCCATCATGCAACATCTGCTCTCAATGCCGGTTCTCAGCTGGACGTGTGCTACATTGATATTGCAAAGGCTTTTGATACCATAGACCACGCACTTCTTTCCTATAAACTTTCTGAACATTTTAATATCCATGGCCGCTTCCTAACTCTCCTGCAGACCTTCCTCTATACTAGAACTCAGCGTGTGGTTCTTGATGGGTTCAGTTCGACTCTTGTTATGGTACATTCTAGTGTTCCGCAGAGCAGTGTCCTAGGTACCCTTCTTTTTGTTCTATTTATTGACGATCTCATTAATACTATATCCTCCACTTCATGTGAAATTCTACTATTTGCAGATGACCGTAAAATATTCAAACAAATCGATTCTTTATCAGACATAAACTCCTTACAGAGCAGGCTTAACTCACTCTCTGAATGGTGCTCCACATTGCATCTTAAGCTTAATCCTACTAAGTGTTCCTCTATTTCTATCACGCTTCGTAAATTCCCTATTCTTAATAAATACTCCCTCCTCGGTAAACCATTCCCAACTCTAACAGAACAAAATGACTTAGGAGTGTTTTTTGACAGTAAATTGTTATTTGTCCCCCATATACAAAAGATAACCTCACGAGCAATGTCACTTCTCACTTTGTTGTATGGATTTTCTGACATCACCGATATCCATGCACTCAGAGCCAACTATGTATCTTGCATCCTACCAATTAGGTCTACCTCTTCACCTACTAATCTGAAAGACATTGACCGCGTGCAGTCATTCTTCGGTGCTATTGTTAGAGCCAGAGTATCTGATTGTCGAAACTTGAGCAGTAATCAGATACTGGATAAGTTAAACCTTCACCCATTATCTAGTCGCAGGAAAGTAGCTTACCTTAGATTCCTATATAACGATGTTGACAGTTTATTTCGTTCTCCTGAACCTGCATCCTTCTTTTACCTACATGTTCCAACTCACAAAACCAGGATTAATCCACCCCGTCATATTCTGTATTCCAGCCTCTCTCTCTCGTTCAAAGAACTTTATTTATCCGCATACCAACCCTCCTTAACTCTTTATCTTCTGACAGGAATTTGGACAGTTTTTCTTTGTATGCCTCTTTTAATTGATTCTTCCTTAACCTAGTTCGTTTTCTTTTTATTCCTTTTTCCTCTTCACATTGTTGTCCCCTCTTTTGTACATAATGTAACATTATTTTTTACCGTACTATACCGTTCATTACTTATGTGTTATATCTGTATTTATCGTACTGTGCCTAGCTATAAGGAATTTGCTTCATTTTATGCTCAATCTTTGATTTTCCTCGTTGTTTCTTTTGCCTTCATGTTTTGTTATTATTTTGTGTCTCTACAGTTATCTTGTTAGTTTTACTTGATCCCTCTATTTTTATCATTAGATGTTTTTTCCTCATTGTTCTTCCAGTTACTTTTTATGTTAGTATGTGTTACTCCATTGTAAATAAATAAATAAATAAATAAATAAATAAATAAATAAATAAATAAATAAATAGATAGATAGATAGATAGAAGCTGTTTGCTTGTTGTATTCTTTTCCCAATTTCCTTGGTCATCGTTCCATCTTTTGTGATCACACTTCCCAAGTATAACAAAATAAAATACCCTTTAATCAACAAATAATTGTTTATAATTTTTTTTTTTAGTTGTTTTACGTCGCACTGACACAGATAGGTCTTATGGCGACGATGGGATAGGAAAGGGCTAGGAGTGGGAAGGAAGCGGCCATGGCCTTAATTAAGGTACAGCCCCAGCATTTGCCTGGTGTGAAAATGGGAAACCACGGAAAACCATCTTCAGGGCTGCCGACAGTGGGGTTCGAACCTACTATCTCCCGAATACTTGATACTGGCCGCACTTAAGTGACTGCAGCTATCGAGCTCGGTGTTTATAAATTACAGCTAAATATTACAGGTATCCTGTACATTATAAGCAGAATATTTCCCTGTAGACTTGTACAGAACAGCAGTTTTTGGTACCCCTTATTTTGAAGCTGGCATATTTATTGATATTCCTCATTTCTCCTCATCCAATGCAGCAGCTATAGGTGACTGTGGATAGTTTCAAAATTTACTTTACTGACGGTCCATTTTAAATCACCACCTAAGAGATAGGTGTGACAAAATTTTTAACATATTCACACCATGTATTACCTTTGGGTTATGGTTTATATCAGCTCCCTACACCTGACACATGGGGTCAGCTTCAGGTTCCCTTATTGCAGAATCACATAAAAAGAAATATCTAGCTAGTATGTATGTATATATGTATGCACAACTTTTGTCCTGTTTCTTTACAGGGTCGGATATGAAGAGAGATGAATCTTTGCAACGAGTTCTTTACGATCGGATGCCCTTCCTGACTTCAATCTCATCAGAGCAGTTATTGAGATGAAATGAATGACGTAAAATACAAAAGTAGGAAGGGAGAAGGTGAATCCCGGTGCCGGCACATAGCTTACTCCTGTCGAATAGCACCAAGGGGTCTGCTCAAGGCTTCATGTCACCATCCGATGAATGAATCACCATCAACAGCATCATATGATCCTACTCCATATGAGCACTCTGGAGACATTTGGAGTTTAATCCAGACATTTGGCATGCAATCTGGTGATCAGAAATTGTATATCACCACCTATCCTACCCTGCTGCCAACATTCTGAAGGTGAAAATTTTTTCAACCAAGGGTACTCGAGCTCGGTGTCAGACTGTTTAGACTTCAACGCCTTAACGATCATGGCCACCATATCTATATAGTATAAACTGAATGTTTCTAATTTGAAACAGACCAAAATAATGTTTTCACCCTAAGCTGACAAGTGTCAGGTATAGGTGTAAGGCCCCACTGTGGTGTATCAATGGTTGAACTTCCATAATTTATGTTATAAATTAACTTTCACTTCAGCCACCATATAGAATTCGTACACATTTGTTAAACATACTATGAAACACTGATTTAACTTTCAGAACCCAATAAACAAAATATAATACCTTATTTACTTGCATTAACCTCCTCCTGAAAAATACTAAGGTTCCCACCACCAAACTTTGCTAATGCTCCCCTTCATACAAGGAACTTGCAGATCCATTACTGCCAACTTATTTTTTCTTTCAAAGAGAAACATTTAGACTACAAACCGATGCAAAACAAAATTAAGTATGAGTAGAGATATTTTCATTTTTTATATCTTAAGCTAAGCTGTCAGCTATAGGTACAGGGTCAGGCATAGGTGCATCTACCTTACACACATGCATGAATTCACCCTCACAGGAACTGAAATTGATATACATACCAACAAAAGAGAATCTATAGGAAGATTCTTAGAAGAGAATTCTTAGAAGCAAAAAATAACCCTTACAAAGCACTCCAGCCAAGGAAACCAAAGTTCATTACAAACATAAGTTACACATGGACAGATGTGAATTGCATTTTACAGCCCTTCTAAGAACTAGTTACACAATTCCAGCTTTGCATTGACAATTAGCAGAGCAAACAACACTCCACTACTGACTTTAGAAGAAGTGGAAGAAGCAAGTGTATTTGATAATTATTTTAAGTTCACATTTATCAGTAGCACTGCTGAAGTCTCAGGAATCAAAGTTTAAAAAAAAAAAAAAAACTATCAATAAGAAAGCCAATGGACCTGACCCTATATACTACAAACGCTGAAAGATAGGAGTATGTTTCTCTCAGGACAGCGCTATTTAATCAAATGGTAACACCCAAGAAATAGAGATATTCTCTAATCAAAGTTCTGTAGGCCTACAAGGGAAAAAGAAACGCAGACGATCCCAACTGCTATCGAGTAGCAGTTCTAGAGAATATGGCCCTAAAACTCTTGTCAAGCTTACCAACTACTGTGAAAGGCTGACAGAAATTTTTAGAATTCCAATATAATTGGCCCTTTATTGGAAATTATAAATTTTCCACCTAAGTTAACTAATTCTTGGTAGGCAACATTTTGCCTCAGTGTGCCAATTTGTGCTCATTAGTTGGTAACTAGTACACCTACTAAGATGCATGGCAAGTGCAACACTAGTAACCAAGAATGAGTTAGCCTAGCTGGGAAATTTATCATTTCCACTAATAGACCAGTTATATTAGAATTATGAATGTAACCTACTAATTCAGGACAGATATTTCAAGTTCCCTAATCGAAATCTAGAAATTTTAGACTCTGAAATCGCAGAACAGCAGTTCGGTTGCCAGAAACGGAGATCTGCCTTACATGCCATAAATTCCTCTTAGACTATGCAAAAGCCTTTGATTCAGTAAGAAGGAAGATTTTGATTCCAAAACTAGAATCACTCCTCGGAAAAGATCATTAAGCAAATTCATACGTATCCTGATATCTCGAAACTATGTCTACATTCATGATCGACTCAAAGCTCCAAGCCAATATAGGTACGGTACAGGGTCAGGCATAGGTGCATCTATAGTACGTAAAACTTTTAGTGATACTTTGGCTCCCTAGTACTGAATCGGCAGACCTCAGTTATCTTCGAGATTCGTATTGGCAACCTTTGACACACAAACTATGAATTGCCGTGAGACATCTGGCATACACTTTACGTACTAGTACTGTTGCAGTTTACATAGCAAAGGCAAAATATAGAATTCATGCTAAGAACAAGATTTGCATCGAGAAATGTTATATAATGTGTGTGTGTGTGACACACAGTTGCTGGCTTTAGATAATAAAAGTTTAGAAAATTAATTTTGATTGATCATACTATCGATTCAATTTAGATTTCATTTTCATTCAGTTGGCAGTACTAACAGAACCAGGGTAGCTCCCTCCTGTCTCAACCCCGTAAAACCAAGTATCACTAAAAGTTTTGCGGACTATACCATACACGCATGCATGAATTCATGATAAAGAACACGTGCTACATTGCAACAAACTTGATGTGACAGCCAGAATTTCAGAAAACCTCGCTCAATTATACTGGAATGCAAGAAAGCTGATGGATTGGAATCCGGGCTAGCCATAAGATATGACAACAGAATGAAATTTAGGAGTACTGCAGGGAGACCTCCCCCTCGCACCTCAGCCCTTTACTGTTTAACATTGCCACAATGGACCTAACCAAAGAAATTGATGCAGATGTCATGGTTCTAGCATCATGGGAAAAACTGCAAGAAGCATTTAATAAACTTATTAGCCTATATGGGAAGAAGAAAACTTAGAAATTAAACTCACAGAAGATCGTTCTGATGACTTTCCAAAATGGAGGACGATTACACAACATAACTTAACAAAATATAAAATGTTCATGAGTAAACAACTAGAAATATTTAGGGGTGACTCTGCAAACTGGGAAAGTGTTTTGCAAAATATGTCAAGCAGAAAGTTATTACAGCAATCACTGCAATGAATTACATCAAACTACTTCAGAAGCTTTCAATTCAGACATCAATCCCTTTACTTTGCATGAAGATTTCTCTTATCATGACGTATGGAATGGAAATATAGGAATACCTTATGAAAAATAACCTTAAGTTGATTGAAAAAGAAAAATCCATAGGCCCTATATGTAAAGAAGATACTTACTTTGCCTCCCCTGCACCCTAAAGACTAATATGAGAGCTAATTTGAGAATCTTTCTTGTTAGAAGGAATACAACTGAAGGTCCTGCTGGCATCTACAGTCCAGTGCTAAGCAGTAATCAGTGAACTAACTTATATACAAAAAATCAAGCATCTGGAGAGACTTTGCAGCAGAAAAGTTTTCCACGAGCCAGATAGAGGCTGCGTGTGTGAACTGTGCAGGGAAAATTTTAACAGGTACCACACCATAGTGTGCAAAACCAGACCAATATCTTTGAATGAACTCTGTACATAAACTTACGAATCGTATTCAAAATTTTAATTAACCATACATTGCTATTGGCTTCTATAAATACATTTATTAATTATCACTCATCATTTCATTATAAATAACATCCTCCTCCTTAGCTCCTGCCAGGTCAGGGCATTTATGAATAACTCCTTCAAATTTCATTACTCATCATTCCACTATGCATAACTCCTTCAACAGAAGTGTTTTTTCAATAAATATACATAACTGATCAATCAAAACCAAATTAATTCCTGAAAGTTAAATAACACTACCTACAAAATCACTTCTACACAGATATGCGACGCAGTTTTAGGCAAGAAAGTTCACTGGCTGTATCAGAAAATGAAACATTACTGTAACAAGTCATTACTGATTTTATCACAATAACTCTTGCAGTAAAAGAACTAACTTAATTTGTCTCATTTTAATTCTAAAGTTATTTAATGACAATATCCAAAACTGACACAAATGGACACTTTGATTTACTTGCACTCGATACACACAAATAAGCACATAGAATATATTTTCAATCTTGAACACTGGTGTTGTTGCTGCTACTATTGTAGCTGTTGTTATTGTTGTTGTTGCTAGCAAAATTTGGTGAACCTTTGTGATTTTTAGATGAACTTTTGCTCTTGGGTTTAGAAGTCTTTTCACGCTTCTTGGATGAAGAAGAACTGGTTGAGGCAGAGTCAGCAGGAGAAGATGTATTGGAATGTTCCTGTTCCCAGCTTCGACCAAGAGATTCTCGCATGCTTTGACCATCACCTTCTTCATAGGTGTCTACATCTACCTGCACCGTATCAGGTCCAACAATTACTTCAGAAATTTGTGGATTCAGCAAGGCAGCTCGTACAGCACGGCGTTGTTCATCTGTATGTTGTGGGCATCTCATTGATCTCGTACAAAGCCTTCTAGTATGTTCTGAAATAACCCCACATATTTGCACCAGTAAATTTTTCTTTTCTTCATAAGTCATTGAATCATAATTCATGTTGCCATTGCTAATGTCAGAGTTTGTGCCACCCTCCAATGCAGCATCACCATTCCGTGAACCTTTCTGATTTTTGGGACGTCGAGTACCATTGCGGTCCTTTTTCTTCCTTCGCCTATCTGAGCCAGCAGTCCAATCAGCATCATCGTCATCGTCACTCATCATTCCACTATAAGCCGAATTCTCCTTACTATTATTTGCAATTCGTCGACTAGCAATTCTAGAGCTATTTCGTCCCATCCCCATGCATTTTTCAAGATGCGGAGCAAATTTCATCGCACCAAGATTACGTTTACAGCTTGGGCAAACACATTCGTGGGGCTTTTTAATCGGTTGCTGACCGAAAATATCAACATCAGGCGATTCCACAAGTTCAAAATGATTGGAGTCGTGTGTATGAGGTCCATCCTCTGCATTTATAAGTCCTATTTTGGCAGACCGATGGACTTCAAAAATCACACCCAATATAATTTCGTCCAGCAAGGTATTATACAACTCCTCAACAACAGTATCTGATTCGACATTAGCATCATCGCGATAGAACAATCTCAGCTGGTGCTGCATTTGCCTTTCTACTTCTTCGATAGATGCACTTTCGAAATCCATTATTAAAGACTCAATAGTTTTTTTCGAGAATTCCCTCATCTCACCGTCCGTAAGAATTTCACGAAAAACATTTTCAATAACACACAATGAAGCAACTTTCTTGTTCCACGAAATCTCCAGATAATCATTCGGAACACATTTTACTAAGTATCCTGCACAAGCGATATTTGGTTATTCCAAAGACATCAAGCTTGGCTGTCAGGAGTGTCAGCTTCAGCTGGAAACAAAGGAAACATCAACTTTCCACCGCAACAACTCAGTATTGCCAACAGTCACAGATAACAGTAGACAAAACGTTCATCTTTTATTACATCTGACACTCAGTTATAATTATAATCATCGGATATCGTCGTGAAAAATAATATAACCTTTTTAGCACAGTTCGTTAAGCGGAAGAGAAATCTAGAAAAGTTCCATACTTCGTTAATTCAAGTTTCCCAGTCCATACATCTCGACTGGATTTAAATGGTTGCTTTGCTTGAAATAAACAGCTGATCGACCTTGAGTCAGCTGATAGCAAAAAAGATTAAAATATTGGCGCGTGGTTATTTTTGCTTGTTATACTTGAACTAAAGGTAAAATGTAACAGTGTGTAATATCAGTACCTTATAATTTTTTACATCTTCACAAGTAGGACTATGTCAATCGCGACGAACAGTTATTCAGCATTAACACGTTGTATGTGTTCTTCATGAATGAAATTGGTTAGGAATAGCCATTATTTCGTATATTCGATTTTAAATATCTGAAAACTACATAGAAGCATTTATTAAGATTGATTTTTAAAAGCATTATAGTTAGCAAATATTATCTTACAAACTAGTAGGTTGGAATAGCTTGTTACTCTTGCAATTTTACTGTTGTTCAGCAGGAGCAGAACTGTTTCGTCAACGACTGATTTTTACCGGGCTCTTTCCATTCTTGAACTACATTATGTTCCTTATATCTAATTAATGGTTCTGCATTTGCATTTTAATTTACGACCCATTGTTGTGGCTAAATCACATCTGATTTTATTTTCAGGTTGGACTTATACTTTCATAGATTGTATCCATAGTCATTCATTCATTGTAAACATGACACTTTGAAGAACTACAGTGTAATTCATGCCAGGATACAATAATTTTCAAAGTTCAGTTATCATTCCATTAGGGTTAAGTTACAATGATTAGGTATTGGGAAGTTACTTTTCAACTGAAGATCAAAGAAGACTACTCCATCAGTGATTCGGCTTTAAACTAGTAACTTCTTGCTCCCAATTACTAATATTTGAAATTTGTAAGTGTGACTATATCATCCCACAACTACCTCACTCATTTCCCTCATATTCCTCCTGAGTGACACCTAGGCCATCTATGACGGCTAATGGCAGTGCTGTTGAAGATCAAATCAGTCTTCGGGCTGAATACCCAACATACATACCTACATTCCGCCACATGGGGCAAAGAGATTCATGACTAGTAGCCTACTACAGACCCAGAGCTGAGTTATGCATTGTTTCCAAAGCTTGCCTATGTGCTAATTTTATTCATCTTGTTAATTATTGCTTTTGTCCATAATTGTAACTGACTGGGTCGCCTTGAAGTACCAGTACATTGTCAGTTTGAATGATGAGTTGAGTTGCCTCACTCCATCATTGACAGTCAGCAGATTGAAGCTCAGTATGGTTTCTATTAATTGCAGAGGAGAGTTTACTTATCCTAGAATGTGAGAGAGTTTTCTCCTTAGTACCGGTATAGTTCTGTCAACTCCTTCAGTCCACAAAAACTGTGTGTAAGTTAGATATCCTCTTAGTGTGATTATTATTCCCAAATGGTGGTGAGTATTTCTTCTGTTGTCTGAATTGTAGATTTGATCTGTTATTTGGTTAATAACAATGCCGGGCTGAGTGGCTCAGACGGTTGAGACGCTGGCCTTCTGACCCCAACTTGGCAGGTTTTATCCTAGATCACTCTGTCCGGTGGTGTTTGAAGGCGCTTGAATTCGTCAGCGTTGTGTTGTTAAATTAACTGGCACATACATGAGCTCCTGCGGGACAAAATTCCAGCACCTCGGCATGCTCGAAAGTAGTTAGTGAGACATGAAACAAATATTATTATTATTATTATTATTATTATTATTATTATTATTATTATTATTATTATTATTAATAACGATTTTAGTAAACACTTTCAATGGAGCACATTTGAGAACAGTACTGTGATATGCGTATGGTGTATATTATTATCTGCTCCTTTGCCTCTGTATAAGACTTTGACAATAGATAAGACTGGTAAAAATTCTGTTCACCATTTCCGCAAAAGATAGGTTAGAAACTCAGCATGGCACAGTCAAACGGCTTCACAAGTAATAAACAAAGGTTATCATTATCGGTAAATTTAGAGGCGGCAGAGACAGAGCAGGACATTCTAGGTTTAAGAGTGAACAGAAATGAAAACCTACAACCTGTTTTCCAGTCATTGACCGAGTCAGGGATGGATTGAATGAAGCCCCCATCTTACGGCGAGGATGGGAATTGTGATGGCTGCTGAGGCCTGTCGCACTCCTCTGGGGCAATGATTAATGACTAACACATGAAATGATATTGGAGAGTGTTGCTGGAATGAAAGATAACAGGGAAAACCCGGGTACCCTGAGAGTGGACAGAACTGGAATTAATTTATGGCCCGTTCTTAGACATGAGCTTTGGTCTGGTTTGGTTGGAATAGTGGTCTCGATAAGACCATTGGGGTCTGGTATGTTAGGGATGCAACATGGTGTGGCTCAGGTTACGTCACAAGCAATAAGGAGGAAGGCTTGACTTGGCATGGCTGTTTTAATTCTATATTAGTAGGGATGGTTCTCAGGCAAGCACAAAGGAAGAATCTCTCCTTTTTATGACTACTTCGTGTACCATTTTACATCATTTTTCTATGCTTTTTCAGATGTAAATGTTCAGTGGAACCATGAACAATACTCTCTCCTCTGAATATTCTGTTAGTATCTCTGCTGAATGGAATTCCCTCCATCTGCCTAGTTTTTTCAAACTTGTTTTATTGTGAATATAAGAATTTTAAAAAAAATATTGGACCAGGGTTTGCTTTTCTTCCCAGTTGGCTTTACCTGTTCTGATTCCTGAAGGACTGTTTGCAGCATGTCAAGAGCTTCGTCAGTGTTTCTGATTTCATTGAGTGAAATTGTTCCATCTCTTTCTAGACTTTCTTTCAGAAGCCTTGTGTTGATCCACCATACTGCTCATTGTTGTGCTGCTTTTAAGATTTTTAAACTGGCTGTGATGAAACGGATTTCAAGTTGTATGTGGTTATACGAGGGCGAATCAAAACTTTTACACTACTTTACAATACCTGAGCGAGACATTGCATGCTCACCATATACAGCAGTGATTTCATGATGAATGTCTGTGTAATTGAGCCATTTAGCCTGTAGAAATCTGATCGTTGCATGCCCCTTCAATTTGGAGTGAACATCCAGTTGACGGGCCATTGAGCCTAGCCCGCTCTGCACACACACAACACGATGGGATACCACACCAACCTTTTTATTGGACATGTCAGCAGTTACTATAGCTTGCTCCACATTGGCCAGTCATGACACACAGCGTGCTTTCGCGGCAAGCTAGTGTAACTTACTTTCTTATTCGCCCTTGTATAAGTTGGAATCGCTTGTCACTATTCATCTTGTTGAATCCAAAAACTATGAATTCTATATTAGTATTGGTGGTTGTGCATTATTTTCATATTTCACCCCATTTTCTGTAACTTTTATAATTCATTCCCACCCCTACGGGCGCTCGGGTATCTTACCCCCATAGTAATTTTTTCCAGATAGTAAGTCATATGTATATCAAGTTTGGTTGAGAGGTATGCTAGAACATGCACACATACATACATCCATAATCTCGGTCATTTTGGACATTCTTTTTCACCCCAACTAACCCTTATTCCGACTGGGGATGATCTTTGACTTAAAAGGCATCCAGAGTTTCACAGTTCATCTCAGCAACCCTAAAAACTATGGATTCGACACTAATAATGGTCATTTTTAGTTATATTTCACCCCCTACCCCTAGGGATTCTAGTGTAGGGGTGTCTTGCACCCTCAGTGTATTTTTTTTTCTTTTCTTAGAGAGGGCGAGTTGTCCGTACGGTTAGGGGCATGCAGCTGTGAGCTTGCATCCGGGAGATAGGTCTAGTGGGTTCGGACTCCACCGTCGGCAGCCCTGAAGATGGTTTTCCGTGGTTTCCCATTTTCACACCAGGCAAATGCTGGGGCTGTACCTTTATTAAGGCCACGGCCGCTTCCTTCATGCTCCTAGGCTTTTCCTATCCCATCGTCACCATAAAACCTGCCTGTGTTGGTGCGATGTAAAGCAAGTTGTAATGAGTATTTTTTCTGGATAATAGTTCATGCTGTGGGTTACTGTAGTCGCGTCCTAGTTCGTGAACCCTGGGCAATGGCTGAGTGGCCTAGTAAGTGGTCTTGAGAGTTGGGATACTATTTGTTGCAGAATGGGAGTGGGCATCTCGGACATATTCTGAGTCATGGCCCTCCTTGTGCTCAGGCGGCTAGGGCTGTACAATCCACGGGAGGTCCCTAACCCATTAGAGGAGAGATCCTCACTTGGACTACGTGTAAGTAGGTTAGCATCCTGCTTCATGAATTTACTGAGCTCAGAACATTTTAAGCAAGCCTCGGACCTCTGGGAGTCCCACTCCCATTTGACAGGCTGGGGACTCCTTGTGACAGCTTGGTGAATGGAATTTGATGGAGAGCTACCGGTATCAATTTTAATGGAGCTTATGGAAGAAAGAAAGTAGAACTGGCTGTGTCAGCAACGAGGATGCATCTGGATGTGCT
The DNA here is from genome assembly GCF_040414725.1 of Anabrus simplex. Taxonomy (NCBI): domain Eukaryota; kingdom Metazoa; phylum Arthropoda; class Insecta; order Orthoptera; family Tettigoniidae; genus Anabrus; species Anabrus simplex. The sequence goes on along the minus strand of NC_090273.1, from coordinate 157,915,157 downwards.
AGGAGTAAGTGATATTCGGGTAAGAGGAGATAACGAGGAAGAGATAGGAGATTATAAAGTGTACTTGACAGAAAGGGAAGGGCAGAGTCCGGGGTAGGGCTCTTTATCAGGAATACCATTGCACGCAACATAGTTTCTGTTAGGCACGTAAATGAGCGAATGATGTGGGTAGATTTGTCAGTTGGAGGAATTAGGACTGGAATTGTCTCCGTTATTCACGATGTGAGGGTGCAGATGAGGATGAAGATGACAAATTTTATGAAGCATTGAGTGACATCGTGGTCAGGGTCAACAGTAAGGATAGAATAGTGTTAATGGGCGATTTCAATGCGAGAGTTGGAAATAGAACTGAAGGATATGAAAAGGTGATTGGTAAATGTGGGTAAGATATGGAAGCTAATAGGAATGGTAAGTGCTTGTTGGACTCTTGTGCTAGTATGGGTTTAGCAGTTACGAATACATTCTTCTAGCGTAAGGCTATTCACTGCTACACATGGGAAGCTAGGAGTACCAGATCCATAATAGACTCTATCTTAACTGACTTCAATTTCAGGAAATCTGTTAGGAATATATGGGTTTTTCGGGGACTTTTCGATGATGCAGACCGCTATTCGTTTGCAGACAGATTTCACATTCTCTGTCCTAGGCCCAGAGATAATTAGTTCACTACAGATCAGATGAGGAAATTAGACACAGCAGAAATTAGACAGGAGTACATGGATATAATTAGCGAGAAGTTCCAAACAGTGGACAGTAAGCAGGTTCAGGATATAGAAAGAGAGTGGGTGGCATACAGGGATGCGTTAGTAGAAACAGCAAGGGAATGCCTAGGAACAACTGTGTGTAAAGATGGGTAAAAGCGAACATCTTGGTGGAATGATGAAGTGAGAGCAGCTTGTAAACGTGAAAAGAAGGCTTATCAGAAATGTCATCTCGGGGACCCTGAAAACTATTGATTCAACACTATTTTCAATTATTTTTATATCTCACCCTCCTCGCCCCCATCCCTAGGATGCTATGGGTGTCTTACCCCCACGCAGTTTGTCTCCTGATAGTCACACCAGGCAAATGCTGGGGCTGTACCTTAATTAAGGCCACAGCCGCTTCCTTCCAACTCCTAGGCCTTTCCTATCCCATCGTCGCCATAAGACCTATCTGTGTCGGTGCGACGTAAAGCCCCTAGCAAAAAAAAAAAAAAAAAAAAATAGTCATAAATGTACCAGATTTGGTTGAAATTGCTCCAGTAGTCCCAAAAACTATGTACCTGTATTCAACACTAATATTGGTAGTTTTTAAGTTATATTTATATTTCACCCCCTCCCCTAGGCTTGCCCCCACAGCATTTTTTACAGATAATAAGTGATATTTGTACCAAATTTAGTTGACAGCTATGTTGAAACACACACACACACACACACGCCTGATCTCAGTCATTTTGGTAATTTTCTTTTTTCACCCTTTCTCCCCCCCCCCCCCCCAATAGGTTTTCTCCGGCTACTCCAGTTTTCCCTGTCATCATTCATTCGGGCAACACTCTCCATTCTCATTTCATAGCATCTATCAGTCATTAATAAATCACTTTGGGAGTGGCGACCCCATCGTACTAACAGTCTATGTCTGCTTCATTCATTCCATTCCTGACCCGGTCAATGACTGGAAAACAGGTTGTAGGTTTTCATTTTTCATTTCTCCCCCCCCCCCCCCCCAATGCCAAGAGGGCTGAACTTGGACTTTACAAGAGTCATGCGCATTACTATTCATTTCAGCAACCCCGAAAACTATGTATTTGACACTATTTTCGATTATTTTTATATCACCCACACCCTTATGAGTGCTAGGTGTGTCTTACCGCCACATAGTAAGTCATAAGTGTACCAAGTTTAGTCGAAATTGCTCCAGTGGTTAGGAGGAAATGTCATTCACACACACACACACACACACACACACACACACACACACACACACACACACACACACACAGTTTCACGTGTTGTGTATATAGATTGTCACCAGGATCTACATGACACAGAATTGCAGCTGAGTTTTAGCTAACCACACTAGGGAAAACATGTCGGACTCTTACATGAATATGTGCTGATAAACAAATTGATAAAATACCACAAAATGGAGGGTGAACATCAACTTTATGGCATTATGGCACTATTCCGTGTCAGGCAAGTCCCAGTACTAATACCAATATAAATGGTCCGTTATTGGACATTATAAATTTTCCAGCCAGCTCATTCTTGGTTGCCAGCGTTTCGCCCTCGTGTGCTAGGGTGGGCTCATCAGTTGGTACCTAGCACACCTACCAATACGCTGGCTAGTGCATACCGTGGAGGCCACTGCGTAGGCTAACTGGAGCCACCGGCAGTGCCAATGCACTAAGAGACTTTGTCTCATCACTAAAAATTGATGCCTGCTTGGCCATCAGATGATATAGATATTGATTCCCATAGGGAATCTGAAATATTTGTCCTGAATGAGCAAATTTATAATACCAATATAAATGGTCCGTTATTGGACATTATAAATTTTCCAGCCAGCTCATTCTTGGTTGCCAGCGTTTCGCCCTCGTGTGCTAGGGTGGGCTCATCAGTTGGTACCTAGCACACCTACCAATACGCTGGCTAGTGCATACCGTGGAGGCCACTGCGTAGGCTAACTGGAGCCACCGGCAGTGCCAATGCACTAAGAGACTTTGTCTCATCACTAAAAATTGATGCCTGCTTGGCCATCAGATGATATAGATATTGATTCCCATAGGGAATCTGAAATATTTGTCCTGAATGAGCAAATTTATAATACCAATATAAATGGTCCGTTATTGGACATTATAAATTTTCCAGCCAGCTCATTCTTGGTTGCCAGCGTTTCGCCCTCGTGTGCTAGGGTGGGCTCATCAGTTGGTACCTAGCACACCTACCAATACGCTGGCTAGTGCATACCGTGGAGGCCACTGCGTAGGCTAACTGGAGCCACCGGCAGTGCCAATGCACTAAGAGACTTTGTCTCATCACTAAAAATTGATGCCTGCTTGGCCATCAGATGATATAGATATTGATTCCCATAGGGAATCTGAAATATTTGTCCTGAATGAGCAAATTTATAATACCAATATAAATGGTCCGTTATTGGACATTATAAATTTTCCAGCCAGCTCATTCTTGGTTGCCAGCGTTTCGCCCTCGTGTGCTAGGGTGGGCTCATCAGTTGGTACCTAGCACACCTACCAATACGCTGGCTAGTGCATACCGTGGAGGCCACTGCGTAGGCTAACTGGAGCCACCGGCAGTGCCAATGCACTAAGAGACTTTGTCTCATCACTAAAAATTGATGCCTGCTTGGCCATCAGATGATATAGATATTGATTCCTCCACGTGGCCTCCACGGTATGCACTAGCCAGCGTATTGGTAGGTGTGCTAGGTACCAACTGATGAGCCCACCCTAGCACACGAGGGCGAAACGCTGGCAACCAAGAATGAGCTGGCTGGAAAATTTATAATGTCCAATAACGGACCATTTATATTGGTATTATAAATTTGCTCATTCAGGACAAATATTTCAGATTCCCTATGGGAATCAATATCTATATCATCTGATGGCCAAGCAGGCATCAATTTTTAGTGATGAGACAAAGTCTCTTAGTGCATTGGCACTGCCGGTGGCTCCAGTTAGCCTACGCAGTGGCCTCCACGGTATGCACTAGCCAGCGTATTGGTAGGTGTGCTAGGTACCAACTGATGAGCCCACCCTAGCACACGAGGGCGAAACGCTGGCAACCAAGAATGAGCTGGCTGGAAAATTTATAATGTCCAATAACGGACCATTTATATTGGTATTATAAATTTGCTCATTCAGGACAAATATTTCAGATTCCCTATGGGAATCAATATCTATATCATCTGATGGCCAAGCAGGCATCAATTTTTAGTGATGAGACAAAGTCTCTTAGTGCATTGGCACTGCCGGTGGCTCCAGTTAGCCTACGCAGTGGCCTCCACGGTATGCACTAGCCAGCGTATTGGTAGGTGTGCTAGGTACCAACTGATGAGCCCACCCTAGCACACGAGGGCGAAACGCTGGCAACCAAGAATGAGCTGGCTGGAAAATTTATAATGTCCAATAACGGACCATTTATATTGGTATTATAAATTTGCTCATTCAGGACAAATATTTCAGATTCCCTATGGGAATCAATATCTATATCATCTGATGGCCAAGCAGGCATCAATTTTTAGTGATGAGACAAAGTCTCTTAGTGCATTGGCACTGCCGATGGCTCCAGTTAGCCTACGCAGTGGCCTCCACGGTATGCACTAGCCAGCGTATTGGTAGGTGTGCTAGGTACCAACTGATGAGCCCACCCTAGCACACGAGGGCGAAACGCTGGCAACCAAGAATGAGCTGGCTGGAAAATTTATAATGTCCAATAACGGACCATTTATATTGGTATTATAAATTTGCTCATTCAGGACAAATATTTCAGATTCCCTATGGGAATCAATATCTATATCAAGTCCCAGTACTGCCACTAAGAACATGAAACAGTTTCTCATGGCCTGGGCACCTGTCTGCATGGGGAAGTGATGAGAAACCACTGTTACTCTGTCACGTGATTGCATACTCTTGCTTATTACGCGACAAAGCCCATGGTTTGTCTGCCAGTGTGAATGATCGCTATACTAACATAACGTTTCAGCCTGGCACAGTTTGATGTTACTATCATCAAGGAAATATTGCCCCCATTATTGCCTGGCTAAGCCCAGCCGGGGAGCGAGAGATCCCGAGGTGGACCGTTCGTTCCTGGCTTTCCGTTTTCTAGAGTCATTTAAGTGTAAAGGGGTTGGCGACCAAGCAAAATCAAATAAATTTTTTTTAAACAACATTCTTACATTTATTAACACAAGTATTTGTAACATAAAAATATCCTTGCTGGATTTCTTACAGCAAACTTTCATAATATCTCATTCTCCAGTAGCATTTTGTAACCAAATGTACTTCTCGTCCTCCAGCATTACTGGTCTGGAATGAAAATTAACAAACAAAATTAGGCCTTTTACTGCCTTTAAAAATTAAAGTATTTAACTGAAAGAGTCTAAAGACTTCAATAAAGGTTTGTACAAAATTAGTAGACAGCTATCTCGCTTATTATTCCACAGAAAAATTTGCTAAAGGCTCAATGAATTTCTATTAATCTCAACACGTGGTGAATGTTGAATTCTGATGAATCTCAGTCTTTAAAGTGTATAATACTCATCAATAACACCAGTAGAAGTTTTAGTGAAACTCAAAATTAATTCCAAAATTTTATAATTAACTAATTATTATTATTATTATTATTATTATTATTATTATTAATTATCTCTAACCTTGTCTGTGTAATATTTTACTTTGTCATCACACGATCGTGTTTTCCAACTAGTGTATCTCACTAAATAATTCTCATAGCTATTATAATTCACATTTTAAAATGATTATTCTTCAATTAATTACTATTACTCATTATCACTGAATCCAAGTTGATCATGTCATTCGTGAACGTTTAATTCTTACATTTGCATAGCATTCAAAAATTCAAATTAATTTGAAAATATTTCAAAATTTAAATATAAATGTGTTGGAAAATTTCTTATCCACGTGTGAGTTAATTGGAAATTAATTTACAAATCGCTTGCCTTTGCGGAAAAATAACGAGACGATCTTTCCCTTAAATCTTAATAAACAGCAAATTAAATCCTAATCTAGTCTTACTTGACACTAATCTCATTAAACTTTTCCTTAAGGTGCGTAAAATAAATCCTCATGGTGACAAACAACGTTGAACACAATCTGTGCCGTTGGCATAAATGCACGACCAGATTAAATCACATTGACCAATCAAAGACGAGGAAAATATTTATAATTACAACACACACACACACACACACACACACACACACACACACACACACACACACACACACACACACACACACACACACACACACACACACACACACACACACACACACCACATTCACACAAGGTAACACGTACTTTTTATATACATTATTTACAGCGAATCCTGCCCTTAAAAATGTATTCTTTATTTTTAAGCATGGTCACGTCGATAGTTTCCGGGAGGATAAGTTTGTGTAAGGAAATACTCTTTCTTCAGTAGTGGCTAGTGATTGAAATTCGTGATATCACTTGGGTTGAAATATTCCTCAGACAATGATGGAGATTCATCTAAATTTCCGAAATTTTGTTTGAAGATTCCAATAAGATTCCATAATCATCACCATCACATGGGTTACAAGTCGCAAACATCGCGTTCGTGAGCCCCAATTGCGTTATTATTACTCCCTATTCATGAAATATATATACAACATGTGCTCCACTAATAATAAATAATTGTGCTCCCAAAGACACAACAAGAAGTCATTCATCAATAATAAATTCTCCAATTAATAAATTACATAATTAACATCCTGCAGGATAGCCGTATTCCAGGCACATCATGAACTGAGCACATTAAATCTCACATATAAGGAATCTAAAATAAGTTATAGCTCACGACCATTTAATTCCAATTTAACCCGATCTTTACTTGATTTTATTATTATTCAAGTGATTATTATATCTATCAATCCTCATGAAATATCATTAAATCAGATGACTCGATCCTAAAGAATACAAGTGATCTTAAAATGACACTAGATTTGATCCTATCTCACATAATTCCAATCCAGATTAATTCCAATATCACAGGCAAATAAATAAAGTTTTATCACGTGGTCAGTGATTTTTAGATATATCTAACTCATATGCATGGGAACTCACTCAGAGACAGACTACACATCTAATCTAATAGGTTCCAAATTTCAGTCACACACATGTAACTCGACTACCATGACACCTCAAGAAATGGAAAAATGAAATATTTCTATCTACAACAAGAACTAATAGAGCTACAATTTAAAGAAGAAAGATCCTCTAGTTTTACAAAGATGAAAAAGAAAATAAATTTTGAGATGGTTCTCAAGTTTTAGATGAGGTTTGATCCCAGGTTGCAGTCAGTCATTCCGGCATTTCCCCGGTCAGTCACCTTCCCTGTCCAGAAGCGCCTCACATATTTAGAAGATCATGGAGACACGGCAGTAGACGTCCCACGATGAAATTAAAATGCTCATAGTAGAGGAGTAATCCATCTTGATGTACACAGCAATCACTGGGATGAATTCCGTCGCGTTCCGGAAGTGTGGGCTGTAACTAAGACGTTAAATATTAAGATATGCTCACACGCAGAATTATTGAATGTTCTCCTGGATAAATACACTTAAATTGGATCTCCTAAGTTGGAATTCACTCCATAAGAATTGTTAATAAACTTCACTAAATTCAGCAGAACGGATGTCTGCTTGCACGGCAAAGTTCTCCTTCCACGTGGTTACGATGAACAGCGGAGCGACAACAGAATAACGTAGATCAGAGTAGACCAGAGTAGAGTACAGCAGAGTAGAGAATGATTTACTTTGAACATGGCTTTTTATAGCCTTGGCTCGGGAGGTGTGTATTTTTTGAAGAGGATCATTGGTTCACGGGGTCTCTTATAATTGGCTACGTCTGTTCTCAAAGCTTGCTCGCAGTCCAGGTCGTCCGTGCGTGGCAGGCTAGAAACACAGGCTCGTCACGTGATCTACCTTGCATTCAGTCGAATGTGGATCAATGCATCGCCCCTCTGAATGACAAAAAAAAAAAAAAAAAACAGTTTGGAGCTCGTTCACTGCTTCCCAAATGACAAATACAGCTCCCGGCAAACAATAAAACTTTTAATGTTAACTTGTCGTAAATATTCTAGAGATCGCCAAATTTGAAGGGGACAGTATATCCTGTTATAATCAGAAGTAGAATTAATCCTTGGAAAACCCCTTGTGGCTGGGGGATGCAGATGAAGAATACACACACGGTATCCCCTGCCTGTTGTAAGAGGTGGCCAAAAGATGATTGAATTAGAACCATTATTATTAAGCATATGGAATTTACATAATGACAAGTATATACAATATTATACAAAAGAAAAACCTGCAAAGAATACATGATACTAAGTTGGGAACAATTACACATGGATATCTAAATTATTTATCCACTGCACTAGGGATACTGAGACTTCAGCAAAGTCTTTCCGGTCTCCACCATAAGCACGCAGAGGGCATTCATCCATTATATGATGCATGGTCTGGACCAATGCACCACAATCACGCGTTGGAGAGTCCCTGAAGCCCTACTGGTAAAGGGAGAATGCAGATCTTCCACAATTAGTGTGAAACCTAATGAGACTACTTATAATCAGTACCATCATGCAAGAAACAACATGGATCACCTTTGCTTGCAAGTAGTACCACTATATTAGGTACACAATAGGTTTGTGATTAGTACGCCTATGGGAGGAACACCATCGGTTTGTGTTGACTATGAGCAGTGCTGTAATGTTAGAAACACCATAGGTCTGCATTACCTGTGAGTAGTACCACAATATGTGGAACACCATAAGTCTATGTTACTCATGATTAGTACCGCTACATGAGAAATACTGTGGTTCTTGTTTTCCTAGCGATAAGTACCATTATGAGGGGCCTGGACTTTGGACCCCTTTAGTCAACAAGCATCATCGATTCAGGATTGTGCTTTGAGAGCAACCCTTTGGTCAGTAATAATATTGTTTTAAAATAGTTTCTGAGAAGGTGGGGCATTGCGTGTCAAATCCACCGATTGTTTTAAGTTCATAATCATTGTAAGTCTCTTTCTTACTGAATTCTGATCGGTGTATTACTTTTGGAATTATTTTTAACTTTCAATATTGTGAGCTTGATCTGCTGATTATTTTAAATTCATATTTGTCCATTCATTCTTCATCATCTCGTTTTGAATTCTGGTCAGTTTTGGACTTTTAAATTATCATTACATTTAGTCTCATATCATACCTTTATGGGCCAGTGACCTAAATGTTGGGCCCCTTTGAACAACAAGCATCATCATCATCATCATCATCAATCCTTAGAAATATATTTGAACTCTGTTGGAATATCATCATTACAGAGTTTGTTTTACAACTGAATAATCCAGTATGTGGAGTAAACAAGGAATCATTTTAGACTGTGAAACACTTGTCACGTCCCAGAGTCGAACTCGGGTCAAGAAAGGAGACGTCAGGTCTCGAAAGTCAAACACAGGACAGCTATTCTCTCCGGGAATCGAACCTATGGCTAGGAACGTAGGAGAGGAATAGTGTCTCTGGGTTTATATAGGTAATGCAGTTAATATAAAGTAAAGAAATATAATAATATAGTATGAATAAGAATTATATTCTGTATTGAGTTGTTGTAAGACTAGCCACTAGGCATACTACATTACTGTTTACTTGTAACTGCATAGTTTTCATTAATTTGTAATCATTCTTTACCTTGCAGGTCTCTTGGATCTGTACAGATGTCTCAAAGATCTCAAGTTATTCAGCTTTATAAAACGGTAAGTTTTATATTTTTAATGTTACTTTTTTTTTTTGCTATTTGCTTTACGTCGCACTGACACAGTCTGGTCTTATGGCGACGATGGGATAGGAAACTCCTAGGAGTTGGAAGGAAGCGGCCATGGCCTTAATTAAGGTACAACCCCAGCATTTGCCTGGTGTGAAAAAGGGAAGCCACGGAAAACCATCTTCAGGGCTGTCGACAGTGGGATTTGAACCCACTATCTCCCGGATTCAAGCTCACATGATTCATGAGATTAGTTACATGTAATATTCAAGCTCACAGCCGCGTGCCCCTCACTGTACGGCCAACTCACTCAGTTTTTAATGTTACACTAATGGTTTGTTAAACATTATAATTGTACGGTTCATTATTGTTTTTCATCTTGCTCCAGTTCTTGTGTTAACCATGTCCTTTTACAATATAGACTGTTGTATCTTTGTTCACTTTGCAAGCCAGGGTGAGTAAACTGAATACCTCCTTGATCTCCCTTTCTTAGCTCATATTTCAGAATTTTTCAATACAATATAACTATCACCTTGTAGGCATGCCTCTGTTGCTTTCATCCTTCCCTGTAGTCTCCCAGTAATCACCTCGTCCATTTGTATTGTTAGAACCGCATCTTCATAGTCATTTCACAACTAGACCTCCATCTGTACACACGTAATCCTTTCCAAAGCATTCACTCTTGTACCCTCTCATGTTACCATAGAGTACTGTTTTGTACTCGTTTACACACAGTGTGCGACATCTAACATCTGAACCAACATGTGCATGTGAATCAAGTATTGTACAGTTGTGGTTGATTTAGATAATATCAACGACATTACTGACAAAATGTTAATGAACAGTGGATCCACCATTTTAATGCTGGTACACTGACCTAGCGAGTTGGCCGTGAGTTACGGTCGTGTAGCTATGAGCTTGCATTCAGGAGATGGTAGGTTCGAATCCCACAGTCAGCAGCACTGAAGTTGGTTTTCCCTTGTTTCCCATTTTCACACCAAGCAAATACTAATGCTGTAGCTTAATTAAGGCCATGGCCTCTGCCTTCCCAATCCTAGCCCTTTACCATCCTTGCATTGCTGATGTGTTACTGCAACGTTAAACCACTAGCAAAAGAAGGTTTACACCGAATGGACTATGCGAGTTGTCTGTGGTATTGTGCATAGGATTTTCAGATCACTGAAGGCATGGGGGCACTGAAAGAAAATTGACTATCAATAAATCCAGTGTAATTGTTATTCATGGTACAAATTTCAAAGACCATAGTTAGGTCCATGTTTATGAAGGTCAGGGAGCTACTAGAAAAGTGCAGGAGATCATCAGAATGTTGGATGTTTGTTAGAACAGGAAGTACTGATGGGTGAAACGATGACTGGAAGCTTGACCCAATTAGATCCTCTGTTTCATCATTTTTAGAACATCACGTAACAACTGTTGAGAGATCCATAGTATTAAACATTGAGAAGTACATTCTAGGTGGAACATTATCGATGTGTTGTCGATCAGTAGGATTATTATTATTTTATTTTAATTTGCAAATTGACTACTGAGGATCGTGCTACAATTTTTTTTTTGTCTGAAGTTTTCTCTTCCTCCAGTTCTCCCTCATATCGGTATCGGTGCTATACTGGTTGTTCTGTTCATCCGCCGAGGCTCTTCCCATCTTTGCAGTTCTTTCAATTTGAAACCCTTCCAAATTTTGAATTGTGGTCCGAAATGTTTTCCTGTCTAACATCTGAACTTCCTGGATGTTAGACGTCTCTACATTTTTATGAACTTCCTTAATCAATCCATCCATCATTGCTTTCTTGTTCCACAGGTAGTCGAATAAATTTTTGGTTAGTCTGCTTTTGTCCATTTTGTACAAATGTTCGAGAAATGATAACTTGTCTTTTTCATGGTCTCTGAAATTTTCTTCACATATTTGTAGACTTAATTGTTGTTCCGAAGTTTCCAGCCGGTTTCTGTCTGGGTTGGGCCCAAGATTTTCCACATTATTCTTTCTACGATCCC